>NC_071342.1:17953750-18287500 GCF_027744825.2 Synchiropus splendidus | reverse complement strand
GTTTCGCTTTGTTAGCGCAACATCCTGCTAATTATCTTCAGCAGTGTATTTCACGTGTGGTGGGACGCAGCAAAGCATCTATGAAATACTGTCACAGCATTTGTGACAAGCTGACGTTGGAATGTGTATGCAACAACTTGCAGTAATAACTGTCTCTCAGTTTTATCATAACTGTCCTTAAATAGCAGAGGTGAAATTCTGTGGTTCCCGAACCGGATCCCCTCCGATGCGGACAATGTTGTTCTGCTGGCCTCATCGGACCGGGACCTTCAGCATGCACTGGGGTGGTTTGCAGCCAAGTGTGAAGCGGCCGGGATGAGGATCAGCACCTCCAAATCTGAGGTCTTGGTTCTCGACCTGAATAAGGTAGTTTTCTCTCTCCAAGTCGGTGGAGTGTTCTTGCCCCAAGTGGTGGAGTTTAAGTATCTCGGGGTCTTGTTCTCGAGTGAGGGAAAAGGGGCGTGAGATTGATAGATGGGTTGGTGCAGCAGTAGCGGTGATGCGGTCGCTGTATCGGACCATCGTGGTGAAGAGGGAGCTGAGTCATAAGACGAAGCTCTCCATTTACCGATCGATCTACGTTCCCAGCCTCACCTTTGGTCACAAGCTTTGGGTAATGACCGAAAGGATGAGATCGTGGTTACAAGTGGCTGAGATGAGTTTCCTCCGCAGGGTGGCTGGGTGCACCCTTAGAGATAGGGTGAGGAGTTCGGTCATCCAGGAGGAGCTCGGGGTGGAGCCGCTGCTCCTCCACATGGAGAGGAACCAGCTGAGGTGGCTCGGGCATCTGATCCGGATGCCCCCTGGACGCCTCCCTGGGGAGGTGTTCTGGGTATGTCCTACCGGGAGGAGACCCCGGGGAAGACCCAGGACTCGCTGGAGAGATGATGTCTCTGGTCTGGCCTGGGAACGCCTCGGGATCCCCCGGGAAGAGCTGGAGGAGGTTTGTGTGGATCGGGAAGTTTGGGCTTCCTTGCTCCAAATGCTGCCTCCACGACCCGACCCTGGATAAGCGGCAGAAGAAGGTGAAGAAGGTGTCCTTAAATAATGGATACGTTTTTTAAAAGAAGTGAGGACAAGTTCACACTTTAATTTGTTGCTGCTGTTGAGGGGTCAAGTCGCGAGAATCATCACGACACCCTCGCCACACTGCACTACATCCTACACCTGGGATTTATTTAAAACATGATTTGTTGTTGTTTCTGCGCTTGGAGGAAAAAAAAGATTCTTGCTAATAAGAGAGCTGGAAGTCAGATGTCAGCCTGAGACTCCCACTCAAACTTCCAAGTATTGTTTATATTCTTAACTCCTGACGGCTGACAGCGTTTGTGTATCCGCTAACAAACCAGAGTCGTGGACTTTGAAGTACAGAAGACGGAGAGGAATAGTATCTGACAAGACCGAGTGTAAAAGTACTTTGTGGATTCACGCGTGACGGGAAAGGAAAAAACAGAACAATGGCTCAATAAAGAAACATTGCTGATGATGGTGGGACACATCTAGTTTGGGTTCTGAAGTCATGACACAATTCCATCTTCTCTCAAAATAACTGAAACAGTGATGGACTGAAATTTAATGATGACTTTTTGGCTTCAACCTTCTTTACATTTGCCGTGTTTCATGAATCTATAGCTTTCTACTCCGGGTCCAGGTGAGTTGAACGGTAAACACTGTGCACTTGGGTTCACTCTCGGTGCAAGCTGATCATGAGAATGCACAACAATATGTTTTCACCGACGTGTTCTTTCATTGCTCAAGGGGTCGGGAAGCGAACATACATGAAAGTGTTCCGCCTGATGAAATAACTTATCACGGTCATAAACAGCAATGGTTGCATAAGAGAGGGCTCCATGAGAACAGACGCACACTTTAATTCATCTGGCATGCGGTGATTCGACCCAGGCTTGAAAAGGTACCACAGAGACAGTTATCCTTGCTTTCATATGGACTCTTGTATTCAGAGATTGTGGCCCGTTTCTACTCTGGAAGCTTCAATTAATGAACATACAGCTTCACACGCAGCTATTTTTGCTTTGAAAACACTGGAAAAGCACCCAGAGAGGGCACACCTCCAGCGAGTAGCTCATTCCACCAATTTTATCAAGCATTGAATACAAAACCAATGAAACAACGTCCAGGATTCAAGATTCAAGAATGGCATATTAACATGGAAGAAGTGCAACGTGTAGAACGACTACACAGATGCAGTGCTACTGTACACATTTACATCATACTGTCTCTCTGTTGGTCTTTCTCACAAACACCTGCAGACTTGTAGCAGTAAGTTCTCTGGCTCTGGTTTTGGCCATGTTGTTTCAGTGCTAAAACTCTGTCAGAATTCTTGTAGCATCCGTAGAAAATAGTAACCCAAAACTTAAAAAAAAGGGGTACCTGCAAGGTACCTATTGGCAAATGTTGAACCTTGATCCTTGAGTGTCAGCCATTTCTCCTCTAACTGTGGATTTAGCTGGAAAAAAAAGTGATGATGTTGCGACTCTGTCATACACAAAGCCAGGCAAATACTTTAATAGTTAATTGTAGTCGACTGCATCAACCAGCCATTCTGAACAAAACCCAACTGTGTCTGTTGTTTACATTTTTACAGGATCAACTATTCTTTGACCCATTATCAATGTTTCCTATAAATCTTATTGAATATATATATATATATATATATATATATATATATATATATATATATATATATATATATATATATATATATATATATATATATATATAGTTTTGATGACAAATGTTTAAATCATTGATAATTCCTTTTATTCATATGTAAGGACTGTGGGAGGAAACCAGAGTGCTCCATTGGAGAGCATACAAGGACTCAATTTTCTTGTGCATGAACGGTGAAAGTTATATTTCCATTTTGACGTCAGTATTTGATGTATATTTAGCTCCCGGAGCTGCTCATTTCGGTTCTCTGTGTGCCGCTTGACGCAGCTTGTAACCGTTTGTTGGTCCCGTATAGGCTCTCAAGCATATGCGTGAAAAAGGTGCCCTTGACTATCTCGTGCAAACACACCGCCATTATTGGCATGGCAACCTTGGAATCACAAGACGGAGCGTTTGTCACACAAAACATGGTTCGAGCTCGAGGCATATTTTCCGGCACAGCTCGGAACTGCCTCCTAATTCTACGCGGCCCTGGAGCTCAACAGCACTTAAGATGAAGAGTCTTTATTCAAATTTTAAATCCCTGCCCTTGAGAGTGTGCGCGCACGTCACCGCCGGTAACCCAGCGCTTTATATTTGGGATGGCTGACAGCCGGCCGAGGCCAGAGCCTCTCTTGTTTCTTTGGAATCGCATTGCAACTCTTGTTTGTAGAGCTGCTGATGGGACGGAGCGGGGTCTTCTCTCGTGGTCTAAATGTCAGCCAGTCAATAAAAACCTGTCATCTTGTCACTTCTCATTTGTCTGGAGACAGAGGATGCTATTAAAAATTGAAACTAAAATTACCGTCCTGACATTTTCCCATTTACTCCCAGTTGTTTCTCATGTCAGCGCTCTGTTCGCTCCTTGATTGTCCATGAATCACACTCTCTCATGTGGGGAAAACGGCCTCTAAAGGCTGACCCCTCTCCAGCAGGCGCCAGGGACGGCTTTTATTGAGAACTAATGTTGCCTGTCAGACAGCACGTGAAGCTCAACCTCCTGCGTCCTCCACGTGATGATCGGTGGCCGGACGACTACATTAGTCTTATCGCTCATGAACGAGTCTGTCGACGTGCGTCTCGGTTTGTTGAACAAGACTTCAGAGTCTAGATCAGATGAGAAAGAAGAATGGTGTGGATACCTGTGGTTTCTGTTGTTGAGGGGTGTCATATGGTGAGGGAAGGTCAGAGAGGCTCCAGGCTTTCGATTTGCTGGATGATCTATAGTCCACCTTTGGTCACAAGCGGAATGAAAAAATAGAGAAAACAAGAGAACATACCAACAACTCAAGGAAGGCAATGTCATGAAGGAGCCGTTCAGTATGAAAGAGGGATCGATGATGAGTCGGTACTGAGGAAGCAACACCCAGCTCTCTTTTGTATCCGTCAGAAACACACAATGAAAAGCAGAACATGACACTGACAGTGCAAAACATTTTTAAACCAAATCATTCAAAATTTATATACATTTCTTTAACATTGACACACCTCAATGCCATTCATTTGAATGTGCTCTAAGAATACTTTGGCATAGGAGGTTGAACATTCCCCTCTAATACTCACATATCCTCCCAAAACTATGTAATGAGTGTATTACTATTATCAGTACTGTATAAACAGACACAGTATATAATTGGTTGTGTACAGTGTAGTGATTTTCAGTCATAATTTTCTGGCTGGATTTCAGTATGTCAAACAGTGAAAACAGCGACAAAAATAAGCCAATTGGATGCATCATAAATTATTCAAAAATGAAAATATGAATGCTTTGGGATCATTGAGCTCTCAGGGAAACAGATCTCTCTGCCAATACAAAGCTCACGGGAGAAAACGAGTGCTGCAACAGGACCATTGCAATCGTCAGGTGTGAGCTTCTATCATGCATTTTGAAGAGCTCATTATGCAAGCGCATTGTAGTATACATCGGTAAATACATCATGTATATTGTGGAAAAGTGATGAGATACTGTATGTCGATGTGTGTTGAATACTGTGGTACCTCGGTTTTCGAACGTCCCAGACTTGAAAAATTTCAAGATTTTTTGCTTCTGATTTCGAACGAAAATCCAGAACTTGAACGCCCCGAAAAAAGCCGGAGAAACAGATCAGCTGACCCACGAGGCGCTTTGTTATTGTGTATAACGCAGCCTCTGTATGCAGACGTGTCCCGTTAGCTCCATTTACTGACTGTTTTTTCTTCATATTGAGGTGTAAAACCTTTCCTGTCTCCACACTGGACCGTGGTAGAGTGTCACAGGGGAGGTGCTCGCTCTCCACACCTCCGAGGCTGGAGCGCTCACTCCAGGGTTTGATGTCCTGTTGTGGGCTGGAGCTGGGACAGGGATGAGGCCAGTCTGGGACAGAGCGTGACTTGGTTTATGACTTTGTCACAGCCAAACTGCACAGAAGCGCACATTCAGAGCTGGACACGCACCGGGCACCTCTTCACTTCTGGAGAGACCTCACTCACTCGGCAACCCCTCCCACATGCAGCGGCCACACACATAGAGGAACAGCGCACCTGCAGCAGACACTCTATATTCACTCCTACAAAAGCCTATTTTAAGGCTTGGAACGCATCATTCCTTTTTCCATTCATTGTAATGGGAAAAATCCATTCAGATTTCAAACAAATCGCTTCTCGAACGGCTGTCTGGAACGGATTGTGGTTGAGAACCGAGGTACCACTGTACTTAATTTATTCACTAAGCAGAAGTGTGCTACAACAACTGATTCAGAAACATCTCCTTTGATTATATCGGTGCGTTACGTGTAAACAAACAGGTCGAGTCTCGAGCTGAGATCAGGAGCTCTGCCTATTTGACTTCTGTCTTCTGTTAATGAGCCACCGACAGACAGGCGGCAGATAAGGCTGCTCTCCGATCGGGCTCTACTCAGAAAGCCCAATTTTATCCTCAGATCTGCAGACAATGGATTCTTCTTCGCTCAATTAAAAGCTGAAAGGCTTTGGATGAAGTCTCTGTCAAATCATTTGACGAACATGTGCTTGTGTGTGTAAATACAGTCGTGGTGTGTGTGTGTTTTAACAGTAAATTCCTGTGACCAGCTCAAAATAAACTGTCTACAAGCGTGTTGAATATGTCGCTTCATAGTGAATCAAATGTTGTGTTTCTGTTGATCACTGCATACTTGGAGAGTCTAATATAAAAATACAAAAATAAAATTGAATTCATTAAAAAAAAAGAAAGAAATGGCACAGAACGATTCCCCAGAAGAAATTGGAAATTGGAAATCATTTCTCAAACACACGACTTTCTGTAGTTGAGTCACGGCATTTTATTAAATCCTGACAACACAAGAGACGGTTTGAAGTTAACTCCAAAAGCTGTTGGAAGAAAGTTCTCCAAAATATATATTTTATTTAATGAAGGACAAGACATATGCTATTTGGGACCTTATTTTGTTGCCAAGCTCTTTGTAATATCTTTGTTGGGAAGCTTCTCTCCCTCACTTTCGGGAGCATCATTAACCTATTCTAAACCCGACATGTTCTTTAAAGCCCTTTGATCTCTGTCCTTCACTTGATAGCAACGACTTAAATTCATGTGTGTTCAGTTGAACAATAAAATCCTGCTGGTGAACTTTACTGTCACAAAAGAGCTGCATATGTCAAGAAGAAGAGGCGAAGAACAATTGTAAACCCCTTTTAGAAACTCGATTGTTATGACAAACTGTCAAGTGAAGAGACAAGTGGCAGTCATTAAAAAGCAAATGAAAAACTATGGCAATCATTAGAAACAAACATGCACCACAGTAAGTCAGGTTTGAGCGAAAAGCAGTGAAAGAAACAAAAAAAAACAACACAAAAGAATACAAATTTAGCAGAAAAACTGTGGGTTGATGAGAGCAAAAAACACAGGGGAAAAGATAAATTGACCCTTTCAAAAAAACGAAGACAGAAAAACAAATCACCCAAATTGCAGTCTGGAAACAAAACAAAACAAAAGAGAAGAAATGTCATAAAAAATGTCCCAAAATGTGTCTGAAAATTATTTCCCGCAGGGAGAAAGGACGGGAAAAAAGACACACAAAACTCATAAGGAGGTCTAGTTAAGAGAGACATAAACAACTCTGTCGTACCGATGAAGTGCGACGCTCACAAAGACAGGTCATTTTCACATCATGCGGTGATTTCAGGATTCTGTCCTTGGGATTTTGGATGCCCTTCAGTGGAGTCCTACAAATCAGTATTCAGCCGGTGAGTCTTGGGCCTTGTCTTCTGTTTGCAGAATATCAGCCTCCTTGTCCTGCTGATTCCACAACTGTTCAAATCTCTTCAAGTGGAAACAAAATTGATATTTTCAGTGGACTAGGAGGAGCAAGGGTGGAGGTGGGTTGTGGTCAGCTTGGAAGCTTATGGGTAAAACCAATGGCTCTTCTTCAGGTGCTAAAGTCTCGTCCTCTCCTCTGTGACTGCATGCATTTTTATTTTTAAGTGAGAAAATGTCACTTTTAAGCCCTAAAAAAAATGAAAGAAACTGTTATTTATTCCAATATTTTAGTTTTCATTGAAAAAGCCTAAGGTTTCAACATCAACACACGGCACAACTCTGAATGCACACAAAGGAGGTTGATCCTCCCTCTGTCTAAATGTTACATTGAGACCAAACCTGCGAACCAAACTGGAAAAATCTCCAGTTCACTTCTAATAATCATCTCTTCCTAAGGATAAAAAGCAATGTTCACAAAGTTTTGTTTTCTACCTCCTCAACTCGCAGGGAAAACAGAGACATCACAAACACTGGACGCCCACTTTGGGTTAAAGTTGAGCTGGTAAGCTTCCACTCATTTATTGGCCTACATCACGATCATAACAAGAGAAATAAAGGAAAATAACAACGGCGAGAACTTTTGAAATGTGGGGAGAGACAGTGTGAAGCCTCTTAAAACAGGCTTTACAGCGGGTGGATCAGAGAAGGTGAAGACCCTGACTGTTGTAGATATGTTATGGGGTCTTAAAACGTTGGCTGCTGAGCATGAAGAACAGACAGGCTGTTAAGCTTCCAGGGTGAAGTTCCTTTTGTAACAACTACTCAGAGGTGTGGTGCCTAACCATGGTGACAGGGGAGGGACACCAAAGTTAGGGACACCAATGTTGCAAACCTCATCCATTAGGTTTGCAACATAGATAATAATGTATTTATTTTATAAAATATATTGTGTCACACTGATGCAAAATAACAATATTTTGTTGTTGAATATATATATATATATATATATATATATATATATATATATATATATATATATATATATATATATATATATATATATATATATATATATATATTCAATTTTATAGTGTTTGTGATGTCTCTGTTTTCCCTGCGAGTTGAGGAGGTAGGTATATATATATATATATATATATTTCAACAACAAAATATTGTTATTTTGCATCAGTGTGACAATTGCAAGTTTATATATTTTATTTAAACAAAAGCTCTTTTAACGTCTTGAAAATATTTGTATACGAATTTCAATTTTATAAGAATTTCAAGTACATTCAGAGTAGTGGAAACCCTGGTCATTGTGGTCATTGTGTAGTGAAAAACCTCCCTGAACAAAAGCAAACAGATGCTTTTGTTTGCTTTTGTTCAGGGATTCCTCCATGTTTGTTGTTGTTGTTATCATCCTAGCTGCTTGCATGGACACATCTAGTTGAGGAAAGAAACAACTTGAAATATCTACATTTGCTATGACATAGCTAAAAATGACAAAATGTTTGCTAGTATAAAAGGCAAAAATCAACTAAAATGGCTGACACACTGTTTCTACAAATGCATTCTGGTATAAACAGATCAAAATATCAAAGTACTTCAAGAGGTTTTAACCATCAAGTAAAAAGGAAAGGTGAAAATGCCCATCATTTGACACCTGTATTGGGTCATTTTGGAGTACGCCCTATAGACAACTTTAAAAGGGTTCTTCTGAGATTCTTAACCAACCACCGCCTGCTTGATTTTCACAGCGTAGTTGTGCAGTGCTGGGTTGTCTGAGATGTGCCGAGAGTTTTCGGGACTTGTGTGTAGAGCCATCTTTATTCCTCAATGCTTTTGATATTCAGGAAGAACAAAAAGATAAATTCGCAATTGAACGTCAAATTTCCGTGGAGGAGCGATGAAAGGAATGGAGACACAAATCTCATCTGAATAGTCTTGGTATAAAGAGGGTGGCAGGCAATTTGTCGAGCTTCTCGACGATGCACTGGGACTCTTAAGTGGAGTGACACTTGGCAGAATTGTGTTTTGCACAGAATCGCCCGTTAGATCAGACAAATATTAGGAGCCGAGGAGTGGCGTGATATAAATACGATTCGCACGCAGACACGGTCTCAGCATGTAAATTTGAAACTGAATTTAAATTGACAACAGCAATTGCTGGCAATTATTTCAGCGAGATCACGTCTTACTGTTTAAACACGAATGGAAAAGCTGCTGAAGGAATCCATGAATGTTCCACTGGAGAGAAGAGAGACGTCAGAGCTTCCTTTCCGTCTCCGGCTCACCCTGTCCAGACACTTGGCACTCTTGGCTTTTAAACACGACAGCAACCGTTTCAACTGCATGGCGCGGAAACAGCGTCCTAAAAGGTTATGAAACGCGCTTTCATTGCAGTCAATGCATCGTATCAGCGTGACTCTGGGAGCTTTAATAAAATCTCCGTTCCTAACAAGCAGGAAAACCCCAAAACACAGAAGTCATTAGAGCCGCACATTAAAACAGCCACAACATAATGATGATTATTATTTCATGCACTGCCCTATTACACTGTAGCTGCTTGTAAAAAAAAGGCATTTTATTTCTTCTCTTCGAAGGTCTCTTCAGGTTTGATGCAACCACTCTGACCTCCTCCCCCGCACCACCTGACCTCTCCTTGTGGTCACTCACCAGTGTCTTTCTATTCTTCCGTCTCCAACATTTTTATTCTTCTTATTATTATTCTATTCATTATTATTCTGTACGGGTTCATTCGACACCAGGGGTTCTTCAAATGGGCCTTCAAGTAATAGAACTGATTCATAAGCTTGATTTCATTTGTGATCAATAACCATATTTAATCCACTTACATGTAAAAAAAAAACCTTGTGAAATGACATGAAACCATGTGATCATTGCAAAGATATTTATTTGTCATTGAAAAGTCCATCCAGCACCAGAAACAGGTGCAGGTCATATTCATTAAATTTACTTTACTTTATTAATACACTTGATTGAAAACTGTTGAGAAAATTGGAAAAATTGAATAACACTCTGAGTAAAATAAATATAATAAATCCAAGTCTAAATATCACATAAAAAGTAATATATTTCATTTAAACTACATAGAAGATACAAGACAGTGTAATTGAAAGTATCGCCATAAAATATTCGAATAAATATTAAAACTGTTGCTTTCATGAACAGTTTTTACAGTGCCATCACTTTCATATTTTTTTCTTTTCAAGAACTTCTCCACAGTTGTTGACTGTCACAGATTTGCTGCTGTCAATGCAAGTCAATGCGCACAACACACTACTGCCACCATACATGGCTAATGTATTAAAACTGAGCATCTCACGGTCCAAATGTGTAGAACACATTTGGTCCTATAGGGGGCGGTCAAAGGCCCAACCATGGACCTCGGCCCTATGTTCAAGAATCCCTGTTCTAGTCCCAGGTCGGATGGACAAAACCAAAGATTTACGTTCCAAAAAAGTTTCTCTTTCTTCGCACAATGTTAACAAGAAGCCAGCGCTTGTCCTGTAAAGCCGCCTGCAGTCTCTGCAGTGCTGCTTGTGTGTCAGACTATAACAGCAGTGGCCCTCATTTATCTCCCTCGTGCTCTAAGAGAATAAAAAGAGCTGCACAGTGGCCTTCGTTGCTCATCTTGTCACTCCGTGTGTAAATGTCTTGACTCCTTTATGAAATGCGAGGCGGCAAATAAGAAACATTTATTATATTTCAAACATAATGGATTGCAAATATTAACTGACGCCGTAGCAAACAGTGACCTCAGCAATAAGAGCAGCAGTCTGCACGACACGGATGCCAAAGGCATCTGTCAAGTTGTCCGTGGAAAATGAGCTGAAAGTCTCTTGGGTCTTTTTTCTTCAGCACAACTACAGGCCAAGCATTCATTGAGCTGGGACAGCTACAACGGTGTTGCCTTTGTAGCCACAGTGACCACCGACTGACCAGCACCAGCTAATTGGGCCGACTAGCTCTCCTTGAAATAAACCTTACATTCCTTGATCCGGTTTTCTCATTTAGAGGCCAAACAAACGTGTTGTGAGGGCAAGCCAAGTTTCCCAGGCTCGAATTCTTCACAACAACATGCAACCCGAGTCGTTCTGAATATTCCGTTTTACATGCAATTAAAGTCTTGTTGCGTAGGCGTGTAAATCCAGCACACAATGAGCCAAAACGCAGGAAGAGATTTAATGAACAGCACCGGGGCGATGCTGAAACTCAAGTCTGCCTCCGTTCGACTGCACTTTATTGTTCCGAATGTTCCATTGGAAGAATGTCTTGGCGAAGCAAGAGTCTCTGTGAGGCTCAGTCAGGCTGAGATATTCAAGGTGTGAGGCAGCTGAGGTGATAATCTGAAGATAACAAAGCATATCAGGATTTTCAAAATATATATTTTTTTCAATTTGTCAGAGCGCAAGTGAGGATCAAATATCTGGCCTTGAGCGTGATGCCTGTGGCGTGCGCCGATCATCTCAGAGCAGCGCAGCACACACAGAAAGATTCTGTCCCAGCGCCGACTGAGAAGCTCCTCCTCCAAGATGGAAATCTCATAACATCACATGATATTTCAACAAGCGTGAAACACAGCATGCATCACGGAAGTGCACTGGATGATAGTGGCTTTTCAATGGAAGAATCCCAAAAGAAACATTGACGTTTGTTTGAGTATGACACCCAAAATCTGGAGGGACGGACCGTTGAGGACGTCTGCGGATTGCAGTGAGATTTTCTCGCCATAATAATAAAAAACAAATAATGCTGTTATTATGACCACTTCAATAAGCAGCGCCCTTTGTTTCCTTGTTTTTTCCCACTCACATCATGTTTTAGGAACTAATTCCCTAATAACCCTTTGGGCGCCAAAGTCGCAAAATTCCGACAAGCGGCATCGCTGCATTTAAACTTTAAACTTTCTCTCCACTCTACTGTAGAGCTCCAGTGTGTTGATGCGCTGATCTGTCCGCCAGTCAAAGCAGCGCTGCTGTGGTGCGCGGCGCTCCTCTTCCCACACACTCACAGCCAAGAAGCCGCTCACATGCACAACTTCCAGCTGTTTTTAAACCTGACGCGCCTCTAACTAGACCACACACTTTCACCTCAGAACCATGAAGGGAGGGAGGGATCCTTGTCGGACCCGCAACGCCAAAGACTGTCTGCGCCACAAAGCTAACAGAGCTAACAGCTAATGTGACGTCTCACTTCAAAACTTTATTGATACTCATGGACTTTCAACGTTTGCTTTGTGGTTTAAAAGTTGGTGAAAAACTAAATGCACAACAAAATAAATGTGCTCCAAAATGTGAAGAGAGAAAGAATAATTGTTTTTATGAAGCGAGTTCAGGCGCAGAATGGATTTGTCTGGAAACTCAAAACTACAATAAAATCATGCAAAGGAAAAGCAATAAAATCCAAACAGTTATTTGAAAGTAAGTACATAAATAAACAAATCATGATGTATTTTTTCTTTATGGACACATTTGAAACAAATAAATTTTCTGCAATTTGTTTCTGTAAATAGCCTGGAAAAATAACAACCGAGTGTCAGTAGGTACTTTTTCACAAATTAACAGGGATTTTCTATAGGACTTAAAGCAAGTGTGTATTGGCCAAAAGGTTGAAAAACAACGCTTTACACAAGTAGATGGCGGACACCTGTAACTTTAATCTGAGCAACATTTGAGGACCTGTTTCTTGTGAAAGTTGTGTGGTAAATTGTGATGCTGCTTAGTGACAGCCAGTTTGTTGCCAAAAATCACCGCATATCGGACCCGTGCTAAACTTCATTGGTCACAAACCTCTTGCTGGGAATGTAAAGAAAATGTGTAAGTCGATGAAGAAGTCGATGTAGAAGCTGTAGGAGAAAATGCTGTGGGAACAGAGGAGGAGGAACAGTGTGGCCTCCACTGAGAACAGTGATGATACCCAGCTGGCGTTGTTGCTTCAGAGATGAGGAAGGGTCAGGAAGGATCAGCAACATAAAGAAAACACCTGTAGAAGTGATGTAACCACCAACTGGTGACTAGTTAGGTGAGTGAGATTACCTCCACCCCAAATTTTGGGTCAGATGAGAGGGAGTACAGCCTACAGAATAAGTGATAAAGTTGAATATTTTATTGAAAATACTCTGGCAACCAAAGGGTTAACTCACACCAGCTAAAGGAATTCACATCAAGGATCAAGTGTTACAATGATTGGGCGTTTACAGTCCTTTTTTTTTTTTAGATGGGAGGCAAACGGTTCAAGTTATGGTCTAGGGGCCACTGGTGGCCCTTTGATTCGATTTCCTGTGGCCCACAGCTGCTATCATGGCATAAAATGCCTTGAATTTAATTCTCCAATATCAAAAGGTTCGTGGAAAGATGGAAGGTGGCCTTCTTTACTGCAGCATAGAATGGATAAATGAATGGACGGTACATAAAGGACAATGTGAATGAAAGAATTCTTAACATCTTTTCCACGCAGCAAGATAACAACGTGCAGAATATATGCACACAAAGACAACACAGATATGACTAAAGCCTCGCACAGCCCTCAGCGCGATGACTCACACAGGCCAATTCAAAGTCTCGATCACTTCTGTGGCAGCGTGTGCCAGGAGATTATGCACCTGCACTTTGTGTTCGAAGGCTTACAGCAGAGTCTTTGTTATAATTCCCTGCTGCAGTCACCATATTAGGTTTCATGTTAATCCCCTCCGCACACACGCCGGAGCTGGCGCTGGCTGTCCTCGCTGTGTTAAGAAGGGAAGGCAGGTTGACATGAAAAGCGTCATGTCTTCAGAGGGTTCGAGAGTGAAGGTGGGACTGACGGATTCCTCTCACGCTGATCCCACTCGATAGAGAGTGGTGGGCTTTATTTCCTGACAACATAATGGCGCACACCAAGCTCAGTGTTGCGCAGTGGAGTTTCAAAAAGCAACTCTGAAGAGGTTTCCGCTGACTGGATGGAAAGAGAGACGCTCACCGCCGGAGGAGAAATCAGAGCTGAAATTAGCGTCTGCGCGAATTAATTTATTCATACACGGCCACAGAGCCTTAAGAGAAATCCCCACCATGCACATGGGAAAGAAAAGGTGCACTGCATCTGGAGGGGCTCATGAATAACACGAGTATTTTAGACCATACTCAGAACTGAATCAAAGTTTGCCGAGTCGTGAGTCACACAGATGGTGGGAGATTTCACAGTTACCAGATGGAGCGTTACCACGACAATATCGATCAATATTTCCCTCCTGTCTCGCATGCAGGTGTTATTCACGCTCTACATTGCCAAGACCACATTTGAAATATGGTCGCACTGAGTTTGCTCCGGGCCTCTTGTTACTGAGGAAAACACTGATGATGCTTCTGTGGGAAACGTTCCTTGTAGGTGAAGTGTCATCAATTTATTCATGATCGGTAATGAAGATTTGCCGCTGGCAGAAACCAAGTCATGCGTGTTAAATTAAGAAATATGAGGAAAGTGTCAGTGGGGCTGAAGCATGGTTATTTTTGTGCCGACTTTTGTGAACCGGCTTATAAATGAGTACGCCGACATGACTACATGACTTATCGTGACTATTTTTGAAAACAGGTCGAGACGAAACTCAGCGATGTTTTGAATGCGCATCACAGAGCCACTATAATTTGACTCTTCTCTACAGACCATTGCACAGTCATGCAAATAAAACGCCCGTATTTCCTTGTTCTGATGTGACATGGCTCAAAGAAAAATGAAAAAATGATGCCGTCCCCGCAACATTAAAAACTGCTCTTGAAAGCACCTGTTGAAGCAGTTTTGAAAATGAATTTGAACATTTTCAGGCGATACTTTCATTTACACTTATAGATATATAAGATATATACGCATATCTTCTTTAGAGTTTATTTTGAAAATCCAAATATGTTTAGACATTTATTATATTTTTCATGAGGTAGTTTTTTTTTTTCTCTCAACATACATCAAGTGTATTTTTCCTTTTTTTCATTATTAGATGAACATGACTTGCACCTGGTTCTGCTGGTGGCTCGACTTTTGGTTTCATGTGATCATAGCACATCGCTCAAAGGACCACAGACGTCAGTACGGGTTTGAGCTAACATCCCATCAGCGGGGTTTCTTTGCACTTTTCACCAATGCAATCTTCTTTTCAGGTGTGTGTGGACATGAATATTTTGTTTGCAACTACTCTGACTGAGGGCACAGATCTGCAACTGTTCTGATATGGGTGAGCTCTGATCAGAAATAGGTCCACAGAAACAAAGATCTTGGGTCTGCGACATGTTCACAGGTTCATCACTGGGTTCAACAACACATAACTTGAAGATTTAACTGAAGTTTCTGGTAAAACCACATCCATATTTCATCTTACTTACATGTATCAAAGGAAACCAAGACATCACTTTGTAATGCACCAGGAATGCATAGTTTCTCCTGGGTGCTTGCGCCTGGATGACAGGTTTAAAGATACTGACTCGACAACTGTGTATCATATGCTGTTGTCAGGAGGGATTAAACTAGAGCGGCCTCCTTTCGCTGAGCTCGCTGAGAGTGAGGGCTTTCTCTTTCGCTGGTCCTGGCTGATCTCCTGTGGTCAATTAGAAGAGCCATCAGGATCTGTCTTCATCTGAGCAGGTCCTGGTCATTTCTCCAACACTGCAGTTTGTGAGAGAGCTGCTTTGCATATTAATGGAGCCATTTTTTTTTTCCTTTAGTGCAGGTTAAATAAGTGAAATTTGTAGACACAACACCTTTCTCCGAGTCTTTTATCTGCAGTCGCTCCTTCTCTCCCCTTCACCCGTCGCCTTAAAGTAATCGCGCCTGAGCCGGAGCCCATTTTTAAGAGAGCCAAGCAAACAAACCCATTAATAAAAGGAGGAATGAATCAGCATTTCAGACACACGCTGCATCTCCGGGGACCAGCTCTGCCTGAAACCTTTAGATCCCGTCTCCTCATATCCCATTTGGAAATCTCACCAGCTTCTCAGCACAGGTGAGAGTTTCACAAGACAAAATCTCATGGGTGTGATTTTTGCTTTATCATGGAAAAAGTCACTCCCCAACCGCAGATGCTTGAAACGCAGCCCAGTAAGCTCTAAATACATTTAACCATCCACAGTTAGCTACATGTGACTACCCTTTGTTGGCAAGTAAAGAATGGAGGCAACTCTGAAACGGAATTTAAGCTGTCAATAAAACTTAAATGCAGGCAGTTTTTCACTTGCAGACGCCTCTTTTGTGCCTCTGTGTTGGTAGCAGATAAGAGCACCGCCGAGGCTCTTCACACAATTTATTATTTAATATTATGGCTGCCTTGCAAAAAAAGAAAAAAAAATATATATATATGGGGTGAGATTCGAAAAAAAAAAATCATCGCAGTTTAATGGTATAAGAATATTTGTCACAAGAAGCCACAATTTTCAATTTGAATGAATTTGCTATATTACTGAATCAAATGATGGACCCATATATATATTTAAACAACACAATATTGTTCATTTTGCATCAGTTTAATAACAGCACAATAAATTACCATGGTGGCTATATTCAAGTTTTTATATCACCTTCTCTAAACTAAAGCTCTTTTAATGTCTTGAAAATATTTGTAGAAGAATTTCAATATTATATGAATTTCAAGTACGTTCAGAGTAGTGGAAACCCTGGTCATTGTGTAGCGAAAAACATCCCTGAACAAAAGCAAACAGATGCTTTTGTTTGCTTTTGTTCAGGATTCCTCCATGTTTGTTGTTGTTGTTATCATCCTAGCTGCCACGTGTCTTGTGCATCAGTGGGATCAGTGGACCAGGAACTCCTGCACTTACAAAGGTTCCCAGTTGTCTGGAGAGCAAACTGTTCAATTAAATATAATTAATTTTTTTTGTCGTAATTCATTAATCGTCGGCAGCCAGGAAGGAAAATGTCACCTGAGGCATCAACAGAATGCACTTCAATTATGTAATAATCATGTCATAACCTGCAACATCTCATAAAGCACACATATCTTAATGCCATTCATTCATTGGGATGCCGGCCGAATATAATCCCATGACATTCAAAAATAAATGTCACCCATTGAACCACACCAACAGCCAGTGCAGTGGTGACCACTGATGATGATGATGATGTTGGCCGATAGGGTGCAGTTGGTGCAGCTGAGAGGACGAAGACGGACGCAGGTCCTATCTGTGCCGACAGCTGTGTCCAGAATCATGCAGTTCAGCTCTGATGTCATCAGTGATGTTAGAATCCAACACACTCCTGTTTTGGTCCAGATCTAAAGCGCACAGTGTGATACAAAGCTGAGCAACAGATAGTGGATCATACCAGTCGGCTTATAGAAGCATCTGTGTTCAACATGCTTCAGTAAGAGCCTTAGGAAAACGGACAAATCCTGACATGCCATGGAGGAACTGCAGAGACCCCTGTGGTCTAACACTAACGTTCCAAGGAAGGACAAACATGCTCTTGCTTATCATTTTTGGGGAGAGAAGAATCTAGATGACTGAATGAATTTGATTCAGGAATCTTTTGTTAAAATCACCAGGAGCTCAGCTGGGAGTTGTAGGAACAGCTGCGTTTGATCAGAATAAATTCCTGATTTGAATGAAAATACTTCATGTAAAAACCGTCTTCCCGAATGAGATGTCATGATTTAACTCATTCCCAATTAATTTTCGTTCGGACCGAGAGAGGTGGTTGATGTGCACGTCTATTCGCGCAAGTTAATTCTTGACAAATCCTTCTGACTGACTGAGAACGTGCAGCGGCAGAGCTGCCCCACGAAAACTCAGCAAACAAAAGCAGTCACTGCAGCAGGTGAATATAGCAGAAAATAGTGCAAAACAAAGGTATTAAACAAAATACACACTCAAACAAATGGAATAATGTACACATCTTTGCTCAAACATGTTGCTAGGTGACAGATACATTTGTTTACAAACGCATTCAGGAAGTGAAGCTGCAGAAGAGTCTCCTCTTCTAGGCCTCTTATGGAACTGGACATGTCCGAGTGGTTCAGTTCAGATTTCAGTTCAGAGAAGTTCACTGCATGATCTGATCTGAATCGGATATAGTTTTGTCTTAATCTTTGATTCAGAATGAAGAACAAGTGCCCATGTATCCACAGCTACGGTCATGGACTGGACTGGAACTTGTCCACCACAGCATCATCCAAAATGCTGGAGCACGCAGGAATAGCTTCAGGTGATTTACAGTAATGAATTTGAACTCATCCCAGTGCCATGCGCGTGAAGCCACCTTACTTACAGCAGCCTCTGACATTCCGGTGACACCATGCGTCGCGCTCGGAATACATAGCAGCTCCAGTCATGTCTCGGACATGATCTACAGTCGCCCCACAAAACGACAGGCCTCTCATTTTAGCCGCAATGAAGGCTGTCACACATGCTCAGTGACACATTAGGTGGTCTGCGTTCAGATCTGTCAAGAGGAAATGAAACACTCAGAGTGTCAGGAGGCTTGTAACCGTCGACCCTGGGGTCTGATGGAGACTTAAAATCAGTGGTGGAGTTTCCACATGAAAATGACGGGATGTATTAAAAAAATATTCATGTTTACACACATCATAATGGTCACATGGCTTTATTTTTGAATCCTTAGATTGTGGCTCTTAACTTTCATATTAATTGTTTGATTTTTTTTTTTACAGACAAGACATTGATGTAAACAGAGCAGAATGATGATGAGATCACAGTGAGGGTGAGAGTAGATGACAGCAAGTGTCTTCAACGTGACGGTCAACAGCGCATGGGTGGAGCTTCTGTTTGCTTTTGTCAAGTTAAATAATGTCCCTGTCTTTGATCGCTTCATATCAGGTGTTGCCACAGCAAGTCTTCCCCATAACTTATCCTGATCTTTGACTCAGTCTGTTGCCAACCCTTGGCGCACATGTGGAGTCCACGTCTTAAGCAACAGCATCAGTCTCCCATACAGAGATCAGCAGAACTCCAGTGATGGTGATTCCGTCTCTTCTACATAAGTGAACTAACAATACAGTAAGAGTGAGGGGGCAGAGTGGTTTATTTATTGAATGTAAAACTTACTTTTTTGTCAAAGTTTTATGCTAAATATTTTCTGTCAATCCCCAAAGCGCAGGTCCAAACTATCTGACTCTGCGAAAACAATATTAGCAATATAAATATATCCCAATGAAACATCATCTCAAGCTATTTTTTTCCCCAGTCAATGAATTGGTCCAACTTCTACATAAATGCGAGTGGAGTGGAAACAAGTTCAAGCAAAATACACTGTAAGAGGGTCAGCAATACCAGATGAACAGTCCAAACCTGGCAGACGCAGAGGGCTAGAGACTGTGGTCAGGGTCCGACTTGCAGGAGAGCAGGAAGGAAACTGTATTATCTGGCAAGATGATGGAAATGAGGCCAGGTGTGGCAGATCAGGTGAGTTGAGTGGGAACACTGCTCGAGTCTGGCTGAATAAACACAACAACTTTACATTTCACAGGGGAATTCACAATAACACAAGTCACAGTGACAGTAAATCCATGACTTTAATTCCCAACACAAAGCCATGATTTTTGGTTGGTAATATTCATTTTCAAATGGCATGCTCCAAATACTATGAAATAAAAAGTATTTGAGGGGATGGTCATTAAAGATAATCTAAAATTTGTGCACAAATCCTGGCTGAGGAGGTGATGTCAAATTGAGTTTATGCGTCAGTTCTGCGGACAGTGTTCACGAATCGCCGCCTTGAACACCGTTTAACTATTTGTTAAATGCCATAACATGAGCAGAAACAGACAGGAAAACCGAGGGCGCCGCTGCACTGGGAGAGGCAGGAAGAATTTAGGACATTATATACAAGATGACCAACACGCGCCTCAGAAAAATAGGGTCACAAATAATAAACCGACCATAGGTGCACATGAGTGGAATACGCAAAACACACGAGTAAACCAGAGCAAATGAACAAGCTCACAGAGAGACCAACAAAAAGTACTTGGAAGTCAGAAAGTAGCTCATGAAAACAGCCAAACAAGACTCAGACTATGACTCAGCAGAGGACATGAAGTGAAGCCAGTTGACCCGCATGCGAGCAATGCTGATCTGGCACCCTCACCTCCGGTGCTGAAGAGCAGGTGTGATGAAGTGAAGCTCTCTGGGGCAAAGAAGAGAGGAAGTTTCCAACCAAAATAAAATTTAAAAAAAAGACTGAATCTGATGTGAGAAAAACAAGGTGATAATCGTGATCATTATCCGCCTGTTTCCTGTAGCACGCGCAGGGGGTGGACTGACACATGGGAGATTTGAAGCGCATCCTTAACAGATATTGACAGCCCTCCTCTTGGTAAATGCCTGTCAAGACCCAAATTGATCAGGCAAGTAACTCTGCCGCTCTGAATGTTTTTGACGAATGTTGGAGGCCGGGTGAAAAGTTCAGGGGTGTAATCTGCAGGGAGATTATTAGTATCTTCTTATTACAGCGGCTGATGAGCGAAGGCCCATCTGTCCGCGCTCATCGATTCGCAGCACTAATGTGTTTATTGACGCGTCGACGTGAAGACACCAGGGGATCAGATGGGTGTTTGATTCAAAGCTAAAATCCTCCCATGCTCCCTATTGACTCCTCGTGGTACATGTTCAAATGTCTCCTCGTCTCACGCTGGAATATTTTTATGTGATATGATGCATGAGACACCATCCGTTCTTGGCTGAAGTATTGGCAAAGCTTCAAAGCTGAAGGCACTTGATCAAGAAAATAGCTATTTTAATATCCAACCAGCAAACAGAGACACTTTGATGGATCGAGAGTAGCCCTTCGAAATCCATTAGCTTCCAATTTGGAGCATTAAGATAAATGCTGCGTGGGTGAGACTGTTGATAGTTAAGGGAGAAGCGCTGAGCTACGCAGGAGATCGGCCGGTGCGCCTCAGTGTTTTAGAAATAGGTCAGCAGAAACAGCTTTTCAGAGGTATGAAGGTTCGCCAGTTTGTAAAGTCAGAGCCCAAGGAATTCCATGTGGGAGTCTCGACACCTCCCCGGACTCTGAGGGAGCCAATTCAAAGAAGAAAAGGAGACCACATCGTCTTGGGGGAAGGAAACGCCAGAGGAATAAGCCACACTATTATTTTCATCTTCAGCTGAAAAAAAAATGTGTCTTGATTGTGAATCAATAAAATTTCAACAACCACATCAAAGTCGCAGGTGTCCAAAGAAGGCCAGATTTATCAGGCCTCCTTATTTAATTTGAATAAATAAATAAACAAGAATAAAATATTCCTCGCCAAAAGTATTCTGCTTTTTACAAATGGTTTTTTCAAACTTCAATTTTGGTGTCATTCAGAATAAAGAGCAGATGACTTCCACTGGTTTAACAAACTTGGGAAACTGTTGCTTCTTCGCTGGCAGACACAAAAAAAAAACAAAAAACAGTGTGACTCATGAGATCTTTGTCTTTCCAAAAAGCTGATCTGATATTGGAGCAGCTCATTTCTCCCTAACATGTTTCACTGTTCGCATCTCCACCATAGTCTGTCGCGTTTATTTTATGTGATTACTTGCTGTTTCGACTTGTTTCTGTCCGCTTGAGGCAGTTAGACAGAACAGCGATGACTTGGCGCCACACTAAAGGAAGCAGCCTCCAGAATATTGGCCTACCTCCCTCCTCCCTTCCTCCACTTTCCTCGCAATAACTTTCCTGGCAATAAAGTTGATTCTGATTCTGAATGAATTTTATTTTATTTTATTTTATTTTATTTTGAAACGCTTTCGTTCCTCACTGACACTGGCAATAAAGCTGATCCTGATTCTGAAAGCAGACGCTTCACCCAACGTAACTGAAGCAAGGGTCAGACTCAGTGTTCACTGATCCCCAGGTTGATGCAATGAGACATTATTAATGCATCGGGACTTTTCATTGGACCCGTCCTTTAAAGGACAATTGAGGAGACATTGTTCACTGTGTCTCCTCGAACACTGCAGCTCCCCGTCCTTCCCTTCTTCTGTCTGCTGGCATAGAGATCAATTAGAAACACAAGTGTCTGAGCCATGGACTCACTTACTTCCCGCTGTCATCCACGAAGACAATTCATGAGTCGACCCATCAATTTATCAGAGCCGCGTGGTTATTATGTCATTATCCTCTCGCAAAATGACTGACATGCAAATGAAGAAGAAAAATTGGGCATCAAAGTCGCGCGCGACCTGAGTGGAAATGACTTGTGCAGTGCAAAGTGGTGAATCGTGTTTGCTGAGGAATAAAAGCCCAGAGGAGATTAGTGCCAGATGAGGAACTTTGTAAAAGATGATACGGGCAGACATGGAAAGTCTCCTTTCGTCTGGGCTCCAATTCACAAACGCTGACCACAGGATCAAACCGGATCACAGCCGACACTCCACCAGAGCAGGGAATATTCATTTCCTTGTACAAAGTATCGCTGGTGAATAATGAATTGAGTTCCTGCGCTTTTATAGCAACACGGCGTTTGTGTTTGAAAGGTCAGTGCTTCTCGTGACATTTCGCAGAGAGAATTTTGTCCCGGTGCCAACTGAGGCGTGGAGAGCATCGCACCGTACAGGCCCCAAAACAAGGCCAGACGTGGAGTGGAACATGTTTGCTAATTGATCCCACACTCTCCATCTGCACGGAGTGTGAGCCTCGATCCCGCTGCACACCTCATTTGCCGAAACGTTTGATGCAGAACATGAAAAACAATTCAAGACACGTCACCAGGTCTCAGCAATGCGTTTCCGTGGAGTTCATTACCATCGCCACTCGGCAGCGTAATAAGATGGAATTAGAGCTTTAATTGCTTAATGGATTGACTCAAATGTCATGATTTCTGTGATTCGTGACAGTGAGCCCAGGTTGCGGCTTAACTCGCTGAAATGTGTGTGTTTAGCTCCAAGAGGCCACTGGCTTGTTATACAAAGGGACCTCTACCTTTTGTCATTGCTGTTCCGTTCCCCTTTTCTCCACAGTATATGTGCTAAAACTGGTCCAGCACACGCTGTAAAAAAGACAACAGCAATCTTTTCAACAGAGTTAGTATTCTACGGGGCCCCTGGGGGGACATGACCAAAAAAAAAAAAGTATTGCGATATCTCGCAAAAGTATTGCGAGATATCGCAAAACTAGTGTTGCGCGATATCGCAAAAGTATTGCGCGATATCGCAAAGCTAGTGTTACGACGTCACTTCAACTAGTATTGCGAGATCTCGCATAAAGTATTGTGAGATCTCGCAATACTAGTTGAAGTGACGTCGTAACTAACTACTACTAAAGTTCCATTGAATTTTATTTCGAAATTGGACTGAAATATGAGGACGTACAGTCTGTGCTTTGTCACAAGCATGGTTTTGGTCATCCTCCATGACTCCTCTACTTCTCGCAGAGGAATCAATACATTTGAACGGCGTGAGATGTTGCAAAAGTATTATAGCGTCTGCTGGTAGTAGACAAAAACAGCCATTCTGTAGTTTAGTTTCTTCTTTTATTTCACTCAAACACTGTGTAGTGGTCTCCAGAAAACAGAAACAATAGTAGCTCCTCGCTCACCTTAACAACTCCCAAAAAGCAGAACTACAGTGGTACCTCAGTTTTTGAACGTCCCGGAATTCGAAAACGAAAATCCAGAAGGTAAAACCTTTCCTGCCTCCGCACTGGACCGTGGTAGAGTGTCACAGGGGAGGTGCTCGCTCTCCACACCTCCGAGGCTGGAGCGCTCACTCCAGGGTTTGATGTCCTGTTGTGGGCTGGAGCTGGGACAGGGATGAGGCGAGTCTGGGACAGAGCGTTACTTGGTTCATGACTTTGTCACAGCCAAACTGCACAGAAGCGCACATTCAGAGCTGGACACGCACCGGGCACCTCTTGACTTCTGGAGAGACGTCACTCACTCGGCAACCCCTCCCACATGCAGCGGCCACACACATAGAGGAACAGCGCACCTGCAGCAGACACTCTACATTCACTCCTACAAAAGCCTATTTTAAGGCTTGGAATGCATTATTTGCTTTTCCATTCATTGTAATGGGAAAAATCGATTCAGATTTCGAACAAATCGCTTCTCTAACGGCCTTCTGGAACGGATTGTGGTCCAGAACCGAGGTACCACTGTAACTCTCAACCCCAGCATCTCGCTCCACCCTCACTCAGTTGTCACCATTGAACTCTTAAAGGAACAGTAGCATAAACCCAGAACGTCACAGTATTGTGAGATCTCTTCTCTTTATTTTTGTTGTTGTTGTCATGTCCCCTTAGGGGTTCTGTAGTATTCTGAATTGACTGATCTAGAAAATTTAAATGCCAACCTTTTAACAGTAAAATACATGTCAGACGAATAATATGTGTCTCAATTCTAAATTAGCAGAATAACCATGACACAACAGAATTGGAAAATTCCCATAATGCAGTTCTGAAGTTGATCCAGAGGGTTTCCCACTTTACATAGCAAGGCCCTGTGTTCCCGCATGGTTTTAGCAGTGTGGTCACAGGAGTGGAGCCTCATGGTGAAAGTGTAACGCATATATGAGATTTTGGAGGAGACCATTGTCCAGACCTTCCATCAGCACTTGGATACCTTTGTGGACTGCTGTACGCTCTCGATATCTCATATCCAAAGGCTCTCAAGTACTCTTCAGCATGTCTCCATGGAAATTGCTTCTGACTGTACACAGTGTGTGTGGTGGCTGCAGAAGAAACTCCTTCTTTAAACCAATGGAGTTGGCAAATTGTATCTGTTCTTCTCAACCGTTCCACTGTTATTGGTTCCATCGTCTTGCATCATTTTCTTTTACTTTTTAATCTTTATTCTACCATGTAATTTATGCCTCTATACCTGCGGTGGTTAACAACTAAGCAGATAAGTCATGTTGGCACATTATTTTCTTTCAAATCTTTTTTATTATTATTATTAAAGTGGACATTTACATACCCGTAATGGTAAACTGATGTCACATTGGCACACTTTTTTTTTTATTTATATATTTATTTATATAATGTTCAGTGTTGCATATTATTGAGCACATGTGCTTTTCTTGACAGTTTTTCGCACAGCAAAATGAAAGTGTGGAAATGCTGATTTGGAATTTTATATTGATTTGAATTCAGGTGACTCAAATATATTATGCATTTAATAAGCTTTTGCTAATGAATTATTTGAATCTGATATTGAGCAAATAAATATAGTAATATTGGCAAAATGAAGAATTAATAGCAATAGCAATTCACAGAACAGCAGAAATGTAATTGGTACAACAACGAAATGTCACTTGAGAAAAAGAAAGAATACATCATTGACATAATTCAAAAATCTTACGAAGTTTTAGAAAATTTAAATAAATTTAAGTTATCTCAATTTATCTTTTCTTTTCAGTGCAGGTGGGAACAAGTTCATTTCCTGCACTGGTCGGTTGGTCAAATGGCTTCCACTACTTAATCCCTTTGTCTTTGTTTGTCACTGATGGTGTGGTTTCTGACTGAGAACTAAGAATACAACTAAATAAAAATGTAAATGAAAAAAAGCCAACACAATGCTCTGCCCTGGGAACGCAGCTTTCCTTGGAACGTTCCGGCTTCCACTTCCGTCACTCTGCTCACAGAACTCCCCACGGCCACCTTGGAATTGTGAAAGCTCGGCAGCGTCTTGATGTGATGCTGTAAAAGTGGAAGAGCCTGGACGCACTTTTATTGCTTTGCAATTCCATCCCCTTGTTTATCACCTCTGAACTGCTGTTCATCCACCATTACATTCACAACCCACCTCCACCCCGGATCCGCTCTGTCTCAGTGCATCAGTCGAAGCTAAAAGCGCTGGAGTCAAACAGGTCTCAGCAGCTCCATGGTAAAAGGGTCCTCGGTTCAAATTCAGCTCCTGGCAACTGAGTCTGTGGTCAACCCTCATGCACCTCACCTCACATACTTCCCAGCGCCTGCTTTACCTCCAGGCGCTGCAGTCCGAGCTTATCCAGAGTTGGATGTCAGTCATTAGTGCCCTCTTCCTGTTCCCCACCTCTTCCAGCAGGGCGACCCTGTGAGGATAGACCTAAGCAGCAGAGAATAAATTGATGGCAGGATCGACGATAATTCCTATTGCTCACGTATGAGCTTCCATGGCAGCAAACTCATTTTACACTCCAAGTGGTTCTGCTCATCCTCACTGTTTTGAGTTATGTAGATTTAACCCAGAGTTTTGTTTAAAAACTGTGGATATGGCAGTCAGTTTTAGAACCAACTGTATTTGTGATGAACCTTCAAGTCGAATGAAACTGTGTCCTAACTTTCAGAGGCCACTTGATGGCGCTCGTGGTGAGGTTTTCACTGAATTAAATGTTCAAGCTCAAACCTTTTGGTGTGGACAGTGCCATCTGGTGGCCGCTGAAAATCAGGACATTGTTTCATGAAACCTCATCCACATCAGCACTGACATCCCCTCCAAACTGTCTCCAGTGACACGATTACAATGGAGACAGAAGACGGTGTTGGTTATCTTGTCTTTTTTAAACTAAAGTCAACTGTTTTTAATAAAAATCTACATCTTTTTGGAACGGAACAAGCTGTTGCTTTGACTGGAAGTTTGAGAAAAGCCAACCTCCACTCAAAGTTGAGCCTGTTTATGTTGACAAAACGACGACAACACGGTCCTACATTTCCATTCACTTTAGCACTGGAATTCAACAGAACCAAATTTGTGGACAATATAAGTTAATTTTGTGAGGAGAATTTATGCATAATTCTTGTCACCTCCAGTCGAGAGTCCACCAGCCTTTAAAAAAACAGAAAGCAGAGGATGTGTACTAGCAAAATTAAACCAGAACAGAAAAGAATATGTTTTCTTTCAGTCTTTTATTTTCTCCCGACGGCACGTTTTCATAATTACAAGACAAAAGAACGGACGCAGCCACCAGTGTCCTCCCGCTAATGAGCCGGCAATGATCATTAACACGAGCGGAAAGAAGCCATGACTGATCGCTGGTGGCTTTTTCTCGATATCTACAAGCTCTTAATGACCCTGACATTTCATTTTCATGACCAGACTCTGAAAGAAACATCAAGGATTGACTTTTGGCACGTCAATGTCCGACCGGCACTTAAGGCCGTTTCACCCCACGCTTGGGTGACCACATGGTTATTAGCCCATGAGCGGCTAAGCGATGGTCTCATTGTCACCTCGCTGCTCTCCCACCTCATTTACATTCCGCAAGCAGGAGTTTTCTATTATAGGACTTAATAACTCGCTAATACTTGGAAATTCCATCCTCAGCTATGTTGAAGCCGTGGATAAGATGCTGGTGAGCAGTTTGGGAGCAGTCTTACTCCAGTATTACTCCATAATCTGCAGAGAGGTGGAGGTATCTCTTAAAGTCCGCAGTAAGACAGAATACATGTGAGTGAATGAGAGGGAGCCAAGTGGACAGGTGACGTTACAGCATGCAGAGTGAAAGAAGGTGGAGGATTTCAAGTACCGTAATTTCCGGACTATAAGCTGCTACAGTGGTACCTCGGTTCTCGACCACAATCCGTTCTGGATTTTAGCAAAAAAATCTTTGTTCATCTAGAAGTCCGGGACGTTCGAAAACCGAGATACCACTGTACTTTTTTTTCGCAGTCTTATACAACAATGCGCCTAATATACGGATTTTTCATTGGAGAAAAGTGTCAGGTGTGATGGGTGTCGGCAAGGATGAAAGGGAAAGTGTCCAAAAGGGTGGTGAGACCAGCAATGTTGTATGGTTTGGAAACAGTGGCACTGAGGAAAAGACAGGAGGCAGAGCTGGAGGTAGCAGAGATGAAGATGCTGAGCTTCTCTCTGGGAGTGAGCAGGATGGATAGGATCAGAGGGACAGCACATGTGCTCAGGTGTTTAGGAGACCAAGTCAGAGAGGCTAGATGGAGATGGTTTGGACATGTACAGAGGAGAGAGAGACAGTACATTGGTAGATGAAGATGTTGAGGTTGGAGCTGCCAGGCAGAAGGTGGAGAGGAAGACCAAAGAGGAGATTGATGGAGGTGGTGAAGGAGGTTTGTAGGTTTGAGAGAAGAGGACGCAGAGGACAGGGTGTGAGGAAGGAAGATGATCCGCTGTGGAGCTGAAAGAGAAAGAAGAAGAAGACTTCATAATCTGCAAAGTTCGATGAACTGTACTTAATACTTAAATCTCCCAGCCAAGTGAAGGAGACAGAGCAATTTCATCAATGCTAAAACCGGGCAGAGGAAAATTAGCTTCTATGCATTTTCCTCCGCAGCGGAGCCATTCTCTTTCATGTCACAAGTCATGCTCATCCAGTATTGGTCCCTGAGGTGGTCTGTAAACCGCTTCTGTAGAACGCCGTCAGCTCTGAAACGCCACTGGAGTCAGTCATAAAAAGAGCCTTTGACCTTTCATGTCATCTAAAAGGCTCTGATCGATGCCGACGGAAAAGAAACCCCAGTGAGAACCACTGAGCTTCACGTTCTGGAGGAGGACGCTTGCATTTCTACCAGGCAGTAAACCTGTCAATCACAGCCTGCATGACAAGCACTGAGCTGAAGGCCAGGCGCGCAGGAGATACTGGAGGAGACGTATACATTAGTGCGACCGCATCGCTGTTCCAGAGGACAGAAACACCAATGTGTTTGTACCTGGTCTCACCTGAATCGCTGATGGACTAAACACGAATAACAACTATGTAATAAGCTGAATATATAAAAAGTTTTAACATATTTTAACATAATTTAGTGGATATTTATCACAGAGATCAAATGCTACATATATTGGGACTAAATTGGGAAACCTGACCAAAACGTAATATCAAAACAAATCACACAGAATTTGAAACCAGTATTGCAGGCATGTACAGTTCAGTGGTTTATTTACAGTGCAGCGGTTTGTTAGTTGTGTTCAGTGTCTCTTCTGTCTTCTTCATTTGGGTTTTGTACTTCCTGTCTTCAGACAAGCTAAAGCCAAGCCACCAGGTGTGAAATGCTTCCCGGGCTGTCTTACCTGAGGTTTGTTTCCATTTCACCGTTCTCTACTCGTAGATCCTCATGGGCTGTTGGGGAAGTTTTTAAATGTCTGGATTTAATTTGTACTTTAATTGCTACGCCACAAGTATTGAATTGCTTCTGTTGTGCTCGGTCTTCATTTTCCCTGGGTGGCACTTCATAGAATTTACAACCAGAGAGTGGAACATTTTAAAATGATCCATTTAGTTTGAGATTTTTTTATGAAAAACTACGCTATGAAAAACAACTACACTAAGTGGTATGTTCTGAACTTCTTCCCTTATGACTTGTTTTTCAAGGGTTAGGGTTAGGGTTAGATTTCAAAGTTACTTTCCAAGTTATTTGGTGCAAGAGGTTGAGGAGAAACTGGCCCAGTAAAAAATCGGTAAAATCGCAGGTGATGAGTGAGTGACAGAGGAACACCCACTGGGACATTGAACAGGGTAGAACTCAACGTATGCCGACCACAGAAGACACCAACCTTCAAACCTAACCATACAAGATCTGAAGTTTGTCAAGAGATCACCAGGTTGAAGCAGATGCATGAGCGCGATTCTAAAGTTGGACGTTGATGGAGCTCTTGTTGTTTGGCGAAAGATTGGGAACCTTTCAAACAAAAGAACATGTTGCCAAAGCTTGGTGGAGAATTGGTTACCATCGATAGACAGGTGAGGATGAACTGGTCCCCAAAAGGGCCCGGGTGGCGCAGGTTCCATCACAACTGGCACAGCTTCACCAATCGGGCCGCAGAATATGGTCATCTGGTGCTTGATCTGCACCACCCTCTACGGACCGGTTAGAACAACCCCTCGACGAGGAACATCCAACAAACTTAGTCTCATTCCATTTGGACCTAGCAAGATCATGAGGCCAAACATACCGTCAAACGGTTCGAGGGGTAAAGCAGTCAATGGTTTGAACTGAGCAAACCCTCTTGAAAATCCCTGGTGGGAACAGCAGGTGAAGGTCAGTGCAAGAAAACCTGGAGAGAATTTCATAGTCGGAGATATGTAGGTGGGTCTGAATACCCTGCTTCTAGCTGCATCTGTGAAAGCTTACTGTAACCCTCCCATGTGGTCAGTTATAGTATTAACTGAACCTGCCAAATAACTTCTAAGAAACGTATGTACTGTACGTCCTTGAATCGAAAAGTCAAACTTTCTATATGAAAGGCAGCGCTCTCCATTGCATCCACGTTTCTGTCTCAGACATTATTACCGAATAGCAAACATACCTTGGAATACAAACACGTCAATACGTGTTTTCCATATTTAAACCCACTGACTGTCACTAATAAGACGACTTTGCATCACATTTCCTAATTCATTCATTACCCAGTGGATTTAGGAAGTTGTCTCCTCTGGCAAATGAGCCGATCATTCCGAAAGCCTTCAGTGTTTATTGTTCAAAGCAGAATTATTCCGCCGGTGATGAATGACCTGAGGAGCAACGTGACTGAAATTATTCAAATGACTCCATGCGTCGTTATTAGACTCATACATTTTCATTTACACCCCTGTATTGACTCGCGGTACTTTCCAATGGCAGTGGGTTGGTTGATTATTTTCTGAAGGATTTATTGGACAGCAGAACGGAATGATGGGTGAAAACAGGCAGAGGTTTTGGTTGATCACATTTCAAGCTGCTTCTCTGCCGTGTGAGTCAAAGGTGGTGAGTGATGAATGTATGCTTGACATCGCAGCAGTAAAAAGGCCTTGGCAGATGCATGGTTTTTATCAATGCAACTCTATATTTCACACATTTATAGAGTGAGATCAGTGCTGGTATGTGAATGGATCCATACGCTGCCATGGGATTCTAGTTTACGTCCTCATAAAAGGCATGGCTTTTCTCACTTCTATCTTATTTTAAGCTGTCTGTTCAATAGCTATTGTAAACCCCAAGTCATTCCGTAGTCTTAGGTAGTGTTGTCTGGTACTGGATTTAAATGGTATTGAAGAAAAACCCAACAATTGGAATCACAAGAGAGGTCAATGAGCTGAGAACAGAAGACAAACATGGATGCTCTGGCACACGGCACTGGAACAGCTGGGCTCAAGAGCAGGTGGAGGTGTGCACCATCACATCGGTTAACTTGTTGTCTGGGTAAGGCAGTGTGACAGATGGGAACTGCATATACAAAATAAAAACAGAATTAAATGGGAATCGGAACACATTGATGAAAGTATTTCCTGAGTAAACATTTTGATTTTCTTTAAATAAAATAAGTGTAGATTTGTTTCTTTGTCAACACTGTTACAGTGAAAACATGACAGTACAACATATTCAAGTGTTACGTTTGAGACGCGGAGCGGGACACAAGTGCAGTTACGGAAGAATTACAGGAGTCAGATGGCGGGTCAAATTCAATAGTTTAATTTCGCAGGATACAAAAACTCAAAAAGGAATCAGGAGAACCGGGAGAGCAAATCCAAAGTGCCACCGAACCGGGAGAATGAATGCGAGCGGAGTCTGTAAAAAGGGAGAGAACACACACAATGAACAATAAAACACAAGATAAACTAACAAGGATGTCAAAACAAACACACAAGTAAAAAGTAACAATAACAAAGAGAAAACCAAGAAGCCACACGGAGCAGAGAGACAGAGGAAAAGCAAAATACAAAACTCAGAGCACCAGGGTTTAGAAAGAGGTGAACAGAAGACAATTCAATGAACGGATAAATATACAACGGATACAGAGCCATGGGGGTCAAGGGAACAAAATAAAAGCGGATCGTGACATCAAGATTACTAACAATTGTTTCTCTCGAGTACAGTCAGGGCTCTTCATTACCAGTGGAACTAGCATTAACCTCAAAAATAAACTGTAGCCCTTCTCTATGGTCAGTAGAAGAACAGGAAGCACAATGAGGTCGGGTCATGAAAAACTACATGCAGCACCATCATGCTTGTGGTGCGTTGGACAACCTATTCATCCGTGTGTTCACGTCACTGAACTGACTGGTAAAGATGCCGGACCAAAGGAGGAGGAAAACAATGCCACAATTTACGCAGCCACACGCTCACTGCAAACCCTTGTCTTGTCTTTGACATGAATTTATTCCTTCCATCCCCGATGTTTTCCAACAAAAACACCAAGGTTTCTGATGGTAGATTTCTTTTCTTCTGCCCAAGATTGAAAGCAATTAACAGACATTCAGAGAGCTTTTAGGTTCTCTTTGCAGAGACTTAAATGTTTCAAGTCAGCCACTTTCACCATTAACCAAAGCGACTGAAGCCTTGCAGTCGGACTGCAATTACATGTGGCGTCATCCTGAAGTACATTTACACAAACACACAAAAAAGGTCTGAGGAGCAGTGCGTGGGGGAATTTGAAAAGACGTCAATACAACTTCATTTTAACATTCAAGATCTGACATGGGAGAATAAAATAGCAACTAAAATCAACACTGCTGCTGCATTAAAGCCAGAAATGTATAAGATTTATACATTATTTATGCCACCTACAAGTCATGTGGCCCTCTAGCACTTTATACATATAGTTTGGTACAAAAATTTAAAGAGCGTAAAAGACAAACTTAACTTCCAATGCAAGTTAACACTATGACCTACAAAGATTTCTGTGTTCGGACAAGAATAGAAGAGCAGTTATATATTTTGAAATTTTCCGCACAGATGAGTTGCTAAAAACTTCGGATTCAGTTATTGTATTTCAAATGAAATATAAAATATATAAAATATAGTCTTTGTACAGGCCAGGACTGTGTTAGAAATCTCTCTGAGCAAAAGGGAGGGACACCATGGAAAGGTACTCAGTACACCACAGGTCACATGTCAACAACCAACTGGTAATTTCAAGCACGTCTCCACTGTGCCACCTGTCTGCAGGTGTGTCCCGACTCAGCACTGCAAGCAAGTCACCGAACTGAAGACTTGGTGGTTCTAGTGTGATAAAGTGAGCTGTGATGTGACTGCCATGTGATGGGCCGATGAGAAGCGACAGAAGTCACTTGCTATTTGATGCCTAGTCAGTGAGAATAGGTTGACTAGATGGTCATTCTTCAACCAAGCAAATCTTGTCCAAGAAGAAGTGAAGTGATGCAGAAGGAGGATGAAGCCATGACTGATGGGAGATAAGATAAATGTTTCTTCTTTAAACTGACACTGGAGCAGGAACTTTAGAGTGTTGCGCTGCATTATGAAGAAAAGACAACTAGTATTGTGTGATGTGATGTCAGTCACCTCCCTCAAACATGACTCAAATAAACTCACTCCCACCTTCCTTTTGAAATACAACAGACTGCTGAAAGAGTCCCAAAGCCAGAAACACAATTTCCTCCTGAATCCTGAATATATATGGCTCTCCGCCGTGCTCTTGTTTCCTAATCCCAGCTTTATGAGTCTGAGCGCGCGCTGGTGGAGTCTAATGGGAGTTGATGATGAGCACAAAGACATTGACACAAGGATGATTTATAATGGAGCCGCCGCGGCTGAGCCTTGCCGGGAGACGCGTCACATCAGAATGTGTTTGTGTCGGGTCCGTTCCTGCGCACACAATGATTCCCAGCACTAATAAAGCGGCGACAGCTCGTGCTTTCGTTTCTTAATCCCGCCCCCGACATGAGCTTTAACATGTCATGAAGACATCCACAGACTCTATAAAAATCTTTCGAAAGGTCACAAGCAGCCGTAACATGATAACCGCCATGTCCTTTTGGGTCCGTCCTTCCATCCATCTTGTTCACCGTCCAGCGGTGCTCCTTATTAAAGACATGACAGATCGGTACTTTCAGAAACATATTCACTCAACACAGATGCCATTCGCCCTCTGGTTGCTTGATAAACTAATCCTACAATATCGGTGACATCTTTATACCGGGCTTGGCGGCCAGCCTGATCCACATTATCAGTCATCGTCTTTATGTCCCCTCATTGTCTGGGATGGCGTTCCTCGAGCGAGCGGGAGGAGGTCGGCCTGACCTGAGATGAGCAAATCATGTGACTCCATCCCAGAAGACACCAGGCGACCCGGATCAGAGCGGGACATTAATCTCCGAGTACGATGAATAGATTAATGAGCAGCTAGCGCCACCTTGTCACCCGCCTGGCTCTGCCTTCAATTACAGCCATTAGGAAGGAGCTAAGGAGCTAGCGGCCGGATAGTACTTCTACACTAGAAGGAGGCAGGAGTAACAGAAGAAGCAAAATACTACAGACAGAACTACACTCCACTTCTACACTAGAAGGAGGCAGGAGTAACAAAAGAAGCAAAATACTACAAACAGAACTACACTCCACTTCTACACTAGAAGGAGGCAGGAGTAACAAAAGAAGCAAAATACTACAAACAGAACTACACTCCACTTCTACACTAGAAGGAGGCAGGAGTAACAGAAGAAGCAAAATACTACAGACAGAACTACACTCCACTTCTACACTAGAAGGAGGCAGGAGTAACAGAAGAACCAAACTACTACAAACAGAACTACACTCCACTTCTACACTAGAAGGAGTGCAAGCGGAACAATACGGGCAAATATATATTGTAAAACAAAGAAAAGCAAAATTGACCAAGTGAATGAGGTGAAGTAAAATGAAATTTTAAAGTTACTGAATCATTATTACAAGTGCAGTCTAAAAATGTAAGCTTATATTGCAGCATTTTTGGACGAAATGTCTCACAAATAGCAGAGGTCTGAAAGGAACCACTGGACCTTGGCAGAATGATGCACTTTCTGATGTTTGAGGATGTTTTTTCCCTTGAAGGCTGAGCGATAAAAAAGTGAAGCCATGTCACAAGGTCTGCAGAGACGCTCTCTTATCTTGTTGTTATTGCCCCATCTTTCAGGACTCACACACACACGCGCGCTGACCTCCTCCGGGCTCTGCAGGAGCATCGCAGCCACAGGACTTGTGCCTCATTCCAGCTGTTCTTCAAAGTTCCACATTGTGTCTCACGGTGGGATAAATGTTCCCCTTTGTGGAACCTTCCAGCTCCTGCAGAGACAATTGCCACTTCGCTTCATCATCACAGCCTGGCTTCACTCAGGATATATTAATATCTACACAACAGACGAGAGTGAATCTCAAAGTCGCTGCCAGGGATCTGAATTATTTACAGCTTGGACCCAGCGGGAGCTGAAGTTTTATAAAGCTGCCAATCCATGAAGGGATAAAATCCCCCAATTTTATCATTATTTTTTGAAGCATCGATGATGATTCCCTTCACCGCGACTGAAACGGGGCAGAGTAAACTCTTCACACTTGTACGTGGCTCGCTTTTATGCTCGACTGGGCGATTCATGCCCTTTTAGGAGTGTTGCACAATGAGAATTATTAATGAGGATTAAATGTAAGAGAAGAGCGAAAGGGGGCGAGGCTTCCTTGTGAATTTCAAATACTGCTTTTAAGAGCATTAAAGGACATTGGTTTTGATAGACGAGAATCTCCAGCTGAACTTTACACAGTTCAAAAGTGGTTCAAAGAACGCAACACTTGTTGAATCGAAAAGTGTGATGTTGGTGTGTCCAGTCACCTAAAGTTCTTTGTTGGTCATTTGGAGAGGCAAGGTAGGGAGTCCAGACACCAGATGGTTTGGACTTGAGGAGGGGACCAGGAGCAATAGAGATGACGGTGAAGAAGAGCTAGGAGAAGGCGGAGGACTTCCTTTGGCAACTCCTGATGGGAAAGACTAAAAGACACAAATCCACATTGAAAGAAACCAGCACAACTGAATTTCATTTCAAGACATCGTGTTTTTACTTGGGTTGTTTAAAATAACACCTTAATTTATGAAATTAATGTGACTATAATTGACATTACAATTCTTTAATAGCGCCTGCACGACCTCTGACACATATGTCACGTACCCTTACGCACCTGGTTTTTGGTGAACAGACTCAGTAAGGCACGATGGGAACATGTATTTTCAGAACTTTGAGTGAGTGTGAGTTCTGCTACCACCGCAAACATACATAAGTATACAATGGAACCCAGCGCACCTTTGCAGAACAAAGCAACTCAAACTGAAATATTAGATTTTAAAAATATATTAATGCATTATTGAATTACATGCAGTTTGAACAGTTCAGCGGATGGTTGAGTTAGAAACGCTTTATGTGTTTATGTGATTTATGTGTTTCAATAAATGACTTTATTTATTGATTTAAAAAAAATGTGAATTTCTCTGGAACCACATCGCTCTATGACTAATCTAACACACCCAGCAACAGTTTGTGAACAGAATTATGATTATTGAATTATTCGAGAAAAAAATGTTTTTCAAAATGTGACTCATGTTTTTTTTTCTATTGACATCCCTAGTTTTACCATCATCGGTAATAAGTAGCAATTCTGAACCTCGCTCAAAAAGTCCTTTTTTTTATATCCGTCAATAACATTCAAAGATACAGATGATAACTGGACTGGGGCAACGCGGTGGACTAGTGGTTAGTTCTGCAGCCTGAGTACTCATGGAGCAAAGCACAGGTCGTTCAGTGGGGAGTTTCATCCAGACACAAATGGAGGCAACTTGGATGGTGGTGGAATGTTTCTCCAGTTTCAGGTTCCAGGGGACCCACGCACCACTGGTCCACCAGCACCTCCAACCTGAGAGCCTCCCGACCAGACTGCTCTTCCACCAACCGCAAGGAGTTGAAAATAAGTGCCTCCACTTGCTGCTGTTCAGAGGACTTCTCACGTCACACGACTTCCAGTGACACGCCCACCTGTACTACACAAAACACATTGTACATACGGTACAGTACATCATGCAGTTCAAAAAACTCAACCTCACTGTGAGCATGTTGGGCGCCACATGCTTGACTTGGCAGCACTCGTGTTTTGCTTATAAAATAAGCCCCAACATCTGTTTGAATCACACGCTGAGCCATGAAATTGATCGTTCAATAATGGAATTAATGAAATAATCTCGTATTTAATAAGCCATTCAAGAAGAGCGCAGCAAATATGAGCCGTTTATTTAAGCACACGTTCAGAAATCCATCGACGAAGCCGGGCGCGATATGATGCGCACACTGACGCACTGATGTATGATACTCGCATCACTTTATTATCATTTCATTTCCGAAGCTTTACGTTCACTCCTCATATCTACAGACAGAATCTGAGAGGCTGTGACTCACAGAGGCTTAGCAGGGTTCCAGTCCATCCATATTGATGTTCCAGAGCCGGAGATTATGGAGGTTATGGATAAGTTATGGAGGGCGTTTCCTGAAAGCGCTGTTAGATCTGAATCATGCTTTTCAAAACAGCAATAGTGTCATAAAAGGCTCAAAGTTAAAGTAATTCCTTCCATACATAGAAATTGTCAGCGCTAAATCTCCCCACAGAGTGACGCTTCTGTCGACAGGTGCGTCACTGTAAGCAACACGCAGACAACAGTGGAATATGAATCAAACATTCAGAGCAGCATTGTTCGTCTGCCGCGTGTGTCGTTGTGTGCAGCAGTGAATAACAATTGGAATTGTTGACAGTGCATGGCTGGGATTTGGTGTCGATTCAAAGCTGTGGATCCAAGCAACAAGAGGGGCCGAGTCCTGAAGGAGCAGACTGCAGCCTATTTTCAGGCTTTTTGTGTAACCCAGATGCAGCGTGGATGCAACTGTCAGGTGTCCAGCTCTTCTGAAACTGGAGCACAGACATGGAAATCTGCTTCAACTGTGTAAAAATGACCCATTCAGACTCGAGAAACAATCGGACGAGAAGCACGCTTCAAAGGAAATAGAACATTTAGGGATTTTCTTACATGTAAATACATTTATACACTGTATATATATGAAAGTTGTGGAAACTCACCCACTTGTCCCGGGAATATGGGACACCCTGGGGAGGTCTCCAGTCCATCTCAGCCTAAACTGAAGGGAATTAAACACAGGGGTCTGCGACCTGAGAGCCCGCAGCAGAGTGGTGCTCTTCTGGTACGGTTAAGTAGCACCCTGGAGAGAAGTAGCTTTTCGCTGAACAGTGCAAACTTTTCTCACAGGAACTTTTTGGAATGGTGGACGGAAATCTTTGTTGTTGTTGTTGGGGGTCAATGAGAGCATTTTTAAAGAATTAGAATAAGTATTTTTAAAGAAAAAGTCAGTAATTGTGAATACAAAAAAATTTCAAAATGAAATGAAAAGCTATAATAACAATGACAATACATTAAATAATTTGTTTTAAAAAAGGTGTTGCTAAATGTGTTTTTTTTTAGCAAGTTTAAAAGACATATCCACACAAAAAGTTACTTGGATACATGGCAAAACGCTAATAGAGAAAAATTAAAAATGGTGAATTATTGGAGGAAATTATAAAAATAAATGTTCCGTTGTATATGCAAAATGAAAGGCAAAATAAAGAACAAAAATAGTGTGATTTACAATGCGCTTAAAAGGTGTGTCTGGCACACACATTAGTTTGTGGGTGAGAACTAAAGTGTATCGCGCCTAACCTTTTCATGTCCTCATTCCCTACAATGATGAATCTCAATGGTTGTCTTCCTCTTCCTCCGTCTCCAACATTCTTGGTCCAACACTGTCTCTCCTCTCGTCTGCCCTCCCTAACTTTGACTCTTCTAATCTCACTCATTTTCTTTAGCTCTACTTCCTCATCATCACTCCTCCTCTTGCAACTCACCCCCTCGCCTCCATACAAATCACCATGTCATCCACAAACATCATCATCCAAGGAGGCATCCTTAGTCTGTCCATCAAGAAGAAGAGCTAATCCCTGAAGAAATCCACCTGTCACTGGTTCAGTTTGTTTGCGGGAGAAAAACAATTGGTTTTAACTGGAGGCATCGACATGAGATGAAGTTGAGAACAACCGATCGGTGCTGCTCTCTTCATGGTGCTTGGCTGCACAACACCTTCCACCTGAGTCGTCTCAAATGGTACAAAATGGAGAGGAAGGACCACTGAAACATGGATAAATAAGAAGGTTGAAAAGCAGCGAATCAAAGCCTCCGTCTGTGGTGCTGTGTTGAGAGCCGTCAAATCCCTTTCCCCAGCCACAGCCTGCAGCTTGGAAGAGCCATTAATAAAAGCAAAGCGCAGCAGAATGTGTTTATTTATCAGATGAGAGTCAAAACAATGACTTGCATGTGCAAACTCAGGGAAGAGTGTTCTAGCTGGGCTGCAGGAAAACAAAGGCGGTGAGCAGACAAAGCCCCAGCGGTGCCACCCACAGCCTGTCGTCTGAAATCAATCAGGGTTCCAGTTTAGCACTTTAATTTGCAGGTGAATGAGATAATCATCACCGGGAAGCAAACAGGCAGGATATGAAAGGCAGCAGCCCCTGCTTCTCCCTCGGCTTCCAGCCTCCAGCCATCACCCGAGGACAGACTTTACCAGCGACTGAAGTAGGTCAGAAGACACTCTTCACACTCTTTCTCTTTTGTCACTTCAGCAGTGCAGTTTTGTTCCTTTATTTACAGCTCGGATGTTTAGCATCTACCAATAGTGACGCCGTCGATGGCCAATAGTAGGTTGGTTGTTTTTCTGTGTAGTTTAACTGTGACTCTACACCTGACGCAGGTTTGTACTCTCTTGGTCTTGAATCTCCACATGCCTTCTCTCCTGCATGAGGCCTTATATTTCCTTCTAGGATGTGAAAACACACTTTTCATCTCCTTCTACAGCGCAACATTTTCTCTTTTATACTCGTTCCCTACCAGAGTGGCAGAGGGTGGGCGTCTGGAGTCCATCCCAGCTGCTTGGGCGACAGGTGGGAGACGCATGTGCATGTGGCAGGACACATATAAATACACTAACATCTAGATCTGTGGACAACTGAGAGCACGGGTGGCCGACCAGTCAGATGCTAAGAGCCACATTGTTTTACTGTGTTGCAGAAAAGAGCCACATCCTACAAATATGCAAGGCTCACCTGAACAGCTGGTCATGTGACTTAGCAGCAGTATAGCGGTTGAAGCACATCCCTGTGTGTCACAAGGTTGCATGTTCACGTCCAACGTATGTCTCTTGTGCATGTATTTTTAAAATCCAGACATTTCACCGTGACCCTCCTCGAAATATCAAGCGACAGATAGAAATGTGTTTGCCATTTATTTGGCTTATATATAGACTAAGATGAACCTGTCCGAGACAGGTCTTTTAGCGTTACAGAATATATTTCCTGCAGCAAAACGTCCTTCTTTGTGGCGCTGTGCAAGCTACCTCACTAAGTTTTTAGACTGTGGGAGGAAACCGGAGTTTCCAGAGAAAACCCACGCAAGCACAGAACAGCCTACAAACTCTCCAGAACAGAAAAGACACATGATCTCAACGACAATTGAGTTGCCTCAAGCCCCAGTTTTCTTGCAAGCTTTTTAAAAATTTCAGCAACAGAAGTAGTTTTATAAAAACATGAGATTGCATTTGTTTACATGTGGGATACCTTGAGGGAAATTCTGTTAAGTGCTTCTCACTCCTTATTGAATTATCTTATGATCCCAGAGGGAAAGGAGGGTTCTGTTTTTGTCTCTCCACTTTTCTTTTTCTAATTTTATTCATGAATTGGGGTTGTTGGTTCCAATGCTATGGAAGTTGTATGTAGAAAATATGACTTGAAAATGCAACAGTGGAGCCAAATGAACAAATAAACGTCGCGGAGCTGACGGCATCACGACACCTGAGCATGTGCATCATATACAGCTGCAACTGAACACATCAGATGCTGCAGCACGGCACCTGTCACTGTATCGCTTGTTCTCATAGAACACGTTCCCCACTGAAATGGGCCAGTAGACTCTTACTGTGCCTCATAGATGAGCACCTCTTTCAATGCATACCTTTTTTCATTTTTGTCCAAAACTTTATTAAAGAAACGAAAACATTGACCAGCTGTTTTTTTTCCTTTTTGCACAGACGTTTATGTTACAGCTGAACACATGGTGTCCTTTGTATTAGAGCTGGTCACAAGAAGACACGCTTGTATAGAGAGGAGCAACAGTGATCTTGAAGAGACATGGATTTTATTACAAGACAAATGCAGCTGGTGGAAACCAGACAAACCCATGGGGAAGCAACACCCCGTCGCCCGTCTCTCCTATGACATGAATCAGTGGCCGAACAGAGGCTCAGATTACTGAGACAAAAGCTCGAACCTGTGGCTTTGATCACGTTGTGTCAACAGCATTAAATGAAGGGATGAAGTTCAGCAGCAGGAGTTTGCCCTCGATGTAGGAAGCGAAGAATCCTGGAGTGGACTGAGACTAGCAGAACTGTGTCAAAAGCTTCGCCTTTTCAACTGCAACATCAACTTGAAACAAACAGTTTGATGCCGTGTCTAGTTTGAGCTATTGAACCGAGGCTGTGGAGGTGTTGCAAGGATCTACAGAAAGTTCACAACTACCAGGAGACAAAAAAATAGTCTTGAGCAAATATTGATGGAAAATACACCAACTCCACTTTGGAAGAAAGAGAATGTTGATCATGAAAGTTTCAGTTTTGTCGAGTAATGACCTGGAAAACATTTTTGATGGAAAGGTGCAGACTCTTTCATGCACTAGACTCCTCTCAATATTTACCTGCTACAGCAGAAACAGAGGCAGACTCCAGAAACTTTTCAACATTTGATATTCCACTGCCACTGACAACACTGGAGCCTGTGTTTTAGAAAACAAGACTGAAGTGGAGGCGAATGGTTTTCCTGTTTAGACACTGCACTGTCGACGTTTTATCACATTAATGGATGAAACAGATGAGTCGGATTCAGCCTAAGTGAGCGGTGTAAATGTGTCTTAGTTAGTGAGGAGACGTGAGCAGAAAGGTCGAATGGTTTTCTGACACCAGGGAGGTGTTTTCTGGTGTGGTGCGACCAGCGGAGGCGAGCGAGTGTGTGGGGGCCGTAAGAGGTGCTATTCTCCTTGTCTCCTCAGTCTGAACAAACCTGTCGATGGCACAGATTCGGTGTCGGCCGCCTCTGGGAAATCGTTATTGTTCTGAATGAGCGCCTTCTTGTTTGGATCCTCATTTGCCTTTTTACCCTTCAACAGAAGTTGCTGTGTTAATTGGGTCTCCGAGGATGAGGGCAGACTGCGAGACTCATGAGCAGACTGAAGGATGTGTTGTTGTGTGAGAGGCTCCCCACCCCGTTCCACACTCTCACTGTCACATCATGTCATACTTGAAATTGTATTGGAGACGCACTGGGTGTCTGTTGGAGTGAGCACGCCATCTAGTGGCAGGGGCAAAGTTGCTGCCTTGGATTCACCTTTCCACGGTGTTGGAGGTCAAAGGTGGCCACAGTGATGGACACACATCTCTGCTGAAGACACAGTCCTATCTATGTCATGTAATGTTTTGAAACAGTCCACATAAGTCCGCAGTGTTTCCCGAATTCAGCTGAACACAGCATGAACAACAAAGCATGAATACAACAGTCAAACCAAACAGAACAATAAAGGACGATGGTCGTGCTCAAGTTAGTGTTGTAGCACTGGAGATCGGTCACTAGCTCACACTAGCTCAAGGTCTGGGCGACTACATCCAGGCCACCTAGTCCTGTTGTGTGGTCCACAAAAGTTAAAATCTTATCTTATCTTAAAAATGAAATTCAATGGTTATTGAAAAGTCAATAAGAATTGAAGCAGACTGGTGGGTGAAAGTGCATGTTTGTGTAATTGGTGCTGATAAAAACCACATTTTTATCAAGTAAAAAAAAAAGAAATAAGGGAGTCCCACATGCTGATTTAAAAAAAATACATGCAAGCATGTGCATGTGTGAGCTTATGTCTTTATTTCAACTTTTGACTTCCATTATCAAGTGAGAATTACACAAACCAAATGGCTAAATCAAACATGTATTCCAGTTTAAAATAGTCGATAGTAATAGTAAAATTGGTTTGCACTTGTTTTGATCCAAAGAGTGATGGAAACAATAGCATTCTGAAGCGTGTACAATTGTGTATCTTCAAAAAGAAAGTACCCTAAAATGTCTATGGCAGACACACAAAACCGTGTAGCAGTTTTATGTGTTAAAGTGGTGCTTTACTCCACCTGTTTCAGAAACAGTGATCGTTCCCCAGGGTGGCCTTTGAAACAATGTTCCTCAGAGGGACAATGTTGCTGGTGAAGTGACTCGGAGTCAACTTTTAAGAGACCATAACAGAATTTTCTTCAAGTAACAAAGAGCTTGAAATTGTCCCCAAAACAGCTACTATGACAAGTGGAATCGACAACTGTGGAGAGAGGAGTGAGTGAATTTCTGGTCCACTCCAAACTGACTAAAATGAGGTTTCAACGGCTGGCGTCTTCGACGGAGGAGATGGGAGTCAGCTGGGGACATTAATGGAGGCGGTCAGTGGTCATGAACTAGTGATGGGTAGATGAGGTATCATGAAACAGTGCAGTGCAGGGTTGATGAAACAGTGCCTTGTTTTCAGAGGCCTCTAGATGGCGCTCTTGGTTTTATACTGATGTGAAGTTTCATTGAATTGGTTCTTCCAGTCCAACAGTTTACAGCTGACAGCGCCATCTGGTGACCACTAAAAATCAGGACACTGTTTCATGAACCCTCACCCACCCTATTTTATTATTATGTTTTATTATATATATTTTTGCAATACAGTGTCATAAAACTTTATTTACCCAGAAGTCCTGGAGTGGATTCTGGACTGAGCCACTCTTTTAGGTGTTTGGTTTGCTGTCAGGTTGCTGAATATTGGACACGTTGGACAATATATATATATATATATATGTATTTTATTATTATTATTATTATATATATATATATATATATATATATATATATATATATATATATATATATATATATATATATATATACATATATACATACATATATATATATGTATTTTATTATTATGTTTTAATATATATAAATTTTTTTTTTTGGACATATAGGTTTTGTTTTTGGACCGGAAGCCTCAGACCAAAATTTCATTGCCATAATACAGTGATATGTTTTTGTGCAATGCCAATAAAGAAAGTCCACGTCTAAGAATATCTTGAACAAGGTCAATTCAAACTTTAATTTGAGTCATTGTTATTAACCTCTGACGTCTGTTACATTTATATGTGATAGTCCTGAGTTGCCACCTTCCCACTCTGACAGTAAAAGCACCTCAGCCATGTAATATTCACAGTCGTCACACTGTTGATTCAGCGGACGAAATCATTTCTCAACCATCCCCTTGAATTATGTTGATCGGCCATGTTGCATCTCAGGACTCTCTTCATTCACCCTCTGCAGACGCTGCAGAGCTCTTAGGAAAATCATACACAGAAGCGACACAGAGAAGCGCTCTGATGCACTTGTCACTTTCATCACATGACCTCACGTCCTCACAGGCTCACACTCGACGTGTCAGTCGGTAAACATTCTTCATCTGCACGTTGAAAAAGTGGAATAAAATATGAGTCACTTTAGTTGTGTTGCCATCATGTTGTTTTGATTTGCCTTGTCTGCAGTCAAAGTGAAGAGACCCAGACTCCCCTCTCCCATGAAACTGCTTCAAAATTCCTTCAATGCATTTTGAGATTTTGAATGAAAAGTAGAAAATTATATACTTCAAACGAGAACATGATATATTTACCGCTGAAATGCTGGTGGTGACTAAAAGAGAAAGAAGAAAATAGGAAGAAAAATTATATATAGTATAGTTGTAGTTTTTGACTGACGTCAAAAGGGCCATGAAAATACAGGCATCGGGCCGCATATGGCCCCCGGGCCGCACTTTGCCCAGGTCTGATCTAGAGGACATATATTGGTGATGTAAATGGTACCTGCCACTTCACAACTCCACTCCAAGTTTTACTCCACTCCCACACATCCACCTGAGGTGAATCCTTCACCCGTCCAACCGTTCCCTCCACATCGACCCGTGCACCGACGTTCAAGCGCGTCATCGATTAGCGTGTGTACCGTTCCTACGCTTTCATCGGCCCGAGAGCTACCAGTACGTGCAAATCAATACCCCCGGAGACACAGGGACGGAACTGTTTGTCCAGCGGATGCTGGGAAAGGACACGTGAAGCGCACCAGAGGCTGGTTTGAGAAGCTACGCTGAGCTAATAAACGCTTCTCCTGACACCGGCTGCAATTACATTTAGCAAGAGCCAAAGATTGATGGCTTCCTGTGTGGGGCGTCTACGTTTAACTTGACTCCGCACCACGTTGAAGGCAGATTTGATTAAATAATATCGTTGGCGTGTAATTACGGCTCCCTTTAAGTCGTCCGTGGTGTTGAATAAGTCATGCCATAAAAGGCAGAAGTAATAAATCACAAAACTATAATGGAATTTCAGGCAAGCTTTAAAAGAGCCCAGGCTCCGTGACGTCCAGACTTGGTTCGCAAATGGTGGGTAACTCTTGACCTGAGGAAAGAGTTGGAGGAGAGTGACCCGGCAAAACCCTGTCACTACCGAACAGAAGAGGGCCTTCAAGGAAAAAGCCCTGCAGAACATGAACACCTTCAAGACAAGGCTACATGTTTTTTCTCATGAGAAAATAAAACTTTCTTACACCGATCGATGTCCCATGTTTGGCGCTCTCATCTGAATTCCAGTTTCCAGACCCTGAATCAGGCGAGGACTTTGAAGTATTTCATTGTTCAAGCTTCACCTTTTTCGTTCCATAACCCTCAGGATCCGAGCTGGATGCTCTTGTGCTAAATCCCAGTGCTGAGGTCAGGGCAGTAATCCAGTTTTGAGGCGCTGGTATAAGGCTCTTACTTATCGGAGCGCTTTGTTTTGTTTACTCAGCAGCCAAGAACCCATTAAAGCACCACTGGGATTCAATTTACCTGGGGACCAGAGGTTTTAGTCCCGTCTGAATGTGCCATGTCAGTAACCTATGCAGCACAACATCGGGGGAGATTCACTGGACTTTCGTCTTCAGCAAGATCCCAGGAGATAGTGATCCAGTGCCAAAAGACCAACAGTAGATGTGTCGATTTAACAATGTTTGGCCAAGTTTTGTGGCTGTGAATCGATGCAGCAAGCCACAAAGACAGTGCCCTCTAGTGGAAGTTTGACAAGAAGGAAGTGAAGAGGGTTCAAAATGGCAGCGCAATAGAAAGGAACCGTGCCAGTGTGAGGGTTGAACGTTTTAAACGTTTAGACAAAGATGAGGTTTTGGTGTCGTCGGTCTAGCAGTGAAAGGTCCAGCATTTCAGATGATTTGTGTTTGAAACAGAATGGGACCAAGCAACGACCCTTGAGGGACACCACAGGGGACTACCATCCTACTGGAGTGGTGAGATGGCACCAGTTTATTACACAGCCTGGGAGTCCAGTGATGGAGTGACTCGGCGCCACAGTGCTCCAGATGGTTTGTCGTCCTCTGTCCTTTCATGACCCAGAGGACAGCTGCGTGCTGAGAACTAGCATGAATCGTTCAAACAGGCTGAGCTGGAGGACTTCCTGACGCTGGGAGGCGACTACTTCAGAAGCGACTGGAGAGACCTCAAATTCAATTTATTCCCCACATGTTTGCTCAGCAAAAGCAAGATGAAAAAACAAACACAGAATAAATTGTTTAGTTAAAAAAAAGTTTTATTATTGTTGTGGCGCAGGAAAAACAATGGAAGTACCTTTAACATCGTACACACATATATCTGGAATCAGTTCATGCGACAGTCAAAGGGAATAAATTAAAAAAAACAACGATGGAATGTATCGACAGACGTAGAGACGCTTGCTTATGAAGTAAGGCACTAAGAAGTGTGAGGTATTTACGCTGTAAGGAATGTTGCCGACACGGTCATTTTTTAAATCCAGTCAAAGACCCCCAGAAAACTGCAGGCTGTCTCATTTATTAAACTCTTATGGCAGTGACAATGATAAAGTGCTCGCCAGTAAACTGTGGTTGCTCGGCGCCAGAAGAGGGGACTTCAGTGTTGCTCTATACAAGTACCGTTTTACCTGCGTGAGCGGAGGAGCTCAGCAGGGACGTAAGGGGAGGTTGTTAGGCACATTCAAGTGGGAGGCAATATTTGGAATCCAGTGAGGGACGGTTGACAATATGTCATACAAGTGGAAGTGCCGACGGTCACAGACCTGGTCAGCACAGGTTGTTGGCAGCAGCTCCGTCTGAAAGAATACGGAAATATATTATAGTTGCACACAAAATATTCCATTATCTTTGCACTCGTGTTTTGTCTTGAGATCATTAGGGAAGATTCTCTGACTCGGAAAGCCTTAAAATATGCAGCAGATATTACCCTCAGACACAAGTTTAATTTATTTCTCTCAGGAGTGAGGAGGCAAAAACACTTTGTTAGAGCTGTTCTGAAAACTTTTCTGATTCATTTTAACTGAAAAACATGGAGAAAAAACATATTTTTCAGTGAATATAATCGAGGGCAGAGGGCTCAGACTCAAACATGAAGAAACCCTTTAATGATGTGCTTAAAATTATCCTTGAATTTTGAGACGGTTATTTTACAGGCAGCTAAAGATTCGGCCCGCAGACCATGAGTTTGACACACACTTTAGGCAGTCTAGGGTGTTTGGTAATGGGCGTGACAATAATAAGCCAAACATTGACTTCCACAGATTTCAGGATTTTGTCTAGGATCCTAATGAAACTGTAAACAATGAGTCAAGTGTTTCAAAGATCAAAAAAACTAACTGAATGTTTGTTTAGGACGTTGTATAGAAAACCGATGGAAGGGTTTTAGTTCATGAGAAATCTCAGAGTTATTAATGACAATGCATTTATTATTATTATTCCCTTAAAATAAAAAAAAATTATATAGTAAAAAACACCAAAGAAAAAGTTTTTGAGAATGATTTTAAACCCAGATTTAGCTTCAGGTGTAATGAAAATGACTGATAAAGTTTTAGGTTTAGTTTTAGTAACAGTTTCAGGTCATGTTTGTGTATGAGACAAAAAAGTGTTTTAGTTTGCTAAATAGTACCTCCTCTGGTGGTGTCAAACTCAAGGCCTGTGGGCCACACTTGGACTGAGATGCCATTAAACACGGTCCACAACATGATTTTATATCTTTTTTTGTTTGAAGCACAATCGCTGCAGTCATGTCCCATAATGCACTGCAGCAGTGTAGTAGTTGTGAGACAAATATAAAAACATGGGGACTGTTTTGAAAACTAGTCACTGTAGTCTGATGTTTCATGACATGAAGCCATGCATCATCCATCCATGTTCTCACCTGGCTGGAGGCTGTGCTGCGTGAAGTGGCTGAGTTGATACAACCCAGCATGCTGGAGCGGCAGGGAGTCCAGAGTGTCGACTCCGGCCTGGTCTGAGAAGGTGGGGGAGAAACTGAGAGCTTCATGGTCCAGCTGGAAGTCTCCTCTGTCAGGACGCGCACCTTGCTGGCAGCAGCAGGGGGCGACACTGGAGTCAGGCGAGCTGTCTTTGCAAGGCACCAGGTCCTGCAGGATGCTGTCAAACATGAGCACGTCAATGTCCAGCTCCTGTTTGGAAACTCCCTGGCTCCCAGGATTCAGGGCGTGGTACATGTCGAAGCTGCTGGCCAGAGATGAGATCTGCTCCGCCAGAATGCTGATCTCCTCCCGCTCCCTTTCGTCAAAGCCCACCGACGTTGGAGATGGGACTGGTGTGAGGAGACCGGGGTGCATGACCGGAACCTGATGGTGAAGGCTGCCCCCTTGTGGCTGCTCCATGATGCAGAAGTCATCTTCATGCAGATCACGGTCCTCCACGCTCTCGCTCATGTCTGAGCAGAACTCTGGAACTAATCGAGCATCAGACGTAGAAGCTTGGAAATCACAGACGGGTGGAGGGGAGGGGGAGGGGGCGGTGAGAGGGCCGAAGGCTTCCTGATGGAAGGTTTGGTGTGTGGCTGCAGGGAGGGAGGCGGAGGGCGGGAGGTGACAGGTGAGAGACGTCCGTGGGAAGTAGGTGGGAGACGCTTCAGGAGAAGACAGCAAGTGCTCCGTGTAGTCCTGCACATCCATCAGCAGCTGGGGGTGGAACTCCTGCTGCTGCTGGGGGGGCGAGAAGGAGGAGGAGGCGGGACTGTAGGGAGGGGTGAACAGAACCGGGCTCATGAGAAGAGCAGGTGAGTCTGTGAAGGAGGAGCGGGACACGGGCTCACACCCTCGATGCTCTCCTGCCTGAGGAGCCGGGAAGCTGGGGGCGCTGTTGAGTTTCTTCTGCAGGAATTTGCTCTCAGTTTCACTGCAAAAAAAAAAAAAAAAACTGTCAACAAAACAAGCACAAAAGAAAGTTTCCACAATAGAAGACAGTTAGAAACCTGATGCAGAAGTTGGTGCAGCTGATGCTTGTTGGATCTCTGCTGGCGCGTGTGTAGACCCAGGTCCACGTCAGGTCCTGGGACTGGAGTCTCAGCAGCAGCTCCACCTGCACGTCATCGCCTGCCTGCACTGAAGGACACACAGAGAGAGGGGCCGCTCTCAGTCCTACTGATCATCCATGTTCATTTCATTTTACATTGCAGACACAGACACAGTTTTTCCTGAATTGTCGTGCGGTTTATTGAGCTTTAAATATGTTAATTGAGAGATGCTTTTATCATTTTAATAGATAATAAAGGTGAATTAATTCAATGGATGGAGACCAGAATGTGATCAAGAAAGCAGTTGATGTGTAATAACAACAACAACAACAACAACAACAACAACAATAATAATAAATATGTTTTATTTATTGATTATATTTTCCGTCATGTATCATTGCTCATATCACATTTTAAATAGTATTTTTACTATTTTTGGAAAGATGTTTTAGGAATTTAAAGAAAGAAAGAAGTTTTGTTTTGTTTCCTTGAAGTTGAATTATGGATTGAAAAGTAGGAATTATTTAGACATTGATGATGTTTTGGAACTTTTATTCTTAAATAAACTGAGGAGATATAAAGCCATTGTGATGGGCTACAGAATGAGGAATTTTTACAACAAACAAGATTCCAAATGAAGCTTCATGAAGCACTTGTTGTCACTGGTCGATAGGAGGCGCTGTCCGTTCAACAGAACAATTTGTGTATGAAGCCTTGAGCGCCATCTATTGGGCTCTGAATATACAGCTCATTTTGCTCCATTCATTCATTCAGCTGCATTCAAACCTACCCAAGCGTCTGTGGGCATCTGCTGCCAGAGTCAGGTCTTCAGGGTGGACCAGACGGTACCAGGACTGGCCCGTCAGCTCCTCTGCTGGATATCCCAGAACACTGTGTGCGGGCCACACAAATGTTCAGCAGACTTCACAGACACTTGTGGTCCTCACAAGAGCGTCGCCTACCTTCCCCTCAGCTGAGTGAAAGTCATGTCCAGTCCGTGGAGGCTGTGAAAGCCGTGGCCCCAGTGGGAGTCGCCGGGGGTCAGCCGGTCCACCGTGGGGGTGCAGACGGCCACAAACAGAGGCCCACTGACGGACGAGCCAGGGAAGGAGGTGAACTTTCCCCGGACCAGCATGGAGCAGCAGCCGCCCTGCAGCAGCCTGAAGCTTCTGGAGCTCTGCATGTGACACACGAAGGATCTCTCTGGGGAGGACAACGTGAAGTGAGATGGTGTCGTGGGCAAATACAGAGCAGCTTTTGTCGCAGTGGAGATGGAGTGACAAGTTCATCGCGAGGCAGCCAGGCAAACACAAACTGGGTGTCTAATCCACAGCAGCAGTGAGAGTAAGACAATGACTTTCAATGGCAGTTTAGTCCTGGACACTGTCAAGTCTTAATAATCTTCGAAACTGGGCAAAACTACGGTGCACTACTTGTTGTTGGGAGACAACAGTCTTCCAATAACAATCGTGACAACAAATGTATGAGTAGTTTAGTTTAAATATGTGAAGTGAAATGGATATGAAAAAAGGACCATGCTTTAATAAATAAAAAAATAAAAGGGAAATTGTTTTGTATTTTGACATTTAAAAATTTAAGTCAGTATTTTTTTTTATTCCATAAAATAGTTCATTATCACCTTATGTATTTATAATTTCAAATGTCAATTTTTCAAATTAATATTACATTAAAATAATTATAAAATGAAATAAAATTAATATTAATTTAAGTAATCTACTAATTGATTTATGAATATGAATCATTATTAATATAAATCATTGTTAAACTTTTGGTTATGTACAAAATAATTAGATTTAAATCTATTTAGATTATGTTAACATATTTTACTACTAAAAAAAGAAGAAGATGGTTAAATGCAAAAATAATAAGAAAATGTTAAATTATTAAAAATGGGACACAGACTTAAAGCAGCAAAAAATAACTATTTTTCAGGGCTAAATTTGTTTTGGAAAACATAAAGAACACATAGTTTTTTGTTTGTCTTTTATTACATGTAACATAAGTACATGTAACGTGAAAAGAATACATTGATTTAGAGGGTCTCGCTATTGAAGAATTAAAACATAAAAAAGAGGCAGCAGTTAAAGGAAAGAGGGCCAGATTCCCCTCTCTATAGAAACATCCTCCAGCTCTTCTGAAGTAATAGTAAAAATAAAATACTGTTGTATTTCATGTGGCCATTAGATTATGAACAGACATGCTCAACGGAACTTCTCTGGCTCATGTACCTGCTGATGTGTCCCTCAGACTGTGCCTCCTCAAGTTGCTGGCCACGATCTCAACGTCAGCTTGCTCCACCATGTCGTAGAAAGAGTCCCCTTGAAGAACGTCGACCTGCAAAACCTCCATGAGTCAGCAAGCCAGAGATAAGACGCCCAATCGACTGACAGATCTCTCACCATGGAGAACCCCAGATATTCCGACACGTTCTCAGAAACATAGACCAGCTTCCCCTGATCTGTGGTGACCAGGATGAAGCCGTGCAGAGCCTGGAGAAAGGCTTCGTAGGGCAGGGAGCAGCGGGATCCCTCCTCACTCTGGAGATCTTCCAGGAGAAAAGAGGGAGTCGAGTGTTAGTAACACTCCATGCATGCGTGCGCAGTCACATCTGCTCTGCGTCCCCAGAGGCGCTGCAAACTTTGTAGCATTTTGTCTGACAATATGACAGTAACAGCAGCTGAATACAGATGAGAGCTTCAGTCGGGGAAGTTTGAAGACTCACCCTGGAAGAGGAGCGATTTCCGGATGTAGGTGCAGATGGCGGCCATGGAGTGCAGGTAGGAGAGTCGCTCCTGGTCGCCCGGGGAGATGGGTAACAGGGCACGCAGGTTCCTGATCTCACGGTTGATGTGGTCACGTCGAGCCTTGGATGCTCCTTTGGTGGATCTGTGGAGCACCATGGTCACCGGTTCTGAGTCAAAGGTTGATGGGGCTACTTTGCTCTGTTAGTCACCATGGTGTTAGAGTCAGCCTCTGAGGTTTCTGCTGAAGCTGCGAGGCCTCGGTCTGCTGGAGTGCCACCAGTGTCAGGGTGGCTTTATAGCCCTGCTTCTGGGGTCAGGGGGCGTGGCTCTCTGAGATCAGGTTACTCAAGAACATGAGACCTTTATAATACCACATGGGTTCACTATTGCTCTTGAAGAAAAGTTTAAGAAATTAATCTAAATCATTCAGTTGGGTTAAAATCAAATAGTGATGGGCGCAGATACAGCAATGTAGCGATACAATGTTGAAAAAAAAAACAAGTTGTGAGTGTGGTTTTCAATAAAAATAAAGTTAAATTGCCTACCTGCAAACTAAAAAAGTAAAATTGAGCGTTATTTCTGAATAAACTGCGCACTATTTGAGTCAAATTGAGACAAGATAGTCCACTAAATATTTTAGTTTTTCACAGTTTACAAGTCATTGAATTAGCCGAACGATTTGAAAGCGAGTTGGAGGAGATGATTAAAAGTTGTTTATGAAGATTGACAAAATTATTACACTGAAAGTTGAATGCATTTGCTCATTAAGATGAAATAGATTTTAAAATGTCAAATATCTGAGTGTGTTCTAAAGCGGCAGGCATAAAATTAAACCCAAAATTCCTTCCTAATAATATTTTAACTGCACTTAAAATTAAATAATAATACATGTACTTTCATTAGACAAAAAAAAACCCTTCTGTTTTTTGAGTTTCGTGTCACAGAACTGATGAAAAATACGATTAACTGGGAGTCACAGCATTGGTTTGAACACATTTCGGAGGCCAACCGTTCTACCTGACTTTATTTTCACCATATACATTTGACAACTGAACTACTGTGTCGCAAACCACATTTAAAAAAAAATCTCTCGTCCTCCGCTGTGACCGAGTCATGAAGGTTGCAGACAGACGTGCACATCCCCGAGCAGCCAGCAGAGGACGCAACCGAGCCCCGGAGGGCAGAAGCGGCACTGACCTGAACCTTCTGCCCGGAGATCGGCGCTGATCGTCGGACTCATGGTGAGAGATGCATGGCGCGTTCACGTGGCACTTGCAGGTGTTGCACCAGATAGGCATTCTGCGTCTCCACGTGGGAAATGAGCGTTGGAACTTGAAGTGGATTTGAGGGTCAACTTCTTGTCTCAGATCATCTTCCTCTGTTGCCGGGAGTGAGTGGGCTTCTTCTCCCCATCCCTGCTTTTATAGCCAGCAACCTCTTCGCTCTCATCCTCAGATGGGATTGTCTTGCTTTGGTGTGACGTGAAGACAAACGACCGACCCCACCAAACACCGACACTCCACTGGACGCTCAGAGGTGTCTGACCAACAGACAAGTGTCGGCTTACAACTCACTCCTTTTAACGTGTTCAATCTATCAGTCTTATTCAGTCATGGAGCTTTTTCGAATTCTCAAATTACCTTAACATATTAAAACAAATAACAGAAACAAACATGCTGTTTCCACTGCACAGATTTAAAGTTGGTTTGCATATTAGAAACCCTTGAACCTCTCCACATTTTGCCAAGATACAACCACAAATATGAATTTATTTTACTGGAATTTTATGAGAAAGACCAATGCAAAGTGTCAACAATTGTGAAGCAAATAGAAGCGACATTTTAAAAAAATCCTTGAACTAAACAAGTCACACTTGTGCCACTAGAAACCCAAGTGCAATATTATCTTCCAGGAGACAATTTTGACTTACAGTATTTTTATTACTGGCAGGCTATGAAACAACCACTAGTACATTTTTAAGATTTACTAGTAATGCTACTGTCACACAACTGTCTACTTATTATGTCGCCTCACTTGTATCAAACTACAAGTCAAACGATTTTATGTTTACTAACAGTTCTAGTACAACAACAGAAAAGTTAACTAGTCGTGCGAGACAGTTGTTGCTTCAGTAGCACTACTAGTAAAACCTGTGGAAAGCTGTTTGGGCATAAATTTGACATCAACCTTGTTTCGCTCTACATGTACTACATCTTTGCGTACTAGTCCTCAATTTTTAGTGTGCAAGTACACCTTACTAGTAAAGCAATAAGTGTCTCATATACTACCAGTACAGCTAAACAATGCTCACTGGTAGCACTAGTAGACATATATTTATGCTAGTGCTACTAGTGAACTAAAAAATGTACTTGTTCTACTAGTAAACTAAAAAAAACTCGCTCATTCACTCAGTACCAGTTGTTGCCTCACTTAGTCTCACACTAGTCTGCAAAAAAAGTCACTAGAACTCACTAGTCACTAAAACTATTTAATGTGTACTAGTAGTTCTAGTACAACAACAAAAAAGTTAACTAGTAGTACAAGTCAACAGTTTTTGGTTTACTAGCACTACAAGTACATGTAGCGGCCGCGATATTGCCAAATCCCGCTCTCTGATCGGTTAAAATATTTTCAATAGGTGTGAGTTTCTTACTTCACTAGTAGCAGTAGTAGAAATGTATGTCTACTAGTACTACTAGTGAGCATTGTTTAGCGTTACAGCAACTACTGTACATGTGACACTTACTAGTGAGGTGTACTTGCCAAACAAAATTGAGGGCTGCTACCCAAAAATGTTTCACTTGTGGAGAGAAAACAAGGTTGTTGTGGGATTTATGACCCTACGGCTTGTCATAAAGAGGGGAAACTCCGCTCCACTCTCAAGTCTTCTGCAGACTCCAACAGGTTTCCCTCCAATGTTGCCCTGTATTTGGCTCCATCTATCTCCATGGTCGCTGCCCCTGCTGAAGAGAAGCAGCCCCACAGCACGATGCTGCCTCCACCATGTTTGACGGTAGGGACGCCGCTGTGTTCAGAGTGATGTGCTGTTCATAGCGTTCAGCATTCAGGTCTTCTGACCTCAGCTGTGTCCCACACAGGGATTCTGGCAAACTGCTGACGGGACTTCTTATGGCTTTCTTCTTGCCACTCTCATCCAGACTCCCAGACTCCCCCACCTGAGCTGTGGATCTCTACAGTTCTTCTATATTCTACATCTCCGATCAGTGCTCTCCTTGTTGCCCCTGTAGGTTTAGGTGGACGGCAGTATCTTAAGTCCCTGGACTTAAATCACTCTTGACTTAAATCCGGCAACTTCTCAAGGCAATTGGATGCCCTCAGAACAGGACTGAATACTCTCATTTGTCACTTTTTCTTTTTGTTAACAAGTGAAAATCACACAATTATTTTCTTTATACTTCACATGTATATGTCACTTTATGTTTCTTCTTTGTTAGATCAATAAAGTTTATAAGTATTGTGTCGTATCGCATCGCATCGCAACGCAACGCAACGCAACGCAACGCAACGCAACGCATCGCACCGCACCGCACCGCACCGCACCGCACCGCACCGCACCGCAACGCAACGCACCGCAACGCACCGCACCGCAACGCATCGCAACGCAACGCAACGCAACGCACCGCATCGCATCGCAACGCACCGCATCGCACCGCACCGCAACGCAACGCATCGCAACGCACCGCATCGCAACGCACCGCATCGCAACGCATCGCAACGCATCGCACCGCATCGCAACGCATCGCAACGCATCGCAACGCATCGCAACGCATCGTAAAAACCCAGTCAAATACACTTGTGGCTATGACATTATCTGAAGAGTATATGTGTGCTATATTATATTTTGAATGATATTTGAAAAGCCCAGCGGCACCGTTCTAGTTCAAGGCTACGTTTCCTGCAACAAGAACAAGTTTTGATTCAACCAGGGGTGATGATGAGCTCCTTCCATGTCAGTGAGTCCTATAATGAGTTTATTTAAAAGCCTGATTTGCAAGTCTGTGGCCACAAACTTCGTTCAAGTCATTCCAACTTTTTCGCAATACAGTTCAGGGGAACTTTCAAAATGAGGTTGTTTGGTGGAGAGTGAGCGCTGCACAACGTGCAATGGGCACCTACTTTTATTTTTTGTTTTCGTTTGGTGAGACCAGCGCCAGAAAAAAAGAGGCCTAGTTTTTCAAAAAATCTTTTAAGCAGCTCATCCTGAAAACAACAGCAGCTTCTGAAGATCAAAAACGTTTCAAATTGGCTGTGAATTTCAAGCGTCGCGGATGTGTCAGCGCTGAGAACAAACAAGTGGTTCGGGAGGCTTTTTTTTGGGCGTCGACTCGGACCCAAACCTGCTGCACCTGCCTCGCATGCGTGAGCTGAGAGATGAGGAAGATCAAGTGTTGTCTTTCTTAAAATTCTGCTCCCACAGCCGCGACTCAGGTGGTGCTCTTGAGGCCTCAAATCCCCAATTTGGTGGTCGGACAGCGCCCGGGAGAGACGGCCTGAACTTGAGTGAGGAGCTGGACAGTGATATGTGGGACAAGACAAAACAAATCAGGCTGAACAAATCCTCAGACTGACTCTCAAGCACCGCTGGGAGCGTCTGAGTCCTGGAGGGAAATTAGAGAGCAATTTGGCTGAGAGCGTCTCGGCATCAGCGCCTGCGCTGCTGAGCGAGGCAGGCTGCGGGGCCAGACGCGGGACCCTGCGCGGCCTCGCTTCCTGTGTCCTGTGGGGCCAGGCGGGACACGCTGTCTCTAGCCGCTCAGTTTAAGCTGACCCTCCGTCTGTGGCCTGCACTTAACACTGAAGATAACAGTGGCTTTATAGCTCCGGGCTGGTGACAGATGGGAACAGACTGCCAGCGCAACTTCACGGGCAGGAGGCGACACTCCGGCTTGGGTTCCTAACCACGAGTCTGGGTGGACGGTGTGATCAGGGATGGGCAACTTGGGAGGTTACACTTCTGTTCATGAGCAAAGGCCTGGATGTTGAGTCCAGATTTGAATTCTGATGAGTCGGAAACAAGCTGCACTGCTCATGCAGCGGATCAGAGTGAGGAGCCTGTTCTAGTTTGTTCAGAGGAGACGTTGAGTTTTTGCGAGGCGGCATTAAAATTCAAAGTTTATGGAAGAAGAACTTTGATGAGACCTGTAAGAGTCGTGTCTTCATGTGTCCAGTGACGGACCGGTGACCTTCCCGGGGTGACCCCGTCCTGCCGCCCTGTAACGCGGATCTCACTACAGGACGGATGAGGTCAACTGCAACATGTTTGATGTGACAAAACAAAACAAAAAACAAACAGCTGAAATCCAAATCCAAATGACTGAATTGGACTCTCACAGTAGAGCCACTGCTCCACTGTTGAGGTGGCTCTAGTCAGGATGTCTCCTGAACGGCGTTCCAACTGTCCGGCTGGGTCCAGGCTACTTTTGCATTAGGTCACCTGGTGCTACTAGTGTAGGGGTCGGTTTTACTAGTAGTGCTAGTAAACCAAAAACTGTTGACTTGTCGTTCAAGTTAACGTTTTTGTTGTCTACTAGAACTCGTAGTAAACAAAAAATAGTTTTTCTCGTGACGTTTTTATTGTGAGACCAGGTGATACAAGTGAGCCAACATAATCATCTAGAACTGTGTGAGTTTTTTTAGTTCACTAGGAGCACTAGTATAACTGTATGTCAACTGGTGCTACTAGTGAACATTCATTTCTTGATTCATTTCGAACAATTTGAACCATTTCTTTTGCTATACAAAATCAACTTGTGTTGTCTGACTATTCTTCAGTGTTGTGTGTACAGTTTGGTCACCAGCGTGGGCCTCTTTCCTTCAGGTGCTGCCCCTGCGACCCACCTTGGATGATGGATGGATGGATTCAAGATCCGTCCAATAGCTCCCAATAAACAGTAGCACACACCAAATCATTGTCTCATGTATTTTATTGTCATTGTTATATAAAGTATATTGCACAGTAAAGTCCTGACCGAAAAAGGGAGGAAGAACAAAAATAAAATGTGTGGATTGATGAGAATCCATTCAGCATTTTGTTCTTTAATAAACCACCAGAGGAGAGACTTGTTGTTAGTTAACACAAATGTTTCTTGGCGACTTTTATTTCATTGCCCAAAGATTTCCTCAAAAGTTGGAGACCGCCACCATAACCTTCACCAGAGAGGAATAAAAATAGATCTTAAAAAAAAAAGCAAGCCGAAGGACTGAGGTCTGTGATGTCGCGTCACGCTTCCCCCACTGGTTGGTCAATGTAACTGTTAAGATCTGACACCTCAAACACAGCCTTGATGTGAGGCCTGGCCTTGGCGAGAACCCTCTGAAACACTTGGTGTATATTGTAGTCAGTTCAACAAACACTGGAGGGTTTCATTCTTCAGCAAAGCAACAGTCACTCTCCAAAGTACAAATTCGTCACACAAAACGCTCGCCTGTAGCCAGCGTGTTTTAAGAGCATCACATGGGTGTCAGTTCATTTTTTTTATTTCTCTTAAATAAAACACCCATACAGAACACAACAAGACCATGACCTGCAATTTCATTCTAAAATGATTATCACAATATTTACTGTTAGTTTGTTCTGAAATATTGTTTGAATCGCGGCCACCTGCTCTTCAACTCTAGATTGTCTCAAAGTTCATTCATGAGTGTGGACCTTCATCTGATTGTTTACAGTCACTGTTTACAGCAGTTATAGTTTTGGCACTGAACTGTAAGAACTCGAAGTATACAACACATACAAGGCTTTTTTTTTTCTGGGCGCTAATAAGAACTTTCTCATTATACTGCGGGAGGTAGATGGAACTGATGAAAACACAAGGTGGTCAACCTGACCCCGATTTGTCTCTGACCTTAAATAAGGTTCGGTGATCCTATCAGAACTGGACGACTCAATATACATGGCTTTACGCTACTAAACTATCTAACAGGGATCTACAGCCTTCAAAAGATTCAATAAAGTTGCATCTCCGCACAAATCAAGCGGATAAACTTTGATCAGGTGAAACCAAAGATCATTCTACTTTTGATCATGGGTTTCTACATGTAAAATGGAAGAACTTTACCGTGCGGTTTCACTCCTGAATCGACGTTAAGCTTATTCAATTTGTCATCGCTGGACTTTTCCTTGATCTGGTGCACTATGGGGTTCAAAAAGGCACAAAAAAAAAGAGTCAAATTTCTGTTCTGTAAATGTCCACGTGAAGGTGGGAGCTAGCTAGAGCACTCGCAGCACTGGAAATCTTCAGGTTAGTACAGTTAGGACAGATAAAACACTTCTAAACAGTCAGAAGTCTTGATTCATTTTTGAGATAAATTAAAGTAGAGGCACCTTATAGACCACTCGGTTATACGGACCAGACTTCAGCGCTAGAATCTTCTTCGTTACATTTCTTCATTTACACTGCAGCGTCGACTTGGGTCGGCTTTTGACAGCACGAGGGTGCGTTCAGCGACGGAGGCCATTTAGAATCCGGACACACAAGCACTGGGCAGAGCTCAGAAGCAAAGCAAACAGAAGTCTCCTGAAGTGAGTCACTCTGGGCATCAAAGGTTGTGAAGGTTTCAACACATCGGAGAATTGTTCACTTTGTTAAGAGTGCGACTTCTGCCATCCAAATCGCTCAAGACCTTTGGCTCAAGTCTTTGTGCTTAGCAATCCATGATTATCAAAGGCGGATTGGATTAATAGAGAGACTAAAATGGAGAAGGGGAGGGAAGAAGGAATAAAAAAAAAAAATTTAAAAAAAAAAAGAGTCTGTGAGTGTGAGATTCCGAGAGTTCTAAGCAGGAGGTTGTGGTCTGGAATGGAATTTATTGTTTGATTAATCCAACCCCCATAAAGAAAAAAACAATCCTCAGAACACACTCTGTACTGAGCAATGAATTGTTCTTGTTCTGCTTGACGTTCAGCGACATCAGCCGTGGGAGGAGAAGATTGGCCGACTGATGTTGCTGTTGGTTGTCATGGCAGCCAGTTCCCACCTGGAACAACAAGCCCAACACCGTTATTAGAGACACACACTTCTCTTTTATATGCAACACAAGCAGCTCTGCAACGACGGCAGAGCACTTCTTTGTCATGGAAAACTTCTAGAAACGCACAAAAGAAATGGCTCAACAAATATTCACACAGAATATTTACCCACACCCATTAAGTTTAAGAAGGAAAATAGATCTTGTTCATACATAAGCCACATAAGGAGCAGTGGTGCTGTCTGCGCCGTAGACAGTTGACTGGTGCAGCCAACTCAAAAATGCATGAGGATCACTCCTAAACTAGTTTTGAAAACAGGCTCCAGCATGAAGACTGGCTCATGAAACAAACTCGGCAATGTTCTTAACTTGAATCATGAGCTCAAAATGCACTGTTCGGTCATGTGTGAAGTTCCGACACCACAGGTGGTGTCAGCTGCAGTTGGCGGAGTGGCGGACAAACGGGCGAAAACAGCGCGGTTTGAGCGCTTTATGCTGAATAAAACACCTGAGATTTCATCGATTTCACGTCAATATTTTGGCAGCATGATGCTCTTTAGCCTGTAAAAACCCATATATTAGCCACGTTGTACAAGCCGCAGGCTTCAGACCCAAAGAAAAAATACCATCTTATGGTCCAGAAATTACTGTAATTTTACAGATCAGATGTATGAATTATATATTACTATATAAACAAGTGTAGAGTTTAAACGGCATGTATTATATTTCTCATATCTGGGTGCCCAGATTCCATCAGAATGCCACTGGTACCGTCACCCTGAAAAGAGGTATTTATTCCGGGCTGATTGCCCTCCATCCAGTCCTAGTGACAGGACGAGGGAAGCCATCAATGTAACATGAGATCCAGGAGCAGGGGCCTGACAACAGGGTCTAGTGCTGACCTGATGACAGGTCAGAGGTTGAGCTCCAGATTGTTATCACTGGCTCTGGTTTCACACTTACTCCCTCTCGATTGCTTTGTTCGTTTGTGCGTCGAGCGTGCGCGTGCTTAAGAGCGGAGCTGGGCACCGCTGATGCCAGTGTGGGGCAAAGGGAGTTAACCGTGCTCCCGTGACCCTGCTGAAGGACCCTGGAGGGGTTAGACACACAGCTGCGCAGTGAAGTGGGCTCTCGCCAGGTGGCAAGGAGTTAGTGCAGCGATTAGTACTTTTAAAAACACCTTTCTGGCAGTTCATATTTAAATCATATTTACAACCAAATTGATATCTGGGGACAGAGAGGGAAAAAATAGTCAAAATTAGCACAATATTCCAGTACAGTGAGCATGGACGTAAGGAAATACTGATGCACTGAAACATCATGATATCTGATGGCATCATCCTGCATCAATATTTAAGACCACAACAGCAAGATTTGTTCAAGAAATACTTGGAAATGTGTTTGAGTCCATTGAAGTTCCCACCACTTATAAGCATTGAGTAATTCATTCTTTCCCCTTTAGTTTTATTCAAATGGTAGCAGAGACATATATCGCGATATATCATATCATTCTTGTGTCGCAATACGTATCACATCACCAGATTCCTGCCAATATACTATATATTATGAGTCATAAAGGTTTCTGTTCAATAAGACAAAGCAACAGGGAACCGAAATGTAGATGCCACAGAAAAAAAGCTTAGAATTTTACCACAAAGTCACAACAATGACGTGCACTTGAGTCTGACCTGATATCATGGGGGAGTCCCGACTGCTCCAGACTGTATTGAATTACAGCTATTTTGCATAAAGTCTTTAAATTGGGGCCTGAAAATAGAGAAGAAAATGAGTCAGAGACAAATCACATTGATCCTCTCTGAAGTGAAAGCATTCATTTGTTACTTGGAAATTGAGCCACATGGAACTAACAACTCCTGATACATTGTGATAATTTGTCAGTCAATGCCAGATAAATACTTGAAGACAAAGTGCTCTTCAATATATGCAGTTATCAAGCAGTGACCAGAAGGACACAGGTCTCCTGAAGTGTGTGCCCTTCCATTGGGCTCATGTGGAGGAGACAAACCCCAAACCATGAAGTCAATGAATAGGAACATGTAATATAGTCAAAAAAACAAAAACAAATGAACAGTGTAAAACAGAAGAAATACTCACAGAAATCTAAGATGTACAAGTCTGAATGATCCATGAGGTTAAATTCATCCCCCATTCCTTGCTCCGGACAGGGGCTGCAAAGATAAGTGTTCCAGAGGTCAGTGTTATCATCGAGAAATACACAGAAATATACAAGTATAAGCAGGTCAGGAACCTCTTCCCGTCATCATGAGCACGACCCGCACAGCTTTCCAAGGATGGCCTACTTTACAGTCGTAATTTACGAGCCTATCCACGCACTTAAAACTAAAAATATACTTTAAAAAACTCCTCTTTTGCCCAAGCTCTTATTTTTATATCAAGGTTTCATAAAGTTGGCACAGCATAAAAGAAGTGCTGTGATCATTAAAAAGCCGTCTTATCATGAGCAGGCATGATTTAAAAGTTTCACAGGAAGTAGCTGCTCAGTGAAGGTAGTCTTCCTCAGCTCATATCACTGCACATCTGTTTCCTGCGTCTGCACACACACTCACACACAGCAACACCTGAAGCCTGAACACTCGGAAACTTACACAAAAGGAGACAGAAAATATAAATATACATAAAATAGAGGAGACATTACAGTAGAGGATGAGTGGAATGTGAAAGAGAGCAGAATGACAGTGATTTTTCAAAACTTAAATCAGAACATTTTCAGTGAAAGGCTCAACAGTAAAATCTAACTTTTAGGAGTAAAGAAATTAAATTTAGAAAACTAAGTATTTGACTCTTTTCTCCAATAAAAATACAATCAAAAATGTACCTTTTAAAAGAAGGATATTAAAATTTACATTTCCACGACGTAATTTTAGGACACAAATCCACTTCACGATGTAATACTGGCAATACATGTAACTAGATACCGAAAGAATAGAATTTTCCAAGATTCCAATGTTGGCTCTGAAATCAAAACAGATATTTCTATATCAGACGTGATAAATAATAACAAAATTACAATGTCCTAGTCATATATATCTAGAGAACCCAAATCTTGGGGGGGACGTGGTAAAAGAAGACACCAGCAGATACTGTATAAACGTGTCTTTCATTTCCAGTTTTGTCTAAACCTTCTTAACAAAATGCGTTTGTCTTCCATTTACTTGACTCATCAATCTCCATTCCTCTTCCCGCCATGCCCTCCATCGTTTCTCTCTTTCGCTGCGTGTTCAGGATGTTGTAAGGGTTTTACGTTGCTAATCTTCCCTAAACAAACATGATTGAGGCTTGAAGCAGCCAGGAGAGGTGCAGAGCACGAGCACCGCTGTCCCAGGGGGCCAGCTGGGGAAGTCATTACGCTCCCCCGCACGACTTACAGCGCAGTTGATCATCAGGAGAAGCAGAACCACCCAAGTGCCCGCTGTCACCGCACTGACTCCTCTCACACCGACTTCCCATCAGAAACTCCATCATCAAAAGTAAATAGAGCTTTTTATCCACACCTCCATTATATTTCCATGGAAACCATAAGCCATCGAAAAAGTACAATCCTCAGGTAAAAATGAGGGGTCTCAATAAAAACGTTCACTGGCGATTTATGGCAAATGAATCAGACATTTTAAATCTAAATGTAACTTATGATGTTATAACCCCAAGAGTGGGCATTAATGCTCTCCTCATGCAAACATTACTTTACTACAACAACCCAAAAATAACAGATTGTGGACATTCCTCAGGGGCACTGAAAAGGTTCAAAAACATGCTAAAAGCACAACATTGTAAGCATTAATGGCCGCTCTGGTGTTGATAAAAGCTTCTAGAACAGATACAAAATGTGTGAGAAATTTGCCATTTAATTGAGATTAAAATTCTAATCTATGATGGTCAAAGCTTGTATGACGACATATACAGGAAATCACAACAATAACGTGCATATGTGAAGTAAAACTGTAATAAACCACATATTCAACAAATTATTAAGAAAAAGATGAGATGTGAGAATCCATAGTCATATTTTTAAAAACCAATTCATTCATGGAAAAAGGTTTTATGAATAACACAAGCCTAAACCCAACACAACACAAACATTAAAAGGCAACACTACAAAGCGCAGTTCACATACAATCAGCAAAATAGCCTACAAACTAGATGTAAAGCAATGCTTTGCTTTCTTCCACTGAGCCGAGGAGTCGAGATAGTAGAGGTTTTTATTTTTCTCAAGGCCATTTAACCAGCATATTAAGTTGTTATTCTAAAAGCAGCCCAATTCATGTAAAAGGGGTCTGCTGTCTTGGTAACATCAACAAAACAAAACCCAAAGGGGAAACAAATCTAAATTATAAAACACCAAGTTTAAACTTCCCATAATTTTGTATCCTTTTACCATCTAGAAAAAGTCATCGAATCTATGCAGGTAATTTTGCCACTTGGATGAAAATGACTCGACAGCACTCCACAATCCACTCTAAAGTGGATGAAGTGCCTTCACCATCTACTCTGAATGTAACCTTACACTGTGTTACTATCTAAAGAAACAATGATAAGCTTCTCCATAACACCAACATCCTTGTGTCGGTTACATAACCTTCCAACAAACAAAACAAACCATAGCTGCAGATGGTCTCCCCGTCGAATAAGACTTCCCACCAGGTGTGTGACACCACCCTATGATCGTGCATCAAATATGGCTTAGCTGTTTTCGCTTGAAGTTTATCACAAAGTTGGTATTGAGCAGTGAGGTCTCACTAGCATTTATATTTGTGTGTTATGACCGTGGCCATCGATAAGAGTGTTTACTGAGAACAGTGATGCGCATCAACTCACAGCAGCCAGAAGGCTGAACCACAGTTTTGAAGTTGCCCAGCAGACTGAGATGAAGGAGCGTGCGTACCGGGGATGCTGCCGTGTGAAAGAGAAGAGATAAGAAGATGCCTGCAGGCAAGTGAGAGGCGAAACGATGCCTGAATCCCTGGATGATACACAGGTTTCTCATGGGCTGGCATCGGTGTGAAACCCAGCACAGCATTAGAGCCTGCTATTGTTTTATTGGTCAACAAAAAAGGATGAAGCTGAGCAGACAGTGCAGGCGAGGGGGTGGAAGAATAGGAAGAAGAAGAAGAAGGCGTCCGAGTGATGCAGGAGTTGGAAGCGGGAAAGTCGTAACGTTCCACTTTATGTGGTGTCCTGGTGTTTGATGGCCCGCTTTGTTACTCGATCAGCAAAGTATCACTAAGTGTGAAAGTGCTCCTCCCCCTGTGCTTCCCAGTTGGATGAGGTCTGAGTGACGCTGCTCCCCCACTAAAACAACACAGGCTGCTATTTCAAACAACACTCATTGAGGGCGTCTAATCGCCTAATTGCCCTGCGCTGCACTGCCTGCTACGCTGAGGCATCCAAAACAGTAGAAGACAGACCAGAACTACTGTGCTGGACCAATGGGGAAGCACCAGCAGTAATACAGCAATAACATGATCTGAGCGGGAGCATCAGTAATAATGTGAACTGGAATAAAAACGCAGTGGGAAGGCAGCGCTGAGTGAAAGAGACTCCATTCATCCGTGAGGCGCCAAGTGCGACCCAGGCCATGACATGGTCTTTATAGTGTCACTGGCCCTCGTCTGTGGGGAAGATATAATCCACATCCCTTTCCTTCTCTGCATCCTTCAAGCCCTCGGCAGTAAAGTGTCATTTTGCTCACTCAGGAACTCATCATGCACTACAACTTCCTGCAGAGCGTCTTATCTGTACGGCCAGATGTGCAAAGTGATTATAGGAATGTGCTTTGAAAATGAACTAACCCTCGCACAGATAGTTTCGACTCAGAAAAGGAGGAAAACAACTATTCACACAGAGGTGTCAAACTCAATTACACATCAATAGGTGCACTTTAAACCGGTACTCATTGATATTTGAGCAAAGTTAACTCACCTAAAGGCCCTTATGGGCCACGTAAGATGACCCTCAACTGCACGACTTCTTCATTTTTGGGGGAAGTTTATGGAATTTCCCCAGAATAAAGGCTTTCTAATCTAATGAAATCATTTATTTTGGTTGTTTTTTAAGCCCCAATATGTAGTAAAAGGTCAATTTTCTTATAATAACTTTCCATTAAACGGCCATGATTAAATATTCCTTGCAAATGAATTATTTAATAAAACCCATTTTCATGATAAAACTGTCCGTCATCTTCAAACCAGCTGTGAATTCAAGGACCCACAGGGCAGGAGCAGAGGCAGTTTAAGATCCCGCAGGCGGGCGATTAAATGTGCAACTCAAAATCTGTAATGTGGATACATCCCCAAAAGCCAAAGTCAGCTTGGTGACACAGACAATTGGACATTATCTCGCGCTGCTGCTCTGGTTATCACAGGCTGATTGATTCCCGTGCATTTCTCCCGCTCTAATCTCTGCCGTCTCACCTAGACTTACGAAGATATCTGTCCCCCTTCCCGGGTGGTGGCTGGACGGCGGCTTAAACCTACAGCAGCCCAGACCGAAACCCCATGCCGAGGGAGGGACAGCAGCTACGTTTGGCTCCTGGAGAAAGACGCCTGGCTTCAGATTAGACCGGAGAGAAGTCAGCTTCTTTTGGTGAAACTTGAAGAGATCTATCACGGAGGACTGCTTATCTATTCAAAGTGTAAACGCATGATAACATTTTGGTTGTGTATAAAGTGCTTGTAAAACACGGCTGTTGAGCAAATGCATAGCTTTTCATTACCTCTATTAACAATTGATCTCAACAACAGAACATCAATGACAATCTCTATTTTCCAGCAGGTGGCTGTGTGTGCAGGTGTTACAGTCCAAGGTTATGAATTGGCATGGAAACAGCGACGTGTAAGACATGTTCTCTTGAGACACAGACGCTTCCAGCAAACAATACATGAAGGATGATTTTTCCACCACGATTTTACTCCCCCAGCACTGTCCTTGTATAACAGGAAGTAATATCACAGCCAAGCTTATTTCCTGTGTCTCCTTATTAATATTCATATGAACCACTTTTCAACAGAAACCTCAACATACAAGATGATGATGGCTTTGTTCAACCCCCGCTGATGATGACAGTCGACGTTAAAGTAAGAAATGTCAATCCAGTCAGAGGCCGACATTATAAAGTGTCACCCATGCCCTGTGTTTGTTTGAGCTGCTGTGTAACACTCAGCCCTCTGACACCTTCATGTATACAAGTGCGAGTGGGTTAAGGAGGGTTAAGATGCAGATGAAATACTATCATGAGCTTGTCTTTGAAGAGTAAATCATGGTATTGTCGAGCTGCACAAAGGTCTTGTACCGCACGCGTGAGATGCCCCACATCCCGCAGGGGTCATCTGCTGTGTTTGACAGGTTTCATCAACCCTCCAATAGCACAGACACACACTCATGTGTGCGCGCACACACACACAGGAAGAATTAATAAAGGAAACTTCTGGAGCTAAACCTTTGACACTGAAGGGCAACAAAAACAACAGGGTACAAATATGTGTTGAAAAGTTGGTAAAAAAAAAGAACAAAATACTTTGAAACATTGTTCATGTAGATTGATTCCTACAAAGTGTTTAGACTCACATTCTGACAATTATCAGTTTGAATGATGATAAGCTGCACCCCAGCTGGACTTACTAAACAGCAGCCATTGATAATGGCTGATAGCGATACAAATTGGAGCAGAGGGTGATATCAAGGCACCGGTCTTCGTGATCACCTTAACAAAACACAATGGCCAAAAAAAAAAAAGAAAAAAGTTTCTTGCTAAGCCAATTCCAATGCACTGGCAAAATTCCATGCGTATTAAATATCAGGGGGAGGTTCAGGTGGATTTCACGAGTGATTGTGGCTCAAGATGTTTTGGCTACAACGGAGATTACAAGCTCTGTGGTCTCACTGGTGCATGCAGAATGAACAACGGAGGGCATTAGCAAATACAATAATCAGCATTAGGGCTAAAAGTGAAAGCTTCCCCAACTTTTAGATGCATTTGTTTGTATGCTAACTAACCGGAAGATAGTCATATGGCATGTTGAATGCGTGTAATGTATAAAAACTCAAAGCTGGACCAGTCCACTAGCACTGATGTCTGAACACAGAGAATAAAAATGTGTACAGATACATAGCCAGACAATCAATATGAGTCATGAATAATTCCTCCAGAGTGTCTACATTTTTTGAAGTAGATCAAATGTTTATTTTTTTATTTCTCTTTTATCACTCTTCGATCTCAATATGAAGTGATCATAGAGACTACTTGAGAGAATCATATCTTAGGGCGACGCTGGTGTTCCAAGACTGACCAACAGTGTGCAGTGAAGTGCTTCTTGTGAAGCACGATTCCAAGTGAGTCAGGAGAAATGCAAGTCAGAAGATGTAAGGTGTGTCAAAGTTCGTCTGTACAAGAACGTAAATCTTACTTTTGATGAGTATAATTGAGAGGTGATGCACAGTCTTTGGACCAGCGCCACTAACTGGTTTAGCACGATTTCTGGCTGTCTCCTCACAGCACACCAATCTGTCATGTTTGTGCTTACACCATGCCTCTTAAAGAATGCACTCTTTCCAATGTAATTTAAAAGCTGCAAGATTTATAAGCAAAACATAAGACTTTCTTTACTATAACTGAAAGATCATTTGATTTGTATGAATAATTAACAAAAAAAGACATTTTAAAGCTTAACATTTCAAATTCACATCAAGTTGCCAAGGGTCGACGCCAACAAACACTCTTAAAAAAATCATCTCAGAAGTTCACATCATATTTGTGCATATCTGTAGAGCTGGTAGACTTTTAAATACTTTAACTTGCGTAAAAGGACCAACACAACAACAGACGGCAGCCTGCTCCAACAAATGATTGTAGCATAAGCTGAACGAAAGGGGGAAACAAATGTTCCTCCAAAAAAGATCTTGCTCATGTCTTGCCCAAGTAGGTGAAGGTCAGTGCAGGTGGAGTTAGTCAAGCGTGGGTTGTCCTTCGTGGGGCAGCGAGCAGGTCTCAGTAAATGAGTGTAGCAGAGGTGCTGATATCAAATTGCACTCCGTGAGAAAGAATGCTCCCTCAGGTCATAAATCAGAGATGGGCCAGAATTTCGCGCCTATCTGCAACACAGCACTCCTGTTTACACTGACGTAAGTGGCCCACAATAGATTGCCACTAATGTCCAGCTTGACATTGTCTCTCTCACTAGCACATGCAGTGGCTGCAGAATCAAATAAATAAGAATGTGAACAACACCAACAATGCAAGCAGAGACACAGATTATTGCGTATTCCGCACCAGCATGTGCGATGGTGTTGACTCAAGGAGTTTACTTCGCTAGGGTCTCCTTGCTCAAACCCCTGCACAGGGAATAAATACAAACAAAGGGGTTCTGCTTTAGATCAATCTGAAAGGACAATCAAGCAAAGACAACAAGACTTGAACCATAAATTTCCACACAATTTCCTCTGCAGGTCTTCCAAAATGAAGCGCTGTTAAATAAACACAAGCAAAGTGTCCAGCAAATAATTCATGGGGCTCTGTGCAAACATTTGTCAATTGCATTGCCACAGATACTAATAACTTTCAAGCTGGTTAATAGCAGGGTCACGTAAAAAATAAACACATGGGGAGCGACCTTAATTTTTAAATAAATTATTTAAAGCATTACAACAACGTTAGCCGATGTCATGGCGGCAGTGTAAAACCACTAAGCCGTGATTAGAAAACATCCACTCAGAAGGCATTCTAAACAAATATGTGGGTTAAGACGCCACTTAGTGCGATGTTTGTGTGTTTTTCTCAGTGCATGCACGTGCTTTGGGAAGTTCCTGTGTGTGTAAGGAGCTTAACTTTTCTCTCATTAAATAACAAACATGCAATTGTCAGTAGACTTTGTGTGGCCGACTCGCTCACAGCCAGAAATGCTGTCCTATTCATCATGGAAACACAGACTTTCGCTCCACAGAACAAAACTCAATATAAGTCTTTGTAATAATTCTACATAGCAAACTGAGCAAATGGTTTCAACCTTCAAGCCTTTTCTTCGAAATTACCCAAGTACATCACCAACAAAGAGGGAAATTCTATGGTGTTTTATTTCCTCCTCTAAAAACACACTCCATCATTCCAGTGATTCCAACGACACTCCTGTTCCCAACCCCAGCCGTCTCCTTGCAACAGGAAATCATGACTCCTGAAAGTCCATCCTGGATTATTCCTAGTGAGAAACTAAACAACCCCGGTGAAAACATCCTCCACCTTAACAAAGAAAATGGTTTTAGGAGTTTTATTATATTGGCTAGACCTCATCTGATGTATGAGGAAAACAACTTCTAATCTGACATGAGTTACGGGACAGAGGATGGAACTTACAATACAACAGCAGTGTTGCTGCAACCACGTTTAATGGTCTGAAAAACCTCAAGGTAATTATCAGTGTGTGCTGAGTTTGGCCAAGCAGCTCAAGTGTAGACTAATCAGAGGGTCTTCAGAACATCTCACTGCAGACAAAGTAGAGCTGAGGGGAGTCTTAGCCACGGGTATCCTATCTCCATTATCTGGTAACCACAGTTGGGTTCGGCTGATAACATATCACTTTATGATAACAGTAGCTCGGGTGCTGGAAAACTGGATCATTTGTGTACTGATGGGCACCCTATCACCAACCAGGCTACTGGTCCATGATGAGCCTCACACCAGTCAGAAGCTAGCAAGACAATAGGAGATGTCTTCAGGACTGTGGTTCAGGGTAGAGAAAAGAAGCCTTCGATGTGAGGAGCACGTTTCCTAGCAAATAACCAACACAAGCTCAGGCTCACTAACCTGAATGTGAAAATGTAAAGCGTACGAGTGACCTTCCCTAAAGTATTATGTCACTGTCTGCTTACCAAATAAGGTCAGAGTATCACAACTCGTAGTGGGTGCACATGAAGTGAATCACATTCTCAGCAGGATGTTAACTGGTTCACTTCTTTTGAGAGACTTTCTCCAGAAAGGGAGTTTGTTATGAATCCCTCAGATAATAACATCTCTACGCAACAATTACACCATGTCCACCCACAAGGCCGAAAAATGGTCTTCCTCCACCTCAGTTCTTCACAGCATGAAAAAGAAAACTTTTTGAACGGTAAAGCTGCAGTAGGTTTACTACAACGACAAGGTCCAGGCAGCATGCATGAACTTACAGTAAGTTCCACGAGCAACTGTAGTGTCTCTGTCATTTAGATAATATTATGCTTTTTAACAAACATGCATCCAACGCACTTCCAGGTTGTGCATTGTTTTTTTTCTGTAGTGCTGTCATGTTTATCATGTGATATGATGGCAGATTTCTGGCTTGGGGGACGAGCCTCTCGATCAGTGCTGGGTCAGTATCTTTATGTGTGAACTGTGAGATTATCGTGGTGCACCACAGATATAAGGACCTACACCAGATCTTTTTTTTTTTTTTTAATGTATACGTGTGAGGTCTCTGATAGATTTTTAAAAATGCGTGTGTGGCCCCTTTTAGATACTGTTTTCTCAGCCTGTTTGCTCCACCTTAACTGGCGGCACTGTCATCCCTTTGCTGCCGCTACTCTCAAATGAAACTAATTAAATTCTATTAAAATTCATTATTTGCAGAGCAATGTGATTTGCAGAATACTATTTAAAATTGTTTTTATGGTCCATCAATATGCCCAGATATAGACTTTATATACAGTACATTTATTTGACTGATTCAATAGATAAAAAAACAAAAAAAAGGAAGAAAGCACGTAAAATAAAACTGAGCTAGGAGAAAACAGTAGTCAACCTGTACAAGAGTTAAATTGTTTTCCAAAACTAGTAAGGCTGAGTATATATCTGCCTAACAGATGGGAGTATTTTTTTTTCATTTGTGTAATCAAGTGAGCTTTTACTTGTCTTAGATCGACAGTGTTCCGCAGCATCTAAGGATAATAATCATGAACACAAGCTACATAAAAGCACAGTGTTCAACAGAGTTCTAAAGAGTTGGTATGGACACAACAATGCACAGTGTCCTACCTGGTTCCTCCAAAGAGGATGATTCGATCACCAACCATGCAACAGCACTGCCGTCTGCGCGAGCACGGGCCTTTACCCTTTGGTTCAACTTTCTTCCAGGAAAAGGCTTCTGCAAAACACAAACATGCGGCGTTTTAGCAATCTGTCACCGGGGAAGGTCAACAAGGCAGATTAAAAAAAAACTCTGATTAACTTGGTTTCATTGAGTCATCTTGAATTGCAATGACAGCTGGTATGTACTTGATGTTTGCCTTGACAACTAAGAGCATCATGAGACATGAGGCTGAGGAGCCAGCACCGACCTTCTTTGAAGACGAACATTTACATTTCAAAACCAGAAACACAAAACATTTAGCTTCTCTTCAGAGGTGCGATAGAAATAATGACGAGGTGCTCCCTGCCGTTTCATTGAAAGATAAACAATAAGGTCTTACACCATCAGAGGAAACTGCATCATTCAATCTCTATAGCAACAAGCCGTAGCTCATTGATCACAAGGAAATGAACGGGTACAGTGCCATCTAGTGGAAAGAAAAATACCCAACTGTGTCCATTTCATCTTTCTCAAACAGATCAGTCTATGTATGGAAATTCTGCTCTACCTTGAAAGTGCCACCCCATGCGTGGGTCCAATTACATAAACAAGTAAAGGCGACAACACCTTTGAATATTGTGAGAGACTTGATCATTCTTTGGCAATGATCAAGACAACGATTGAACAATAATACAAAATAAAAGACTATCAATTGATGGCAGAGATACGGCATGCTATTTATTGGTGCCTCATTTCGGCTGACATCACCCATTTTATCCTACTGAAGAAAGATAAATGACAATTTGTGACTCCAGCTCTAAACTACTCTGAAAGGTGCCATCGGCTGCACGACGGAGAAATAACCACTGTTTGTCATGAAAGAATGAGTGTTCAAAAACAGCTCTAGTTCCAGACTCGATCTCAAAATAGGTAAAATATGTGTAGACGCTCCCAGAGGACTGCATTATTTTGCTCTACATAGCAGCTCTTGTCTGGAAAAATACTACTGCATCTGCATTTCACACTCAGTGTAGTGAATGAGAACAACCAGGCATTATCATTAGCATATGAATGACGCAACGGTGGAGGGGAAAAAAAAAACATGCACAGGAACTGTTATGGAGCAAAACTAGAGGAAAGTGGGTCAATGCAAGTTAGCTGCAGGTAAAGCAGAGAGCAATGTTTTATGCACAACACCAGACAGACAAAAAAGGGTGTAGGCTGCAACAATCCACATCAGAGAGAAATGACTAAACAGATTCTACTATCTGGAAATACAAGAGTATGAATTACCTGGACTAAACTTCCAGAGATCATTGAAGTGGCGGTCCAGGCGGGCATTGTATCCCCCAAATATGTACAGCTCACCATTGTAGGTAACTACAAATAAAGACAAGAAAAGCAGTTAAAAAATGGTTTTGTTTGACAACAAAACTGTAGTTATGGCAAAATAATGATCAAGTAAAGAGTTAAAGAACCACAAATGTTACTGCGATACTTATTTCAACCATCAGAAGAACTGAGGGAATAATACTCCAAGAAATGCTATAGCGCATTTCATTTGTAGTTCCAACCAGGGAGCGTGGTGGCGTGATCATCTTACAGGCAGAATGACTCCGTCGCCCATCGGGCAGCGGCTGTGTCGACGGGGTGCTGAGCCAGCAATTGGTTTCCGTGTCAAACACTTTGATCTTGTTGCAGTAGATTTCGTTGTTGGAGTGGAAGGGGCCAAAGCGGTCGGCACGTCCTCCGAAAACAAACATCTTTGTACCGATGATAGTCGCAGAATGGAAGTCCCGCCAGCGTGCTGGAGCACCCTGATAAGAAAAACGGTTATTAAGAAGACTATTTTTTATGAAACTTTCACTACATCCTGTGACCCAGTTCTAGTTTACTAAGCACCAAACTTTCTATCTTTGAGAACTGTTAAGTATGCATGAACAGCCAACTAGTGACAGGCATTTCAACAGTGCCACCCAGAGGACTGAGATATTAACTACAAGAGCAATTTTTTTTCAATTACGACATAAAATATATTTGAATAAAATTTGAAACTATTAAAAAGAAACTGTTATCTTTTAGTTGGCATATTTAGAAGGGGTAAGCGTGAAGTGCTCTAAAGAATAACTACAAGGACACACTGGGCAAGCATTCAGCTCGGAAGCTAAAACTCTTTGGGGAAAGAACAGGCTTTGAGTTCAAAATTAAATTCTGAAAGAGATAAAGCAGAAGCACAAAGGCTGGATTTCAGGAAACGAAGGAATACTAAAAGCCTCTAGAATTAATCACCTTAATTATAAAATCTTATGAATAACTCTTTCACTCTTACAAATTCCTTTGGACTTTGCAGGTCTGCGTGTAACACGAATGGTTTTCCCCAAAATGAAAGGCTACATATCCCCCACAGAAGCTTAACTGCACTTGGCTCACCACCAGGAAGCTGCATTATAAACCAAAGCTGTTGTACACAGCCAACCAAGCTCTTGTCGAAAGTAGAAGTGAAAAACAAATCTATGCTTTGTAGCACTTTGTGTTTCGTGCAAGTCATTGATACAAAGTGATTAGGGCTGCAGCAACTGGTCGACGTAGTCGACTATGATCAACTATTAAAGAGGTCGCCGACAGGTTCATGAGTGAACTAGCCATGACTTTATCGCTCTCTTCGCTACGGGACCATCACAACTTAAAGGTATGGGACCATTTCACAAAGGACACATAACATTTAACACCGTACAAGTGTTTAAAACACTTTATTTTATTAATTACTAGAACACAAGTGTTAATTAACATGTCATATGACAAGTTAAAATTGTTAAAGTCTGTCACTAGCAGCCATTTGTCACAGCCCTGGTGGATAAGGACTTCAGAGAAATCGCGAAACCAGCGACTTACTCTAGCGTTAATTAGTGACCAGACCATGGTGGTGGTGTCCAGCTTGTGGATGTCGTTCGAAAAGCAGTCAGCCTGGAAAGTCAAAAAGAAAAAAAAGTGAAGGGATGGAGAGACTGTGCAAGGTGGGCAGAGTGAAGTGTACTCACCAGCTGCTCATAACCTCCAAATATATACATGGCTTTCCCCAAGATGCAGGCGGAGTGGCCATCCCTCGCCCCTGGAAGTGTCCCAGAGATTTTGGGAGTGTACCATCTATGGGAATCTATGACAGGAGAAAAGTCAACATGAACTCAGCACAACAAACAAGCTAAGCAGATTAGAACACAAATAGGAAACACATGTTAGCATGGATTCACGTGTCTAGGATTGTAACACAATGTATTTACAGAATTAAAATAACATCCATGACATGCTCGTTCTGCTTAAAGTGAACACAAAGTTGGATTTCCTCGCCATGATGATGGTGCAACATAAAAACTGTGCAGCCAGCAACATCACTCTGCAGACGCTTTTGTTCCTTTATAATTCGCAAATACTATTTTAATCTCCGTGGAACTGTATCAGCAAAATGTGAGGCCCTGCATCTACAGGAACGGAAAGAATTTAAATCAGCTGGTTTAGCACTTTGAGCAGTTTTCTCACAAACAATTAGGTTCCAGTTCCGAGCCAAGTTACTTACTGACATCGAATGCATAAAGCACATTACAGGCACCCTCTGTGTCGTTGCGCCCGCCCCAGAGGTAGATTGTGTCGTCCAGCAGCACAGCAGTGTGGCCATAGCGCATGTATGGCACTTCACGGGCATGCTCGTTTCCACCCGTCCTCACAGGAGGAAGTTTTGTCCAGCGTAGAGACACTGGCGGGAAAAGGACACAGACAGAAATCAATAAATAACAGACCATGAAGTATGAATTCATCTAACACAATATCAATACGATTCATTTAAAACAATGTCACAATATGAATTTGAAAAAAAAAAAAACACGGTTCGGAATTTCTGAGTTAAAACACCTGGAATGTCAGGTGCCGCCATAAGTATGACAGACATTCCCCAGATTCTACTTTAACAAACAGACAAATGCCACGCAGGAAGCTGTAAAACCATTTAACAGGTGTGTGACATTTCCAACATACAAAGGCAAAAAGAAAAAAATAGACAAAAAAAATGGGGCATTATACAAAAGACACATCTGCTTCCGTCGAGTACAAAGACAGCAACTGAAAAGCTAGTGCAAAAAGAGATCAACAGAAACCGCAGGGTGCGACAGTGGTTAAACAAAGGCAGTGAAACCCCGTATTTCCTAAAATAGAGATGCGTCTACTTGGTCCTTAGAAAGCCTGTTGCAGACAAGTTCATACTTTGATTGAGTTTTCTTATCAATACACTTGCAGATGATTCATGTTGACGAACTTGTTATGTTGCTTTTGAGTAATTCCAGGCAATGCAACCACACCCATTTCAATTCTTCTTCATGATTTCAACTTGGAAAATAGTACAATGTTTTACTGAAAAGTCAACGTAAAACTAGAAAACAAGCTGGGACAAAACATAAGACGCAATGAGCAAGTCTTTATACCAAAATAATGATTTGTCCGTGTTTAGAATATAATGGGATGGATAGCAAGATCAAACAAACCCAAAGTTAGCACAAATGCTGTAAAATAAATGCAATTATAGTGCTCAAAATAGATGGGAAGTCCATCAAAAGAAAGAAAACCGGACATGTTAGCCCTTCACTTGTCAAATACCTCATTCTACTTGATTTGTTTCATCAGTGCTTCTCAAAGTCATGTAAGGTATGCCAGGTATTCACAATAAACGAGCGGAAAATGAAAGATATAATCAGTATTTACCTGTGTTAAAGACGTGCACGTCAATCTGACGCAGTGTCTCGTAGTCCTCACCGGAGCAGTAGCCTCCAAATGAGTACACTTTGTGTCCCACTGCCACAGCAGCATGGTTGACTCTCCGTGGCCCTCCTTCAAGGTGCACTGACCAGCGCAACATCCCACGCGCAAGCACCTTCGCCACGCTGAGTCCTTACACCATCACTTTGCCTCCAGCATGGACTCCATCAAGCCAACATCTAGCTTAGAATCCTGCAACAACAAATAACAGTCACAGTGTGCACCCTGATCTGAGGGCTGGGAGGGGCCAAAGTAGAAATCACAAAGTGCTGCTGAGCCACAGTGCTGCTGCTGACAGGCTCACTATCCGAGTATTTTAGGACGTAATGCGACTTATACCTATCACCATTTCTATTTCATATTCAGCAGCAATTCAAATGCGGCAAACAACTTTAAATATAGAAATGCAGTTGTCAATAAGTATCACAAATGAGCATTTATTTCTCTTAATTTTAATATTTATATTTCTTCTCCTCCATATCAATGATGTTACTGCAATAAACAAGGTTTGATTCATATACACTTACTTTGTGGAAGTAAGAATAGCATGAAGAACAACTGACCCAATTCATTTTGTGATATAGAGTTACTTTTCAGCCACCTCTAACCTTTGTAAGACTTTAAAAATAAACCCTCGGGAGACCACGGACCATGGCCATTTCTATTTCAAGTGGAGACATCCCCCAGGAATGACAAGAGCCTCACAATGGACTGATATGTGGAGGACACGAAAACCTTATGAGTCTTATGAGGTTTCTTTCAAAACGACAAGAATTTGTGTGGGTTTAGCTACTTTAATGCACTTTTTGTTTGAAGGCCTAATATGAATGAAAAACTTTGAAGGCTATTGCAATACTTAAAAAAAGCCAGAATATTCAATAAACATTGACTTTCTTAGACAAACTTATTTGAAAATGTATTTAAGCAACATATTAAAAATAGTGAAAAACATCAAATGCATGTGTTTTTCGGCCAAACATTTAATTCTTATTCAACTATGGACACATATTCCTATCAGTCTAATTGTTCCCTATTGCACCACAACAAGAAACCAATGGGGAGCAATTGGAGTGAAGCATTTAGCCTTCAAAAAAAAAAAAATTGACCCTTCCTTGGTGGCTCTCATCTGCATTCCAACCCTACAGGCAAATTGTTATGAATATAAATTCCAAATACGGTAGTTTACTTTACTGATCAATCGATTCATTAATAAAGTTGAGAATAATCTTTACAAAGCATTTTTATGTCACGAATTTGACTCTGTATTTATCCTTGGCAAGTTTGTAATGGACGTTCTTCTGCAGGAGACCCATGTAAGGCAGGATCTAGCCCAGATTCTACAACTATTCCAAGCACAGTCAGTTTCAATAGATGTATACGATTTACACACAAACCCAGGATGCTTCATAACTCACTGTAACTGCGTTACATAGTATAGAATAATATCTAAACGGTGCATTAACAACAATCTTGTGACAGTCAGTCAGAAGAGCTTAGCATGCAAGTCCACATTTGCTTCGATTTCAAGAACCCGGAGATGGTGTTTAAAACATATGATGATGGCAGAGGAGAGCAATAACGGCTCACGCCAATATTAAATCGGGTCACTAAAGCATATGCAACGCCTGGCAGTCAGTCAGGCTAAAGCTAACCTTAGCTCCAGCACACATTCCAGCTTTAGACAGCGAATATCAACCACTAGCCATGGCGTTAGAAGACTGGAAGCGAAGCACAACTTAAGCACGAACAGAGCAAAACAAACAAACAAATATGATTGTGTATAACACACCCCAGACGAATAAAATGTCGCCAGTTTCGACGAAGCTAACCTGAACGTGCCACCGGCTGTTAGCCGCTAGCTTGCTACGGTAAAGTAAAACAGACGATACAAATTGTTGGCATGATAAGATAACGCAATAAAGTGAGGATAGACAGGTATAATGGCAATTTGACAATATTCTCGATACCTTCTCCCCAAGGTGCTGCTGTTTGGCTGATGTTTTTGTATAGTAGCGACGCACCCTCGTGACGTAGGCAGCAGGAGGTGGAACCGCCCTCAGTTGAACACACTGCTTCTCTGTGTGGACACAGTCCAAACCACACACGGTTTTGAAGATCTCGTTGTACAACAAGAATATGGGGTAATTTAAAAAAAAAAACATTTAGCATTTTGACGAACAACTGAAAGACCTATAATGAATAATGAAGGTCCCATACATAAGAATAATACATTAAATTATTATTATTATTATTATTATTATTATTATTATTATTATTATTATTATTATTATTATTATTATTATTATTATTGTAACTCTGAGGACAATAAAAACATTTGTGAACAATAAGTTCAATTCTAAAAACGAGTAATATGTGCGATGCAAAGTCAATTAATGGTAAGCATGCAGTCTGAAGAACAGTTTTCCTGATAATTTTGATCTGAAATTTTGATCTTTAAAACACGTCCGGGTCACCTAAAACGACTTGCTAACCCAGGTTTGACCCACGGGCCAGGAGTGTGACACATGCAACGATATCTAGACGCACATTCATCTGGGCTCACACCAACACGTTTCAGGCGGAAGATGGCGCTCTTTCATTCATTGACAAAATTCCATCCTCTGCTGAACTCCAGCTGTTAAACATCTCAGAATCAGAATCAGAAAAAGCTTTATTAATCCCAAGGGAAATTGTGTTTGTAACATGCTCTGTACACAACATAACACAATAAATTAAAAAGAAGTGATATTATAAAGTGCAAAAAAAGTGATACAAAAGATCTTAGAAAAACAATGTTCTGTTCAGTTAAAAAAAACCCTTCATTGTATTTCTTTCAGGGACGAATTGTATGTTTTTATTGCCACAGGAAGAAAGGACCTTCTGCAGCGCTCGGTCTTTGAGTTGGGCAGTCTCAGTCTATTGGTCCATGTGCTTCTGTATTGGATTAGGAGCGGATGGAGGGGAGGTGATGTTGAAACCAAGGAGCATCCATCTCTCCATAACCGTCTCCATCTTGCAATTGCATGGCTTCCCTGTAAGATTGAACCCCTTCTACTAAGATAATCTCAAATAAATTATTGAATTATTGCTACTCAACAACAACTAAATAAAATCAAATAACTGAGTTCATATTTGGTGACAATCTCACAATATGAATCGCAATACGAAATACAATATTATATCGATGAAAATATATTTTTAAATAACAGGCACAGACCACACATTTAGATTAGATAAAACCTCCTCCTCCAACAGAAGCCTCCTCATATTGTGTTTATGCCCCTTGGCGATGCAACCAACTGTGTTGTCTAGAGCCTACCAGTAGAGTCGGCCATGACAAAGAGGTTTCAGCTTGTTTGAAAGATAAAGAGCAGTTTGCAAAGATCTTAAAGATAGTCGTCAAGACCCTCAGTGGAAAAATGTGAGCAAGTGCATAGGTGGTCATGTTTTCCATACAGTACATGATGAATGGTTATTTTGGGCCTTTGGGTTTGTTCCCAAATATCCTGACAGAAGGGAAAGTGGAGCCCTGTAAAGGATTAAAACATCAAGAAGCCACGTACAGCTGCTGCAGATCCGCCTCTATCACCGTGCATGTCTGACGCTCGCTGGAGAAACGTTGATTTATTCATTGTTTGTTGACATTCCAAGATAGTGCCAGCTGCATGCGATGCACAATGGCGAGACTGTGCACAGTGCGGCCAAAACGACAGCTGTTGTCGCTCCTCCATGAGCTCAGATAAGTAGCTACAGACATTAGCTGGGAGATGTGTCATGAAAAATGAAAGATGGCGGCAGTGAAATGGGCTCCAAGACGTCTTCTTTCTCGCCAGAATATTTGTTCATTTGTGTTAGTGTAGTGTTCTGTTTCCTCTCATATGTACGTATATTTTTTGTCATCTAAAGTATTACTGATAAACTGATGGTTTTAATTGAATTCTTTTTTCATTCCAAGCAGAAGAATTCAGATTATTGTTTCTTATCATTATATCATTAAAAATTATTAGTGTCAAACACTCCTCCCGCGAATCAAGTGAGGCCTGCAAAAAAAAAAAAGTGGTCACCTACTGGGCATCTAAGTTGGTGCCAGTCTAGCGTCTTCTTTCTTTCAGATGCATTGATGATGCATGATGTTTGAAGCGTCGCCCTGCTCTGTGCATCTGTTTATAAAGTCAGACCTCAGTTACAAATGTAACTGGATCCAAGATTTGGTTCACAAAGTGAAACATTCACACACAAACTTTTCCCCATCTTGAGTGAATGAAAAGAGACTAAATTGATTCCACCAGTTCAATTTATGGGTTTAGTTAATACTGTAAATAATCATGAGGTGAATATGAAAACATACTTCATCATGAAGAAATAACACAAAAATTCATACACTGATGGTTGAGTTCTCCGCACTGAATTGCATGGAAGCAGAGGAACATGTGCTGTCCTTATTTGTTGTTATTATGTCGTTCTCCATTTCAGTAGTGGTTGTTGATTCTTCATTGTATCAAATTTCAAGCAATGCACAGAACATGTGATGACTCTAATGTACATGGTTTTTATATATATATATATAATTTTTTAATTGTATTTTCTAATCTTTTATTTCTTATATATATATTTTTTTGTTTGTTTGTTTGTTTTTTTGTTTTTTTTATTTGTTTTATTTTATTTTATTTTTTTTACAAATTAGTCCCATGGTTTTCCACAATGCCTCCAGAGGAAACAACTTGATTTGCAAAAATTCAATTTCAACTAATGCATCCATCGACGCACTAGCTCATATATAGATAAAAGTGAATGAGTGCCGTCTTTGTTTGCCAGTTTTAGAATTGCCACCTGTCAACATTTGCACACATTGCGTCACCCGTCAGACCCTGCTGACATACTCTTCGACACATTTGCTTCGTGGTGTGTTTCGCTAACTTTACAGCCGGCACATGTGCTTTTTTCTTGTCTGCAGTGAGGAACAGGAGTTGTCCAACTGCAAAATAGCTGCGCAAGTGAACAAACAACTGCAAGCAGCAACTGTTCTTCAGTATTCTAAAGCAGACAGGATGATGGAATAGCGTTGAAATGCTTTGTGGCGGCGTAAAATACAACCTAGTCTTGAGAATAGCTCCTTTGGTTAACCAGTCTTTGGAGCAACGGGACAATAAAAGCTGAAATTGTTGTTTTGACCAGCAAGAGTGAAATCGGGGGAAAATAAAGAGGATAAAAAATATAAAGAGGGAGAAGAATTTGAATAGACAAACAGCTAAATAGATAGATAGATAGATAGATAGATAGATAGATAGATAGATAGATAGATAGATAGATAGATAGATAGATAGACAGATAGAACTTTATTTTTTCCTAGTTGCTTGAGGTCTTTATTGAGGTCTATCTATAGTTAATTCAATGGAGATAAGTGGTTGTTCAGATGTGTCAATGAAGGCAGTCAAATATATGATATGATATGATATGATATGATATGATATGATGCGATGCGATGCGATGCGATGCGATGCGATGCAATGCGATGCAATGCGATGCAATGCGATATAATATAATATAATATAATAGAACAGAATAGAATAGAATAGAATATAAGTCTCAAAATCCTGAAGAACAGAATTTGCACACAGTCATTTTGAGCAAAACATGTTACGTCATGACTTTCTAAATCGCTTTCATGCATAACTGCCAGACAGATTCAGTCAGGTTTGCAAGCATCACAGATCACACGGTCGTGGTTCCACCGCCCATATTCACCGTGGGTTTGGTTCGGGCCCGTCATTTGCTTGAATCGTTGATTCATTCGCGATGTTCCCGGGATCACTTCCGCTCCGCTCTGACTTGGTCAACAGCAATGGCCTGGTCCAGAATGATGTCATCGAACACAGTCTGTGGCCACATGACTGAATCATACATTTTCCTTTAATTTGGGAGCTATTAACTGAACAGAGCGCCTCTCTTTGAGTTTCATAAAGAAGAGGATTGGCATGTGGCTGAGGTCATCTGATCACTCACGGTTCGTTGGGATTCTTCTGAATTATGAGCAAAATTAGTTCTTTGTGGCAGGCTTTTTATTGCTTGGGACCTGTTTCCAATTACCACAGATGCCATCCTCGTGCGAGCCGCCCTGCAGAGCAGCCAGTTCTGAAGCAGGTGATGCATTTAATGCACCATCATTACTTTTTGTTTGCACACACATAGTGACTGATGGGGATGAAAGATGCCTGTCATAGATTAGACATGTAGAATAGCTTTGAAAATTGAGGAGCTTCATCTGTTTTGTTAATGTTTTTCTCTCAAACATCTGTTAGCTTTCTAAAACACTCATTCCCAAAAGTCTGTGTGCGATAGAGAAGTGGTTTTCTCTTGTCTTTCCTGAACCCAGAAGAAGTTGTTTAGTGCCTTGGTGGTTAGTTTGTGGCAATACCACCCTCCAGGGTGAACCCAACTGAAGTGAAAGAATTGCTTCTGGTTTCAATTGCTCACAAATAAAGTGAGCATTAAAACGTGTTTCTTTGTTGCTACAACATTTTCCACCACTTTCACCCCACTGACATTTTCCCTCCACCGTCAGTGCAAGTTCCCTGGCTGTCAGTTTGACTGCAGCAGGATGGTGGCAGGAGGTCTTCCCTCTTCTCAACCACATTATGACACTGCTCACTTTCTATTTTTGAGTCTGCCCATCCCCTGAAACAGTTGCTTTACAAAGTGTATAGCACCTGTTTTCAAGATTGTTATCACACCCGTTCTGGGACGACACACTTCAGCATTCAATGAAACTCATTTGTTGCAGTTGTTCAGTTACATTAATGGATATTTGATACTTTTTTTAAAATCTTGGAAGCATTTGCATGAACATCCGTTTTATGTATGTTACTTTAAAAGACATGGCACACTGACAACCATGATGTTTTCTTATGACGTAGTGATTTGCAGTGGATAAGAAATTGGAGTAAAGAGGGATCAAAGTTAGGTGAAACAAGACTGAATACATATGAGTGAATGAGATGGAGGCAGGACGAAGAGTGATAGAAGTAGATAAAACAGATGAATGAAAGTACTGAAGGTATCTAGAATTCATGAGTAATGGCAGAGATGGATGGAAGGAAGCTTTACAGTACAGTTGTGGTCACTGCCGTGATGTGTGGTTTTGAGAGTCAGATTGACAGGAGTCAGATACTCAGGCTGTCATTGGGAAAGACAAGATCAGAAATAGGACGCCCAATGCGGAAGACAAGGGAGGACAAAAACAAGTTTGAGGTGGAAGAAGTGGAAGACAAAAGTCAGAGTCAAGTTTATTGTTATGAATTCTGAATGCAGGACATCCAGTATAAATGAAATTGCTGTCCTCCCAGCACACAGTTAATAACAAAAAAATGAGTAACATATTCATGCAAGTATAAATAAAATAAATAAACAGAAGATGACAAAAAAGTGCAATAGTGCAATGGCAATTACAGCCAGTGAGGTTGACGGAAATGGAAACATGAAGAGAACAGGTCTGATCAAGATGGGCTTGTTGTGGCAACCTCGATGACAAATACCCAAAGAATAAGACAAGGTCAAATCCAGTACGCAGATGGTCGAGAGGGATGGTGACTTTGGACTGATACTGCAACTCAGTTTGTCCTTTAACAGCTCAATATATCGAAGCATGCACTGTTAAGGCAAAGAGCATTCCTTCTTACCTCAGCCGCCCTTTGCATCTCTGAAAATAAATCCCCCCCGCGAGTGCTAAAGTTGACCATCTGCAACCAAAAACACATGGAACTGGAAACCATTCTCTCAGTGAAAGTGCCCAGAGATCCAAGAAATAAAATAAGTCGAATGATGTCAATACAGCTTGTTCATTTTCTCAGCTACAACTCCGCCGTGTCGGATTAGCATCAACACGCCGGTGTCAGCGATGAGCTCATCCATTCCTCTTACAGGAGGCGACATGAGTGCAGCTCACAGCTAGGCATGACGCTCAGGTAGGTCCAGAAGGTTATGTAAAACCCCGGAGGCCACGTTGTATGTCAAAACACAAAGAAACTGAATCCTACTCGCCTGTCCTGAATTAAATCCAGACTCTCCTGAGTGGAGGTGTAATGATGTCCTCACCGTGAGATAATACTGACCCCACTCCGCGCTTTGGACGAGGATGAAACACATCTGCGAAGGTTTTTCCGTGTTGTCTGCCTTCTTATTGGCATTTTCTTATTTACCTATATGGGGGGAAATTACAGAGAAGAATGACCTCAACCAAAACATGAAACTAATCTTGAACAGTGGAGTTAAAAATGACTCAAGATGTACTTTGGCGTGCTTACATTTTTCCTCTTGCCTGCAGCAAATTCACATGAAACTGTTTTGTTTTTCTACGGCTGCTTCTCTTGAGGACTTTTGAAGTACGTCATGATTACAGAGCAGCAGACCCATCCAGAACCCATGTGCTTAAAATTCCAAACACAGTATAGGAGTCCGTCCTTTTGTCTGTTGCTCCATAGGTTTTTGCTTTTGCAAATTGTTAAGAATTTGAGAGTGAATTTGAAGGAGTCTCCTTGTAGCGTTGCACATCGAGGAGTGGGGGATTCCGGGGTATTTGTTTGATTCTTAAGACCTGACTGGCTTTCAAGGCGGCAGCCAGAAAGAGACTCTAAGTGTTGGGAGGAAGCACTGCTGCCTCTGTGAGTAATGGGTCTGTAACATAGCTAAATCATCGCGTGTTGAAGCAGTCATGAAATGATTCTGTCAGATCATTTAAGTTCATGGCGACCAGACGGGCAATTTCAATGCTTTTTAATTAGCATACTTTCCTGGCGTGTCTGATGACCGTCACAGAACTGTCCATCACGACTGCTTTTCGTGGGTAACTATGGAAATAAAGACGAGGTCATTCAACAGGAATTGAAAAAGATTGAAGATAAACTCATCCAAAAGCAGTTTGGCTGGTCTCTTTTAGGGCACGTCCAGTTGGAAGGAATCCTCTAGTCATGACTTGGAAAAACCATTCCATCGCTGGCGGCGTTGTCACGATCGCTCAGAATAATCTGCAAAACTTATAACCTATAATCGAGAAGTATCAGTGGCGGGACCGTTCGCACCAGGGATCAACACAAATAAGAAACACGAAAAGGACAAAACATACGTTGTGTTTCTGGACCTCTATGGCTCCACTACAGAGACTTTTGAAGAATGCTGGGCAGTAACTTGCTTTACTATTCCTGCCATTTAAGTACAATAATCACGAGAACTGCATGCCACTTGATTTAGAGATACTAAATGACTTTGACCATATTGAAAAAAGAAGTCTGTAAACTGCTTCTGCACAACTGAAGGCATCCATGATTTATTAATGCATCAGTCATTGTAGCTTTCACAGTACTAAAGGGAGTAATACTGACTCATATAACACAGTGTTTAAGAATATTTGCCATAAAAAGCCACATTGTTCCAATGAATTTGGTATATTACTGAATCAAATGATGGACCCATGCATACATTTAAACAACAAAATATTGTTTGCTATATTCAAGTTTTTAGATCACCTTATTTTAATTATAGTCTTGAAAATATTTGTAGAATTTCAATTTTATAAGAATTTCAAGTACATTCAGAGTAGTGGAAACCCTGGTCATTGTGTAGTGAAAAACCTCCCTGAACAAAAGCAAACAGAAGCTTTTCTTTGCTTTTGTTCAGGGAGGTTTTTCCATGTTTGTTGTTGTTGTTATCATCCTAGCTGCCACGTGTCTTGTGCATCAGTGTGATCAGTGGACCAGGAACTCCTGCTCTTACAAAGGTTCCCTGTTGTGTGGAGAGCAAACAGTTCAATTAAATTAAATTAAATGTTGTTGGAATTAATTAATCACAATTAACTCACTAAAGTCCCACCACTAGTTCTTGCCTTTTGAAATGTGGCAATTGAAGTGCTGTTAAAGGACATGAGGCAGTCCCTTTATGGCGCCTATAAATGGATGGACAGACAGACAGACTAGTCTAGAGAATTGCTCCAGTAAAAGCTGAAATTGTTGTTTTGACCAGCAAGAGTGAAATGTGGGTAAAATAAAGAGTGTAAAAAATATAAAGACGGAAAAGAGTGTGGAATTATTTTAGATAGATAGATAGATAGATAGATAGATAGATAGATAGATAGATAGATAGATAGATAGATAGATAGATAGATAGATAGACAGATAGATAGATAGATACATAGATAGATAGATAGATAGATAGATAGATAGATAGATAGATAGATAGACAGATAGATAGATAGATAGATAGATAGATAGATAGATGGACGGATGGACGGACGGACGGACGGACAGACAGACAGACAGACAGACAGACAGACAGACAGACAGACAAACAGACAGACAGACAGACAGACAGATAGATAGATAGATAGATAGATAGATAGATAGATAGATAGATAGATAGATAGATAGATAGATAGATAGATAGATAGGAGAAGAGTATCATTAGTTTCAGTCCAGAAGACCACAATGTGTCCTGCACATGCATTTGTGCTGCCAGTTCTCCCTGCACTCTCATGCAACTTCCTTGGAGAAAAAGTGATGAAATGTATTATCAGTCTTTCAAAGAAGTCAAGCTTAAAACCATGACCTCAGAGGATGTTCTTCATTATAAAACAAAAATATAACTCAAAACAGCCACCAATTTCACATGGCTCCTCGAACCACCATTGTAGCATGGAAGCAGCAAAGGACCAAGGCGCCACAGTGTAACAAGTCGGTTGGATGTGTCATAACCAGCAGTGTCTCGACTTGCCTGGTGACGGACCTGGCACCCTTCGCCTAAAACAATGACTAAGATAGCGCTAATTGGGGATGAAGTCATGCGATACCGCAGGCTCCGCAGTGGAGATAAGAGCGGACATGTTCAGGAGAAACCAGTGAAACAGGACTCCTGGGTTGAAGTACCGCAGGTGTGTGAACGTCAGCTGATAAGCACGCGGCCTCATTAAAAGCATCTCGGCCCCGGGCTTTAACGTCCAGATAGAGTCTAATAAAATCGATCATCAAAGGCGCTGAACTTCTTCGTCTTTCATGATTTCAATGACTGTTTTGTCCCTTTTAAATGAAGTGAAAGTCAAGGGGAAACAAAGAGCAGTAATGTCCTTGTGTTCTAGGGTCATTGTCAAGATGTGGGCTCAGACCTGTGAGGTAAGAACAATGGAATCTACAGCTATTCAGATGAACTGATAAGCATGAGTGCAAATGTATGATGTCACTATTTGAATGGCTTCACGCTCCATCGCTCCGCAGTCAGGACTTGTTCAGCATCTTGTGTGTTCTGCTAATCGAGATGGGTTTATTTCTGCAGAGCGGCTTTTTAACTTGTCATAACAGTTGTCTGTGTCAGTAAGAGGATGTTTGATACAGGCTACTTTGGTATAGCGTGAAGTATATTTGTCCTCAACTATCTTGCAACCAACCCAAGCCTTGATCAGACTTGGTATATGAATAAAACCATTGTGAATTATATACTTGGATAGTTAGTTCTGAATGGGCTGAACAGTTCTATTGAAAGATTCTTTTTTTTTTTCTAGCATGTGGTGGGGAGGACTGAGTGAACTATCTGTGGCACAGGTCTTGCTCAGGCTGCATGGGACCAGGCTTCTCTGAGTGGTGTATTAACTGGTAAAAGTCCTTCTTAACCACTTGACAACACAACTCACAACATGACTTGCGCGATCCGTTGCAGAGAAGGAGAGAAAATCAGGGATTTCCTTGCGGATGGCCGATAAGGAATAGAGCTCAACTTAGCCTGAGGCCTCCCTTTCAATGCACTAGGAGGAACTGTACAGTGTGTAAAGTGAATGCTGGATGTTCTCTGCCCATATTGGAAATGTAATCTCCCAAACTGCATAAAAACACTTCTATATTGAGTCTCTCATGGACGACATTGCTCTCAAATCACTTTGGTACCACTGCTAACTGGTTTTATTCTGTCTTCTTTACACTTATGTGTATAAAATGAGTGGTGGTCTGATCTGTTGACTGGCATCACATTCAATATATTTTTGAATTTTTCTTTAATAAAGCAACACCAGCGCATGGTTTGAAACTCATGTTTGTTTGGCTGTGTCCTGGATAATCCATCTTCTTTCCAGGGTCTCTCCAAAAATATAAATTTCAAGTCAGAGCTGAATGTTTTTTCTGTCTGCGGAGTGAAAACTGTAGTACAATGACAAAACCCAGACGAGCGTCGAGGAGTTTACAGAGAAGGGCCCACATGTCCCTGTTGTTATGACAGCCTGATCAAACACACAGTTTTATTTCCACGGGTATCAGACAGTTTTGGGGTTCTTCTTGTTATGTGTGTGTATTTCATCCATGAGATCCAGGAAGTTTCCAGGCGAGCTGCGGAGCATCAAAAGCGACTCACAGTTTTTAAATGATGACTCTGTAGAGCTGATACTAAGCAGAGAGTATACAGAACTGGGTTACTGGAATATTATTTGATAACTTTCCATCTCACAAACTTGGCTTTTGGTCATGATCCAGGGCACAATCGTAATCTTATCTGCACTGAAACTTGACCAGCAGGCCGATCATGCCTTTGTGATGACACACGCAGAAAGTGGAAAAGTACAGACCCCCTCCAGCTCGCATGCTCTCCTCCACCACAGCTATCACTCGGCTTTCATGCCGAGTGGCTTTTGGTGACATCACTCCCTGAGCCAGTCTTCCAAGTGGCTCTAATGAAAAAAAGAGAACATCTCCTATGGACGATCATCACGCAGCGCTGCGGTCGCGACGCATCGGGTTCCTGTTAGCTTCTTGGGAGGCGATGATATCAGCCATCAGACAAGAACCAGATTGGCTTTTACATCTTCCATCAAAGACAGCAATAAAGAAGGGAAATTAAAAAAGCTCTCAGATCACGGATGAGGGTTTGGATCATCCACAAGAGAAGTGGGCAGCATGCGCTCAGCGCTGCTGGAGTGGGAGGACTTCCAGGGTAAACAACATCAGGAAGGTGTTACAGTAGTCTAATCTCACCGGGTTGCAAAGGTGATACACCTGGTTCAAATCTAACCTGACAGTGACTCTGTGAGCAAACAGCTTTACATCCGTTGTAAATGTTTACGGGCTGATGCTGGGCCTAGGCAAACAAGGATTGGCGCCCAAAAGCTTTAAAAGACACCGGTGTGGATGAGAACATAATACTGGGGCTCTTTTGTGATGTAGAATGCTGAGTGGAAGTAAAAGGAAAACAATATTATGATCTCACAAACTCGCATTCTTTTAGCCATCTAGGGCTGTGAGAGCTTCGACACAAGGATGTGAAGGGTTTGAAAATACAATTCAATATGAATTGAAAGTGTTCAGTTGGTACACTGACCTCACTGTCTCTTTGCTATCATGCAAAGATGCTACTTTTTATTTTTCGAGGGAAGGTAATTTCAGATGCACTGTGGAAAGTATTTGTGCTGTAGGAAGAAAAAGACGCTTTTTGTTATGAGTTGGCGATGAGGGGGGACAATTGACACCAAACCAAGTTAAATGTAGCTCCAAAATTTTCATGTGTTTTCTGATCATACCTATAGTTCTCATTGAAGGAGTGCCATTTGTAGACTGCTAGGACAGTGTGAAGTTTGTCTTGTCCCTTGAGAACAGTTTCAAGAAGGGAACTCTTTATTTTGTAAAATTACCGATGAAATAGCAATTTGATTTTTTGTAGCTTTTATGTCTGTCTGACTACTATTGAGGACGAATAATGTTGATGTGTGTTTTTAGAAAAATATGTGCAAACCTGTCACAAACCATTTGTTTTTCTCCAAAAGTACAGTGTTTGGTATTTCCACCGATATCAGAATAGATTTGCAGTGCAGTCATTTTCACTGAGATGTAATTTTCAGTTCAATTTTTTTTCCCTTTTTTCTTTATTTGGTTATTATCTATTATTTTTTTTAGCTCTTGGAGAAATGTGCTGATGCTGTTTATCATATATCTTGTGCGTTCAGTTCAAAGAAAATGAAAGTAAAATGTACATGTTTTTCAAAATGTTTTTGAATACAAAAGACGTCCAGTTGCAGAACACACATACATCTCACCTTTTAAAACGCTGAGACACACAAGGAAATATCTTTTTAAATTTCACCAAACCACACCGAGCTCCACCTAAGCAGCTCTCTTGAGAGCCGCCCAGCAGCAAGAACACAATCTCACAGTGATTCACCCTGCACCACAGTAAAGCCTCTTCCTGCGATGACTTCATTGTGGCTCTTTTAAGGGAACCATAACAACTTTGGGCCGACGTTTAAATGTAACACCTTTTAACAAAACACTTGTGAATCATGATGTTGAGCTTAAACCTCTCGGTTTTGTGCTGAGCTGTGTGCGTGTTGGTGTTATAAACATTTGATGGGAAATACAAATGACAAAGGAGAAGTACGCTGCGGCCAACCGTGGCTTCGCTCTCACATTTTTGAGGATTGAGACACTCGGGGATGTGGCTGGGAATAAAACCGTATCTCTATTATGGCAACCAAGTGTGGCATTGATATTTAAAGTTTTTGCAACTGTTTACTTTGCATTTACTGAAATAAAGCTTTGACTTGGCAAGCTATTATGAGTAAGAAGTATGATGTGGCTCTAATCTTCTGTATTTAAAAAAACACAAGACACTTCTTTGCTTGGATATGTCAGTGAATTTCCTAGGGAGAGCAGAGTCCTAGTGGTGACTAGCGGTAACATTAGTCATGTTCCCCAAAAGTATGTTTCAGAGATTCAAAAACTCACTTTTGTTTCCCAGCCTAACTTGAGTTGAACGTTTTAAAACAGTAAAAGAGGATATATATATATATATATATATATATATATATATATATATATATATATATATATATATATATATATATATATATATCCTCTAAGATGATAATGATAATGATAATTTTAAAACTCATTTAATTAAACATAAGAATAACAGCTTTCAATAGTACATTTCTTTCAAGAAAAAATCCTGGAAATTATAAGAAATAAGAAAAAAATTCAAAAGGCACCCAACTATCTAATTTGATTTAGAAGGCTTAAGCAATGGTAAGAGAGTTTTGGAGTTTATTTTGGGGGTGGGGGTGATGGCCTCGAGTTTACCGTCTCACTGGTGACACACGGAGCCAAACTGCTGCTCTGAACCATCACACCAGGTGCTGTGGTCAGGTCAGAGGTCAGACAAGTTGAGAGTGAAAGTTCCTTTTTTGGGAAAAGCTTTCTCTAGTGGAAGCAGATTCTCCGCTCTCCTCCCAGCAAATATTTTCTCTGCTGTCTGGCCCCCCTGTGTAATCCCCTTGACATGTGCTCACCACCCCTGACATTCCACTCAGTCACCCCCTCATGTGCTCTGTTGAACCCACGCCAGCGTCAAGGAGTGGTCATCTGCCGGGCTGTTATTTACCAGCCACACTTGTCCTCAATGACAGCAGGTCTGGGGTTAAAGGGAGTGATTGACAAGAGTCTGTGTTCCGCACAGCTGTACTGACAACTGCTGCCAGCGCAGGAGGAAAGGGGTGGCTTCCACTGGAGGGTCTCACTCCCGGTCAGAAGCAGCCGACGTCCGCCACTGAGATGAGCTCACTCCTGTCTTCTTGTGAGATCACCGGACGTTTTTCAATCTTCAGGCATCTCAGTTCCTGCACACCAAAGGAGGAGACAACCTTCAGGCTGACTTTCATGTAGATCCGCGTGAGTGAGGAGGCACTTCACTCGGGGATATTACATCACTCCAGATAAGCGGTAAAGAGATCTGACTGAAGTTTCTCCCTTCATGTCTCTAATCTTGGCAGGCTTTTTCTATTATCCAGTTCTGACCCCCAGTCTGCTCTGTCACTTCTGACAGGGGGGAAGAAAAAAAAGGACAAAAGAGAAAGAAGTTGAGGCGGAGAGAGGGAGAGAGAGAACAGAGGTGGTGACTTCATCCCCTCTCCTGAAGCAGACCCCTCCTTTTTGACGTTTTTTTTCCCTTCAGCGCAGCAAGTGAGGCAGCATGCCAGCAGTTTTCATCTTGCTGCGGTCCCTGGTTATCAGGCTCCTCAGTAGCAGACTCGCCAGCTCAGCGGCACAGCACCTCAGAAGAATCCTTTCCACAGGTGCTGCCCACCTTGGCACGGCTCTGCGCCACATCTGGGACCGCATCCGATCTCAAGAATCCAAGGAGGCCATCCTGGGATGTGTTCTGTGCATTCTCAACATGCACAAGAAGGTGGAGAATTAAGCCTTCGCTGATCAGCCGAGCAGAGACTGGACACCAAGGAGTGCCTACGGACAAAACCATTTGGATTCAACGCAGGACTTTTCATCAGGACGCTGGCCATGTCTGAAAGCATTGTGAGGAAGATTCAGCCCTTCACTATAGGGACGAGGCTGTCGGCCCCGGCGGTGCCAAAATGCCAGGAGTTTACCCCGAGTTATCTCCAGGGCCAGGCTCTAGATAACTGCACGCTTCAGCACAACCTCAACTCCCTCTACCTTCGTCGCTCGCAGCTTCGAGCACATGGCTCCCGCCTGGCCTCACCCATCATCCAGCAAATTCCAGCGGCGAAGCACAGCCAGGAGGACATGGCAGCGGACGACCAGCTGAACCAGAACGTGGCCGTGTCCAGATCAATTAAGAAGATCACTATCTCTGGCAGCAAGGTGCGATCACAGGGACCGGCGCAGCTGTCAGTCGGGACGCTCTCATCGGAGAATAAAAATAACAACAACAACGTCAGCACAACGTCCGAGCCGCATCTGCCCCGGATTGTGGGAGTAAACTGCGAAAATACTCCCAATTCACAATTCAAGGTACGCAACTTAGTTTGGTTTGCCCCCCTTTTTATTTTTAAATTTTGACTTCCCAGTAATGTCAGTTGTACTTTGAAACATGCATGTACTTGTTTCAAACTTATAGTTTTTTGTTTACATCATGCTAATTCTGTGAATATTTAAAAAAAAATTAAAATATTCAACAAAAAAATCCATATCTTTACGTTAATTCTCACACAATTTAACATTAATATTTTGCTGCATCATTTAAGGTGTTGCTGAAAACTGACACCAGGGATTTTAACCACGCTCTACAGGGCCACTCGAGTGTGAAACTAAATGGGGACAAATCTGTGCCGAAGGTATGATGCTTGCTGCTACTAGCAAAACATTTTAGCGGATTTTAGTGAATATGTTCCATGTTTTAAGTGGCGGTATAGCTGCACGCAACAATTTTGAAATTAATCATGAAAGGAAATTATACTTATTTGGACTTTGTGGACATAAAAAGTAAGATTTTTTTAGCATGACGTGTCACTTTATTGACTTAGAAGGATTTGCCTGCTGCCGTAATGCTGAACTCTCCTGTTTGATACATTCAGGTTTTACTGACTTCACATCCAAATTCAACTAGGACTGAGGTGTAAAACAAATGTAACCACTTTAATATTGAACTTCATGCTTCAACGAAGACACGAATAGCTGTTTAGAAACTGCATTGTGTTGCAGAATTTTGTTCTGCTGTTGCAATTGGCTCGCTCCGTGTTGAAGTCATCTCTGTTACAGCAGACCGCTGGAAAACATGAGGTCAGAGAAGATGTTAACAAAAGAGAATGGTCTTCCGAGAGGCTGGTTACAATAACAGATTCACTGAGAAGCCATTCAGAATAAAATCTCGACCGTATTTGCCGCAATGCAACATTTCTATTGTCTGCCTGACTCCATCCATTATCATAGTTTATGAAATCTTTCTTGGATTCAGTTGCAAGTCATACAGCAGACGCCTTCATCCACTTACAGTGGAGCAGCAGGGATGGCAGTGGGATTTAAACTACATATTGGATCCATTCTCTGACTACTGAGACAAACATTGATATAAAGATGTTGATTCTTTGTTTGTTTCTTGACTATTTCCGTTTGAAGTTTTTAAAAATGAAGACAAGATATCGTTTTCTCACTACACTGGCTAACTCTCCATGTTTATACAGATTTTAAACCGAGTTTTTGAAGTGTCCACGGCCAAGATTTTGAGTCTTCCAACTAACCAGGTTAAAGGAAAACTTTGGGAGTTCAGATTGGATTTAAAATAGTTTAAAAGTAGTTTAGATAAGAGCATCGATTCATTGTTTTGTATGGTCTTAGTCGCTTGGCTCTTACTTTCCTTGTGGTAACCCACTCATCTGTGCTTTATTGTTTATTCCTTTATGTTGTTTTTTTTTATGAATTATGTTGCTCCATTTGAACTTTGGAAAACAGTGTTTGGGCTATTGTATGTGGCTGTATAAATTCAGTGTTTTCCATACTTCAAACCATCTTGTCACACAGCAAAAATATTTATTTCTGAATTTTGCTCTTAAAACTTTGTTCTTAAAACTATGGGCTATTATTATTATTATTGTTATTATTATTATTATTTCAAAGCATGAATAAAATGCTTGATCTGAAACTTCAAATGTAAAAGAAAGTATATATGTATATCATATTATAAATAAGTAAACTGAGATACAACAAACGGCGCAATCGCTTCCTTTTCAAATCCTTTGTGTCTTTTGTCTTATGTGTTGAATAAGCTGAAAACCTTTTTTTAACATCATAATTTATCAATTTTATTCACCAGTTGCCTTAGTTAGCTTAAGCACTGCTCCGATGTTTTTGAGGGAGAAATGATCTTTTAATTTTTCAACATGGAGGCCCGGTGATGTGTCAAACACAGGTGATGTGTTTACATGTCGGAGAGAAGGTAAAAATGTGGACCATCCGAGGAACTCTCCTTTCCTGCTTCCTCTGTCCAGATGTTTCCTGGAACGCCTGTCCATTAGGGAAGTTGCTCCTGTGGTGATGATTTATGTTGAACAAGTCGTGCTGACAACTCGGTTTTTTGTGAACAATGAGTTTGTGTGTTTAATGCCAGCATTCACATTGTCCTTCCTCAACACAGATTTCGCCGTCTGAGTCAAGCGAGAAAGAGACATGTCGGAAAGAAAGTCGTCCGCTGGCAGTGAATGGGGAGTCGACAGCTGACTGCTTCACCCAGCGCCACTCTCTGTTCAGCCAAGAGGTCCTGCAGGTGAAATATACCATAGAATGTTTGTTTCTTTTCTTTACCCTTCGTGAGCTCAATCCTGAGGGTCATGTGACCCTCCTTCGTATTTTGTCCCGAGAACTTCATGTGCTGTGTTCAGCCACGGGAAGAGAGGGAGGGAGAACCGCCACAAGTGAGGCAATTATTTAGAGATGAGATCATTGTTTGGCTCCATCTCTTCACGCCTATGGCCAGGAGAGACTCTGGCCAGCAGTGCAATGAGTTGCTCTATCTTATTGCTTGAGCATCTACTGAGCCATACAAGGAATTCTCTCGCTAATCTGGAGGGCTCGCTCAATATGGCGCATGGATTAGCAGTGATAAAAACTTTAAGAGTGGACTATAAAATGAGTGATCTCATGAAAACAGCGATAGAAATGGAGGGTTTAAGTTAAGCTTCACGATCCTTCTAATGTGTGCCACTATCTGTGTCACATTTCTTCGCCATGATCTATTATCGTCACAACTAAGTCACCGTCTCACCACTGTGTCATTTTGTCTTTCCAAAACACCCCAAGTCGAATTAGGATTCGCAGCTAAAGCCGCGACCATTAAACTGTACTAAAGTGATCCAGAGCAACCGCTGATGACAAACTTTCGCGAGGTGCATAAAATCCCATAACTCCACGGCTTAGGAAGGAATTCATCCGAAAGTGTTTCTCTGAAAGCAGATGAATAGTTTATCAGTGATGAGAAGAGGGAGATGTGTTTCACCAACAATCTACTGCTCTGTTTAGTTGCTTAGTCAATGCAAGTGATTTTTAAAAAATCACTGGTATATAATGCAACCTAAATAGCGTCTCCTAAAACAGTAGGCCCTAAATACAGAGTCTGGCACGATGGACATTGAGTTTCAATATCAATAGAAGCGATACGATCTTCCGCATAAATTAGCACTCCATTCTTCGAGGCCAGACCAAAGCGCGACTGTGCTTTCTGATAAAAACCGCATTGTTGTGGAGAGTCTGCAGGAAGAAACAAGCCAATCGTAGACTTCCTCTATGAGGTCATGATATGCCATGGGAGATACAAGCGGGTCTGTTTTGTCAAACTCTTTTCCGTCTGTTGAACCCAGAAATGCCTCCGTGGCCCCTGGGGGCTCGTAAAGTTAATGGCCTGCCTCTCAGAGGAGAAGTGACATCACGGCTTAAATCCTCAGCACACAGTTGTGTTGTGCAAACTTTGAGGTTTATCAATTCCAAAGTGGGAGTGACTGTGGATTCATTATGTAATGTCACATCCCAACCTCTGGGAAACAGGGCAGTGACGTAATGTCAAAATGACTTGTTTGCTCTCATAAGTCGGACGGTTATATAGTTATTAACTGCTATAATTCTTCAAGAATATAAAACGTTTTACAACTGTTGTATTAGTAACATAATCGTACACACGCTGCCACCAAAATTGTATTTTTATTGTTGAGCACAAATATTATTTCATTGAAAAAAATCATAAATATAAGGTTTGTTGTTACTCTTTTGTGTTTGCTGCTTGCTTTACTGTTGCAATGTTGATTCATCTGTGGCGGCAGGTGAAGAGGAAAGTGCAGGCAGGGCGGAGACAACTGACATGGGTGATCTGTAGTTTCAGCAAGTGTACGAGAGAAGCTATGTTGTTCAGCAGTGAGAACTGCATGGTTTAAGCCCCATTTATGCTGCCGTCACGTACACAATTGTAACCGTCTGTAGCGTCTTTTGATGGGTTTTCGCTACCTTGAGCTATTGAATGTGGGGAACTCTCTTCTTACGCGTTCCTTTAGCAAGGGAGAGTCAAACGTATGTTCCTTTTTAAATCTGTTTTTATTGTCCATTTTCCTATGCCAAGAACACACACAGTCAAACGTTTGTCCTGTGGAAGAAGGATTGATAATGTAGCTCTTGCACAAAAGAGGACACAAAGGTAGCGTTGTAGGAGGCGGTGGTCGATGAGACTGTTAAGGAGGACGGAGAATTTCCGCCATTGTTCTGTCTTCTTCGTGTCTCATTGGAGCTACATATCGGGTAGTAACAGCAACATTGCCCCCATGGTTTCCGTTGGTACTGCACTGTTTGGTCCGTATCTGTAAGCCTTGTGGAAACATGCAGAAATACGGACAAAAAGAACGAAGAACACAGACAGAAGATACTTTAGAAGATGTGGAAGCAGAGTTAGAAGAGTCAGATATTAAGATACTGAGTCACTGTCTGTGACTACATAGGACAAGATCAGAAATGAGTACATGAGAGCCAGCAGAGAACTTTAGCAACTAAAGTTAAGAAGGTCAGATGGTCTAGAGAGGAGATACAGTGCTGGACCATAGATTTTGGAGATGGTGCAACCAGAAAAATGGAGAGGACGAATGCTTTGTCTTCATCTTCTCTGTTACTACACGCATATAAAAGCAGATCTATGTTCCAGTTCGCCTTCCTGAGTTGCATCCTTACTGACTGTGCATTTGTGACTCAGGCGGAGTCTTGGATCAAGAGTAAACTGCAAGACTTGAAAGACGGCTGTAAACTCCAGAGGTGCCCCCTGCAGGACCTAGAGGAAGCCTCACAAACCCTTCAGAGGGAACTCAAAGACTTTGAGAACACGCTCATCCAGCTCAACCAGGTAACCAGATTATTTGGCGGCGTAAGCTTCAGTTATTTTCCCAACAGAGCTCTGAATCTGAAGATGAATCGTTGTTGGTTGTTAAAGGTGCAGTCAGAAGGTGTAACACATAACCTGATCTCTGAGGCGTTTTCCTGAAGGAAAAGTGGAGCCTTTGTGTTCCAGACATTCCTGTCATCCCGGGTTACACGTTCTCCCTCTGGAGGGAAAGTTCAGAAATGAAACATTGCTGTTCATTAACTTGACACCCGAGGGACTCGGACAGAGATTTTTCAGTCGGTTTGTTCAAGAAATGGGTGGCGATTTTTCAACATGTCTGCGGACAGCTGCCACCAGAGCAATTACTCTGACTAAGTGAGAGCCTCAGATGCAGTCAGCCACCGTTGCTGGTAGGTCCGATCGCTCCTGAGCTCTCAGTGGACAATGCTCCTCTCTGTCTGAACAGATGGGCGATCAACTGATCTGCAAGCTGAACCCGTCCGCCGACACGGTGAAGAAGCAGCTCGGTCACCTCAGAGATCAATGGCATGTTCTGAAACAGACGGCTGCCGGCCAGACTCGGGCCCTGGGCGGAGCCAAAAACATACATGAGTTTCACAAAAAGGTGGACAAGCTGGAAGCGTGGATTAAAGAGAAGGTATTTGTTTTGTCAAGCATGATACTGCTTTACTCTTCTGTTTGGTTTATTATGACATATTGGAATTAAATATATATATAAAAAACATCTGTTTCAAATATATCATAAAAAGGTGAAACATTTTACAAGGGTATATCTGACTCAGTTAAGTGCTTTTAGTGGAAAAGTTTAATGACATTCATGGAGATATAGTCCAAGTTCAGTGGGGTCACGTGACACCTCAGAATTATTGTAGAAGTACCTGTGTGTTGTTAAGAGCAAAGCTTGAATATGATACACATTTTTTGATGAAAGAGAAAATTATTTTGGCGGAACATTTTGAATAATGGCTGTATAATAAATAAGTTTGATAATAAATTATATTTATCTGGACAGAATTTAAAAAATATAAATTCAATGTAAAAACACAGTTTAAAAAAACCTGAATTTGAGATTTTTGTTTTTGTTTTTTTTTTTCAAATTAACGCACCGAAATGTTTTCTAAAGGGATGACACAAAAGGATTATACACATTGTCATATTCCTGTTCTGACATTGTCCTCATGAGGGCCACATGTGGCCCCCAGGTCTGCTTGAAATGGCTCTTGGATCTGTTAAAATCTGATCCTTCGTTTTCACAACCCTTAACTCTGGTGAACATCTGTCTGAGAGTCAAACACGAGTAAACAGTTTCTGTGGATTTATTTGACAAATGAACATCTGAATATCCCCCTGAAAATACTGCTGTCTGCATGCAACCAAGTCGGCATGTGAGGATCAAAACCTCTGTTTACCTCTGTCCTTGTCTGTGCAAGGAAACAGCCAAACCGATGACTGATAAGGAACTGACGATTGGAGGATGTGGCATGCATTTTTTTCTTCACACAATTGTTCTTTTTTTTTTTTTTTGGCAGTAATAAGTGACATCATTACGATTCTGTTGCCAAGACTGCAGAACTCTGAATGCTGACTTTTATGTGCTGGCAGGAAGAAGAACAGTCACTGGTCGACGTCCTGGAGGCGAATGACAAAGTGCAACTCACAAGAAGAATTCTGGATCTCAAGGAGGTGAGGTTCATGAAACATAGAGCAGTTCACAACACTATACATGAACAGCGACATATTCGAGTGCAATAAAATATCACCATTTCCGCATGTATGCCCTTATCTGTGTGGGAGTTTACTTTGTCTCCCAGGGTGACAGCTGAACAGCTGAAGTCATACTTGGATCTTGTCCCACTGTTTCCCCGCAGGACGAGCAGCTTTACCGAAACCTCCACGAAGAGATCAACCACTTGGCGCTCAAGCTGGAGAAACAGGGGAAGACGGACGGCAAGAACATTTGCAGCCGTAGGAAAAACATCAATAAAATGTATACAGTGTCCCTTACAATGACCTGGTATGATTTATAGTGTGCCAAAAAGCAATTAACACAAAGTCAACTGAACTTTCCTCTGCTGCAGGTGGCTGAAGGTCCAGTCGTATTTGAAAAACTGCCATGAGAATCTTCAGCTTGCTCTAGAGGTGTCGTCCTTCTACCAGCAGGCGGACAATGTGCTGCTTGCGATCGATAATATGGTAAATTCAGCGCTGAGTAATACAGAATTAACAGAATGTTCATGTGACCGATGTGTTCTGATGTCTCAGAGGAAAAGCATGTCAGCCTCTAAAGAGCTGGACCTCTTTGGAGAGAGGGACATCCGTGACATCGCCAGTCAAATCATGGTAAGAAATACCTTTTGAGCTGATGTATTGGACCCTTTTTTTTCCCTCGACCTGACGTCCGTCTGGTCTGTGGCAGATGTTGGACGTGAGCGTATCCCAGTTGTCAAATCTCCACCCAGCGCTCACTGCGGGCGTCATTCAGAAGCAGAGCGAAGTGAAAGAGTGCTGGACACTTCTTCAGAAGATCTTCAGGTAAGACAGAAAGATACTTGAGAATAAAACGTGAATGAGGCGACACTCAGAATGGTTTTATCGTTGGCTGGGTTTAAGCTTTCCGAAGCTTCCGATGTGCACCTGGACACGTGCTAACAACCCAGGTGGCCTTGCGAATCTACACCCCGCAATTTGAGTTTCCACTGAGCAGGAAATGAGTTAAATACCTTCACATTCACTGCCGCGAAACCCCAAATCAGCTTTGTATAAAGATCGCTCTGCCGTGATTGCTCTTGTTTTACATGAGTTTGAATGAGTGATTATAAGCAAAATGAAGAGAGAGCCTCAGCTACGCTGCATCCGTCACCAGCGCGTCTTGGATTTGGAGCCGGAAGGCCTCTGTTTGAAGACTGTAGTGAGTGAACAGCGTCTTGGCTTGCTGAGCTGGCCAGCCATCTTTGTTCCCTCCTCTCTCCGGGAAATCCCAACGTGACTTTCTCCGTCCAAGACTCAGCAGGTTTATTGCCGCGATCGCTATTTTGAATGCGTTCGTAAAAACAATCCATGCCGACAGTAATGGGCTATTAATAGGTCGGCCGTGGACGCGAGCTTTTCCAAAGGAAACGTTGGTCGTTTCGCCATCAGTTGATTGCACTGAATGAGTTCTGGGGATGTTGTTGAGTGATATACAAGATTTCCTTCCTCTTAAAAAGGACGATTTCTTCTCATCAAACGAGGACGTTAAAAGCTCACTTATAAAACAAAGGCTTGTTTGTTCCTGTAGAGGTCTATGTGCTGTTTGAATACCCTCTGTTACTCTGTTGAAGGCTTGTGTGTTTCTGTGTTCCTTAGAGGTCCGTAAACAACCATGACATGCTTCTGAGTATGAGTTTGAAATGGAGACAATAAAGTGTTCCAGCCAAAATAATGGCTTGCTTTCGTCCTCTTTACGGCGAAACAAGCAGCTGAAATTGACATCTGGACTGTCTCTGAGAGATACGCTGAGAAGCTGAGCAGTTTGGGAGCAGCTCAACGTGCTGCTCTTCCATATCAAGAGAAGCCAGTTCAGCTGGTGCAAACCGCCTGGACACCTCCTTACTGACGTGACATAGGCAACTGGAAGGATGGTGTCTCTCAGATGACCTTCCTATAGAAGAGCTGTGGGAGAGCAACGTCTGGGCCTCTTCACTTTGTGTGCTGACCTCACAGTAGTGTCCACTAGTGACTGCATCACAGTAATAACTGCTAATGTGTCTCTGTTGTGGAAGCTTGATGTTCTTCTGTGAAACCTGATAAACATCAGTGAAAGCTTTTTGTTATTTACAATTTTTTAGCTTAAAATTTTGAATAAGAAATGACCACATTTTTTGTTTTCGTTGTTTCACGTCACTATTATTATTGACATTACAGTAAATAAAAGAATGTATAAACAAGTTGGAAAAAGTTGGAAGTATATATATATATATATATATATATATATATATATGTATATATGTAACATCCCATTTTTTTAAAATTTAATTCAATGTTTTTAGATTATATATATATATATATATATGTAACATCCCATTTTTTTAAATTTAATTCAATGTTTTTAGATTATATATATATATTTTTTTCACTATTTGCATTTCATAATATTTTATATTAATATTATTTCATAATTTGCAATTTCATAATTCACTATTGAAATGCAAATGCAAAAAATACTATATATATATATATATATATATATATATATATATATATATATATATATATATATATATATATATATATATATACAAGTAACATCCCTTTTTATTTTTATTTAATTCAATGTCTGGCACCGCAGCCGGAACTGATCCCGGTCGTAAGTCGGATGTTACTATATATATACGTGTATATATATATATACAATGAAATATTAATATTATATATTAATATGAATATATACAAATAATATTTCATTGCTTTTAGATTTTATATATATAAAATCTGAAAACAATGAAATATTATTATTATATTATATATATATATTCACTGTTCTTCATAATATTTTATATTAATATTATTTCATAATTTGCTATTTCACAATTCACTATTGAAATTCAAAAAATACTTCAGCTCCACAGCAGCCAATATTATTCAGCGTTGTCAACCATAGTTGTTTACACCATGAGTGGCTCCACGAGGACAGTTAATGCCCAAAATTGGGCTCAGTTGTGCGTCTGCTCAGCATCACTGTCAGCACCAGGACTGACCTCTGGCTCTGCTTGACCTGCAGGAGTGACAGGACCGCGCTCTCTCACACTGGGCCCATGTTCACCAGGGAAGACGCTGACCCTCTGACATCAGCCTCAGACTCCCAAAACAACATGGGAGACGGGGTGCAAAGGATCATGGGAAAGGAGGTTAAAGAAGGAAAGAATCGTCTTAAAGGCTGCGTGGTGAGTGGTTTCAGTGGTTTATTAAAACGCTTGGCTCTGGCTTGGGATGAATATGTCCTTTGTATAATCAGAAATCCAGCTGAACCTTTCAGTCTCATTAATGGTTCCCAAACTTCTGCTCCCTGTCGGAGCCTTCTGACGCCGCGAACATGAGTAAGATGTTTATATCACCCTTGGTTTTGTCCAAAAGGACTCCTCCTTGTTCAACGGACCTTGAAAACCTCCACAGAAGGACAACCATATGACGCATGATGATGACTTTCAGCTTGGCTCAGAGAGCAGACACAGCACCTTGTCCATCTGAGTGTGTGAAGCATGCCGGCAAAAATGACCACATCTGCAGCGTCAGCGCGAAATAGTTTTCAAATCTCTACTTGAGAAAGCAAATTCCATTTTTGTACCTCTATGTGCCTCATCTCCAGTGAAGGATCCATGACAAACAATTAGCCCAGAGAGGTTATTGACCCTGGCAGCGCTGCAGTGAGCTCACAACATGATCGTCCCGAGAGCCAGAGCAAATACGTCTTCCCCTCTTACTCAAGTTTTCATATTCTTCCACTTCATGGTTGAATAGCATCTAAGCACGCACTCGCAGGATTTATGATGTATTAATGGATGGTGGGTCAGTCTCGGGTGAGTGGATTCTCCACGCACGACACTCCAGTGCAGCTATTGCAGCCCTAGGAAGCCCATTTGAAACATCCAGCATTTTGGGCGTGTGGTATCGTGGGTTGTTTTTTTTTTTTTATATTGAGTTCAATCAATGTTCAACCCACAATTTAATGCTCCGTGGCTATTTATGCGGCGCAGCGATCCTCTCCGCTCGCTGACCCCGAGCTCTTGTAAAGTCCCCGCTGTGACTTTGGCTCATTGAGAAAGTGCCCAGATGCTTCAACGCAGGCTTCAGTCTTTCCATTACCTCTGTTTTCTGCTTCAAGTTTATTTCCCTGCTGTTGTTTTTAGGTTTCCACCAGCGCTGCCGTGACTTTGTCAACAATGAACGGCGAGCTGGGAGGCTGAACCGCTCTTGTCTGGTCGCTTGTCTTTTATTGTCAGGACCAGGATGCACCTTAGCAGGAGGAGAATTTATCGCTCTTCAGGGGTGGATTTATCTAACAACTGGAAGAAACCCAGAGAGTGGGACGGCCACACTCACAACTCAAGGCAAAACCTCAATCTAATTGGTCACATTGGTTGCCAGCACTCCTCTCCAAAGGGTGAAACACAAGACCTGGGGGCCAAATCCAGCCCGCCACCTCACTTAAAGCGGCCCAACTCAAAAATATAAGTTAAAGTGGTCAAATAAAAGAGGTCACCTTGATGCATGTTGATATGGATAATGCAGGATGAGAAAAAGATCCTCTTGTTTTACATCAATTTACACACATGCTAAATGCTAAAATTAGCCTTCAATAATCAATCGGTTTCTGTTTAAACTTTTTGTGCCAGTTACGGACTATAAATATTGTTTTGGTTGTTTGTTTATAGAGCACAACTGCTCCTTGCGTGGTTCAGTTTAAGGCACCTGCGTACTTTTTAATCACCATATCATATTTGTACTGGATCACCAGTTGCTGCTGCAAGTGAGTGTAGTGTTGCACCAGCTTGTTGACGGAGGTAAACTTCGCTATTGCCTGTTTCTCTGGTAAAGTGTAGCCAGATGTGGAGACTCCAGACCAGATGGGCCGAGTGTGAGGTGAAAGTTCTTGGCTGACATCACTTTACTGGGCACGTAGACACACAAGAGATCTGAAGTAACCGGAAAGGAAACAATTGTTCCTTTTGGGCAACATGGCGTCTGCTGCGACACGTGTTAGCAGAGGAGATTGTAAAACTTGATACATCTAATGACTAGTTATTGATAAAGCATTGAACCTCAAACTTTGTTCATGTCACTCTTTTCACCCTCTTGGAGACCTGCCTTGTTGCCTAGTGTGTATTTTTAAGTGCCATTTGAGATAAGACATAAATACGTAATAGCTTAACTTTTTCTTTTCTTTTCTCCCTTTAGTTTCTCAAGTGAATGAAAAAATATATTTACGAAGTACTACCATTTTTCTGGTCATTTCTGTGTTACAATACACTTTAAAATGGAAACAACAAAAACAAAGACAAATAATGTCCATCACACCATATTCCTAATATTGTTTCCGATTGTTCTCTGGGGTTTTCATCTGGTTTGGCTCTGACCTCAATAACCTTAACTCTTTGTAGCAAACTCAAGACCACGCCCCGATGCGTCACCTCTTTATACAGTTCATTGAAAACCTCTCTTTTTATTGATGATTTATGCTTAAAGTTTATCGAACAATGATTTTTAACTCACAGCAAACATAAAGACGACACACTGAGGCAAAAGCATTTACACATTGGTCACACGTCTGGGAATGATTTTTAAGCTTGAGTCTGATTCAACTGCTCACTATAATTTGACTCCTCTAAAGGCCATTGAATATACAACCCATCGTCCTGCTGACGCTCAAGGGACTTCCGTGGCTCACTGCTCTCACACTGCTCGTATCCTCACGTAAATCCTCATTTTAGTGTTAGTTTATGTTCTGACCTTTTATTTGGGCTGCTCCGTCTTTGACTCACCTGACATCTATAATCCAATTGTCATAGTTAGACGAGGAAATGACTTTCCAAGCTCCCAAACATGTCTGTTTGAGAAAGTCGAAGGAACACGGAGTTAAAGACGGGGGTTATGTTTCTATTACAACGGCTCCTTTTAGTCACCAAATTGGTAAACCATGTGCAAACTTTGGCTTCAAGCGGCTTCACAGAGCACGTGTAATTAACCTAAAATATTCTGTCATCTTCAGTTTTTCAGTGACACGCTTTATTGCGGCTCCAGAACAAAGCTGGTTTTATCCCCCGGTCCTGTCTGGCTTATTTCATCGTGAATAATCAACCTTTGTATGTAAGAATGCTATGTGTCATTTTCTGGACAGATGGAACGGCAGGCACTGGTTCATGTTGTCCATCATCCAACTGTGTTGTAACCTTTCCATTAGCCACAGCAACACCTCATTTTTAGTGTCTTCTCGCAACATGGCGGCTGAGACTGAGGGGTTTATGCGTCCCATCAACATTTATTCACTGGATGGATGGTTGTTTTGACAAAGCAAGCATTACTCACTTGTTCGTGGGTTGCCCTTGAAAGTCTCCCGTACTCTTTGTCCGCAGACTACCCTCGACTGGGGGAGTGGAAGCCCGCCGCAGCAATCTGGGAGCCACACCTCCTCACCCATGGGAGACGGCCCGGCCTGTGGAAATGATGTCAGACACCAATTGAAGGGGGGAAGGTGACTGCCTGTGACTTACATAATGGTGATGGTGATGATGGTCTTTATGTAAGTTATAATTTGACTCACATGTGTTTGCTTTGCCGCAGGAAGTTAAGTGTTCAGCCCAAGCTTGCCGCTGCCCCGCGAGGCCACACACAGCTCCACATCCAGCTCCAGAAGTTCACCGTCTCAGCCGACAAGGTTAGGAGACTTGCAAGCGCTTCATGGTCATGAGCTGGAACGAATTTTTCTCCCGTGTGCCGCTGGCGTTGCTGCGAGCGGCGCTGAGACGTTTACGCTCATCACTCATTAGATCCTTTACTCCAAACCAACCACAGACATTATGTCACGCTGAAATTGGAGTGAATCGTCTTTGTGGTTTTTGCATGTGGAGCCAAGGCTGTTGTTTTCTCATCCAGAAGAAGACAGTCACCAGTGAAAGGCTCGGTTGCCAAGTTGTGTGTGGTGCAACTTCAGGAACAAGTGTGGAAGTTTCAACAGTGAGCAGCAAACAAACTGGCTCCATAAAGCGAAAAAAAAAAAATACAGTTAAAACACAGAAGATAAAGCACTGCATAAACCAGGGGTAGAATAACAATGTTCTGCAAGGAAGGAGGCCTTCTAGAAACAGTAGATAAGTAACTAAGTAAAGTAAACGGAAAGTAAACAGTAAACAATCAAGTGCCCAAAAAGTAAAACTTTATTTATTCTCCACTTTTCAACAACAGTGTCAATGACACATCAGTAAAAACAGAAGTCAGAAAGTAGGATGATGTGACATAAGTACAAGTCCATAGAAATGAGTCAGCAACACTTTATTATATATATATTAATGCATTATTAGTAGATTCACAAGGCATCAAAATGCATTCATAAGGCTTCACAGAAGATGTTATAAACATCATTATGATCATGTATTATATCTTATGACAAGGTTTTTAAAGCATTTTAGGTTGTGGACTTAACTAGTTTTGAAGACTCAAGAACCCATAACCCTGAAGAAACACGTTGTCTTACATGATCATGAACATTCCTAACATCATCTCTAAAGCCTTATACGTAAATTATTTATGCTGTCTCATGAATGTACTAATAATGCGCCATAGATGAGACTTTATATGAAGTGTAACCAATGAGTCCTCATACAGTAAGTGTTCTAAAAATGGAGGTTGCAATTCAGATCTTCTCGGGCAGGTGGTCGCCCTGGTGGGCCGTGTTTGTCACCCAAAGATTCAAGTCTCTAGTTTCGGGTCAGCCCAAGTGAAAATCTGCAATCTAAAAGTCAATTCTAAAGTGGAGAACGTCTCACCTGGTCTCACCTGGTCTCACCTGGTCTCACCTGGTCTCACCTGGTGTTGAGGTCTGTGCTCAAACCAGTGATCCAGATCGTGCTGAGAAACTAGGAGACGTAGTTTGTATGCAACAGCCACCTGAAATAATATATCGAGCTTTTTAAAATGTGATATTCCAAAAAGACTGCCTCATCTGAAATCTAGTTTCCGTGAGGTGCCCCTAACAGTTAATGATGAGTTTGCATTTTTTTGAAACACTAATCCAAGTAGCGCAACATAGTCATCAGTGATTCATGTTGCAGACTGTCATTAAAGAGGGCACAGGAAGGGAAGCACTGTTGAAGAACTGGATGGTTTTTGTGCTTGGAAATGCTTTGTTTCTCCTTAAGAGAGAGGCTTGTATCACTAAAACATATCACTAACCTTCTGAGCTGCAATGTCAATAAAGGCCTGTTGAGGTCAAATTCAAGTGATGATGGATACAAATACCAGCCAATTTTGGCTTTTTATTTCTCCATTGTTGAAAATTGAATGATGTTTTTCCCCTCTACACGTCTCAGACTCTGTCTTGGCTGAAGGACAACGTGTTGTTGGCCACACAGGTGAGCTCCATAGCCACTTATGAGGGACTGGACGCAGCCAAGAAGTACCAGGAAGCTCTGGAGCAGGAAATCCTCAGCAACCGAGACAGAATAGAGGTGGTCAAAAGGGTAAGCTGAGACAAACACATCTTATCTTCTTCCTTTCTTTTACTTTACTGGCCTGCTTCATGTTTCTTTAAACTATTTCGAGTTGCTGGTGAAAGTTGATGTGTATATTTTCCAACATCAATACTCAGGAGGGCCATGGACTGGTCCGTGCTCAGCACCCGGGCAGCGCCAAGATCCAAGAGTTCCTCAGCCAGCTGGAGAACTTGTGGGAAGAGCTGCGGAGGAGACACCAGAGGAATGCTGTGTTCCTGCAAGCCTCCAAAGAGCTGGGTTTTCGGGTAAGATTCATATTTCACAGCCAGCAATCCGATGAAGTCATGCGGAGGTTAGACATTTACCTCCGAATTTAAAGGATGCGATATGCGATTCTGGATTGTATCTGACGGAGAGCTTATCTCCAGCTTCTGCAAAGAATGTGGCTTCATCCACATCATAATAAATTGTGCTGTAATATGATTTTCAAGGAGCACAGCTGCGTAGATTAGTCAGATCGTCCAGACACAATAATCCACTTTTTATTATTTATCGAACAAAAAAAAAATCTGGTTTTAATTCAGCGCATCATCACTTATGGATTTCTGGAGTGCGTGCACTAAATCACGAGCAAATAGCCGCACAAGAATCATTAGTAGTATTCCCACCCTCAGCCAGAAGGTTTAGGTCATCTGCTTTTCTTCTGTCAAGGTTGTCAAAGTGCTTCAGGCGCTGGGAAGCCTGGAGGCCTGGCTGGAGTCTGTGGAGCTTTCCATGAAGGAGTCCTCGCTGGCGGCTGACGCCGAAACGATGACCGAGGCTGAGAGGGAGAGCTGCCTGTTGGAGAAGGAGGTGGCTGCCAGAAGGCTGGAGCTCAGCGCTCTCAGACAGGAGGTCGACCTCCTCCAGGGTCACAGTCACCCACTCACCCGGGCCCTGCCTGCACGGATGGAAGAGGTGGAGAGAAAGTAAGTCCAGAGGAGACACAGGAGCTAAAGCAAGGTGCAGTTCGTTGGGGACATGACTGAAGCTGTGGTGAATGAATGTATGAGCGTCTCACCTCCCAGGGATTTATCTAATCCCAATATTTAAAGCGCTAGTGGGCTCAAAAGAGTCAGTTCCTCTCTGTACCAGAGTGTGATCTTGACCAGTTCACCTGCACCATAAACACAGAATTAGACCTTGTTGAAAACATCCCGATGACCAAAGAAAATAAAGAGGTGGAAAGAGCTTGTTCAAGTGTTTCCAGTGTAGAGCGTGACGGGGAAGAACACCTCTGCAGACCGAGAAACCGCTGGGTCGGCAGCTGCGAGACACTTAGGCTGATGTCATTATTTAACACTTCAACCTTAGGGCTCATTTCACCGGGAAAAAATACATTCTTAAAGATCAAAGCAGGTGAGGTCATACTCTGAAGTGCCCGATGTTTATGTCATACTTGACACATGGAGTTGAAAAATAAAAGAATTCAGGGTGGGATTATTTATGAAAGTCGACAATGCTTCAGGTTCAATTTTTCTTTTTAGGTACCAGAGTGTTCTCAGTGCTTTGACCCAGCAGAGCTCGGAGCTCCAGGACACTCGCATGCTGACAGAGTTTTTGGAGCGTGTGGAGCTGGAGGAGAGCATGGAGTTCAGCCGCTTCAGCCTAGATCAGGTAGGCACGCCTTGTGAGAGGGTGTTGACGTCTATGGAAGGAATCACCGTGATCTCTGTGACAGCCTCTCCACGGTGAGATTTCCTCTCCCCCGGCTTTGCTGGAACTCCAAAGCTCCGGTGATGGGGAGCCTCTGATCGAGCCCATCGGCGACCCGGTGGAGGAGCTCCGCGAGGCGGTGGAGATGCTGAACGACACCGTGAGGGAGAGGGGTCGCTCGCAATCCCACGACCAGGCAGTTCAGGAGCTGCTCAGCAAGGTAAATAGACTCCAAATTTTAAATGGATATTCTTCCATAGTTTCATCAAACTTTCATTTCAAAGAACCAAAAGCTGAAAACCCTGAATTATTGGCGCCTCAGTTTGTCACATTATTATTTTCCTTCTTCTCTGGCAATATTATCTATTTGACCTGACTCATGAGGACGACTTTAGGTGGTCCTATTTATGCGCTGATGAGCAACACATGAGGGCTGCGCTCATTAAACATGCCTTAGCAGATTTATTGTTCTATTAAGTCTGATCGGACCAGTTACGAGCTCGGCGCCATTAAAGAATCGTAAAAAAAACAAGAGAGAATCCCTTCACTCTGTTGTCACAAACAGCTGCATGAACCAACAGCACCACATCTGTTTTGCTTTTGAAAGTGGCTGTTTGCTTTAATAGGCAGCGTGTGGGCCAACACTCTCTCTGACATGAGCGATGCTAATTTAATCTATTCTGTGTTTTGGGAAGAAAAAAAAAAAAAGGCCACATGTCAGACTAGCGCACAGAAGGGGACTCCACAACGCCGTCCTTAGCAGTAATTTGCCACGCGGCTTTCAAAGAGAAAGAAATAATACATGGTGAAGTGTAATGACTTAATGATATCCTACAAGTCCTCATGACGACTTCGCACCACATCAGCATTCCAGGCTGGCGGTGTGTGTGGAGGAGTGTCTGTGCTGCAGCAAAGAGCTCTGTCTGGACATTCTGGAGCAGGAGACAGATATGGCCATCCAGTGTGAGCCAGACCGCTGCGGCTTGGAGGCGCTGGAGGAGAAGCAGGGCCACCTGGAGGTGAGGAGGAATAATGTTATTATTATGGTGTAAACGGTTGTAAATGAGCCACAGGAGATAATGTGTTGAGCATTTGTTTCCACTCACTCTTGGGTTTCGGCTCGAGCCTTGCCTCTGGCAGCGGGGTCAAGCTTGAACAGATTTTAGTTTACGAAATGGTCGTGGCAAAAAATAAATAAATAAAGAGTTTCTCTCAGCAGCACAGCAGCAGGTCCTCCACCGGTCACTACCTCGCACTAGCGATGGGTAGGCGAGGCATCATGAAACAGTACTGCAGGATGAATGAAACAGTGGCCTACTTTTCAGAGGCCACTGGATGGCGCTATTGGCTTAGAAATAGAAAGTTGTTCAAATCCAAACATTTTACTGGCCATCTTGTGGCCAGTAAAATGAGGACACTGTTTCATGAAACCTTTCATTACATATATACAGTGCGGGGAGGGCTGCAGCCTATCATAGCGGTCAATACTGTGTCATGAAACCTCATCTACACATCACTAGCTAGCTCTTCCTCCTGGGTCACACCCTTTTCCATACACTCCTGTCTTCTGTCCAACATCCTCTCCACGTATTCAAACAGTCTGTGCTTTGTTTGTTCAGTGGTTTTTACGATAAATGTCTGAAGAGTGTCTGTCTATGTGCGGAGAATCGATCGCTCGCTGACCTTGACTGAATGTGACAAATCCGACAGAGAAACTTGGAAGTAAAGGCTGGAGTTTCGGCAGACTGATGAGAATGAAAACATTGAAAACGAAAGCAATACTTATTAATAAGGAGAAGTAAATGTCTGTCCAATGAGATGCCGTCCTTTCTGGTCCAGTCCTTCAGGGGTCCAGGCAGCATGTGCAAACTTGAGTTCCGCGGGCAACAGTTGTGTTCCTTCTTTTGGGATTATAAAAAATAGAAAGAAAGAAAAGACACAAAAGCCACGATCCAGCGCACTGGTGTGTTTTCCGCTTGTTGTGATGTTTCCACTTGTTATTACGACTGACCTCTCTCTTGGGGGTGGAGCTTCACGCTGCTTATGGGACAGAATCTTTACGTGTGCGGTGTGCTGCGTTGAGATTATCGGGGTGCACCACAGACATAATGATCAACGCCACATTTTTTTATCTTAATGTTTGGGGTCTCTGACAGATGATGAATCTGTACCCTTTAATGGTATTCCTCTAGTGGAGGTGGCGGGTTGTTCAGAGTGAACTTTTTTGAGACTTGTAATTACTATATACTGCTAATATACATATACACAAGTAGTTTATTAATAGTTAATGGGGAGTTCAAAAGTCAAAAACTATGTCATGTGAATTCAAAAGAAATACAAATGTGGTCTGTCAATGTACTGTAGTTCTGGTCTGTAGGACTTCCTGTTTAATATAAGCATGAATTTATGGAGCTGCTAAAAACAGATGGACAATTCTTTTTTAGCAGCATGTTTCACTCAACTTACGTAAGAAAGACACTTGAAAATAGCATTTGTGTGAGTGAACGTAAACATTGGAGGGAAAATAAATTAAACTGCGGCAGATTATCAAAATAAGAGCGAAAATAACTAAACAGGATCTCATCACGGAGAGGATGTTTTAGTTCTGTGTGAGGCAGCTTCATGTTTATCGCGCACCCAGCTGTCTGGACTTGATACTGTTGAAGAACAGCGATGACCTCATCCCTCGAACTGAAATAACCGCGGTCAGGACACAGGAATTCACTTTGCAGTGTACTTGAAGTCTACTGTAGCTGACAAGGATCTTACTGCTCCCAGAGAAGGTTATTAATTACTGCCTTGTCAAATGCTGAAAGGTTGCCAAAACTGCAAGCTTGCTGCAACATGGGAGGCCATGTGTCGGCCATATGGCGGCTTCGCCGAAGCAAATGCGTAAATCTGCGGGGATGATGTCATAGCGGGGAAAGGTGCATGAGTTATGCCCAAAATAACGGACGATTTTTCCGGGGATTATTCGCAGGCTGAATATGAAGTCATCAGGGAGGAGGTCGGAGATATGGAGAGCCAGGTGTCCATCTTGAATGAGCTGTGTCCAGAGAGAGTGAGCGTCCTCCGAGCCAAGATCCAGGCGACGCTGCAGGCTTGGCGGGAGCTGGAGACGAGCGTGGCGGAGAACAGGTCACGTCTGCAGGAGTTTGTGCAGCTTCAAGACTTCTTCAGGAGCTACCTCGCCATGATGTAAGCAGGGCGTGGGGAGGCTGGAACAGACTTTTGAGCGAACATCTGCGCACTTAAGAACAGGATGTTCTGTCTGTGAAGCACCGGTCCCTGGTGGCATTTATGATTTAAGATGTGCTGAGGAGGTCGACCAAAGTTTCCCCAGTCCTAGTGTGACAGGGCGATGTATGTCTGCTCCCCTCACAGATCCTGTCTGCTCAGCCTCATGGCGGGCGGATGCATTGCTCCTCTCACAGTCTCTTCCGCTCTTCCTCACCCCCACCCCCCCGACCTTGTCAATAGCTCGTGGACAGAAGACACCAGGTCGTGCATTTTCTCAAACACCGCCTTAAACCTCGGGAGGGACGGACAGAGTCCTCTGGCTTCCGAGTTGGATCGACAGATCGAGCAGAAGTTTGATGAATTTGACAAACTGGAATCCAGAGGAAAAGACATTTTAGATGAAGGCCACCACCTTTCTCAGATGGTAGGACGCACCGCATTGCATGCGTTACTTGAAAGGACAAATCTTAGTATGAAAATGTGGCAGGTCAAGGAGCGCATGGAGGAACTGCAGAGCATGCTGGGCTGGATTTTGGTGCACTGGAGGGCTCAGAAACAACAGCAGCATCGCAAGAGTCAGGAAGAGGCGTCACAAGATAACATCTACTGTGAGGCGGCCACGTTACCAGAGGTGAAAATGCAACGGGGATTACTCATATTTGTCCCCCTACATTCCAAAAATGACTGTGGTTACATGGTGACATCACATGGTCTGCTTGTCTTTGTATGTTGCAGAGATGAGTTGGAACATGTTACAAATGCAAGATATGATATGATTTACTGAGGCACTCATGAGAATGTCTCCCGGCTTGTCTTGCAGAATCCACCTCATTTTTGGACAAACCAGTCTTTTCCAGCGGCTCAGTCTGAAGAGAACTACCCAAATGGAAGCCGGTCCCCAACTCAGCAGGAGGACCAGAAACCAGCAGAGGATGGATACGAGGTCATGAAGAGCATCAACCCCCAGGACTGTAAACCCCCTCCGAAGGAGTCCCCCAAGCCATCTATAATGGTCTTCAAAGACCCTGGCAGCCCATCTCTCGGAGGCACCGTGAACCTTATTCTAAGTTTTGGCAACACTGGAGAAAGCGAGGTGCAGGTGCTCGACCCGCCTGGTCGGATGGATGAGGACACGGAGGAGATCTTCGAGCCAATCCACAGGGTGAGGAAACTATTAGACACGGATGATATATTTTTCTTCTCCAAATGTGCTGACAAAAATATACCTCCTTGAGGACATCACTGTAATTACATAGGATTTCCCTCTTTCAATGTGTATGACCATTTATTTCCGTCCTTCATTTCTCTGGCCTTCACGTCTTCCTCTTCCCCCCCTCCCGTTTGTCTCTCAGCCCTCTCGGCCTGCCCGTAAAAACTTTTGGAAGCGTTGCCAAGGGCTTTTGGAAAGTACTTTTGGTAGTTTAAAGCGAAAGCGAAAGATTTATCGGCCCGGTGCAGATGAGGTAAAGAGTGAGATATGAAGTGCTGTTTGCATGCTGTGTCTCCCGGTGTGCCAGGCCTGCATGCTGTGTGGTTTTCTGAGGAAAATATGCTGGACTGAACCCGGGCACGAGGTGCCGACGGCCAGCAGTTTCGCCTTGCTGTCGTCCTGTCTGACAGCATGTTGTCAATATAACATCTTCAAAGTGTTTTTCTGAAGACTGGAGGAGAAACTTTTTCACATGTCACGGTCAAACTTCAAGAAGTTGCTTAAGAGATTTTTGAATTATTTTAAATGGTATGCAAAATAAAAAATAGACATTTTATATTTTATATAGATTTTAAAAAGTGACATGGTAAGAGAAAATACCATTAACCTCAGTTGAAAGCTATTTTTATCACTGGAACATTCACTTTATTTAACTTATTCCCCTCATAATGTGTGGGCAGTGCCTGCTACCTTAGTCAAGCAAGCCTTAGGTCACATTATGAAAAAAATTGACTCAACCAACATCATGATAAACTCATGGTGACACAGGCAGAATAACAAACATGGCTCCCCTGCGAACCCAGTGCCTCAAGCTGGAATCAAACCTAGTGCTACTCAGTGGTGCTGCCTAGTGAAGGAGCCACGTTGTATTAGTTTGGGATGGGGAATGATGAAATAAAATTTTACTTGCCTTTGCAATTTATTTTAAGTGTTAAAAATATATATTTTCGTATGTGGCTTCATCTTCTTTGAAATTTTGCACAATGATAGTGAAATGTAAAAAGTTAAAATATCGTTTCCTCATATTTACAACCTGTAAATTTCCGATTTTCAAACCTTAGATTTACTGACTACATTTGACATAAACAATGAGTTGAGAGGGATTTTATAATTGTGAAAGGTTTTATGTTAAAATTCCTTATATTATATTAACTAGTTGATGGGGGGAAAAGGGTGCCAAACTCAGGATCTAAAAATAATTCATCAACCTGAGTTTTACATGAGATGCCTCACCGCGCGGCGCTGCACCCAAAAGCCCGTCTCGCTCTGTCACATCCACAAATATGGGACCTGTTTGTTTTCATTGCTGCAGTTTTCATCAACATTATCAAAGTGCGCTCATTAAAGCAGCTGATGTAATCCATCAGTAGTTGTTTTGGCCTTCCACCCCGTCTCATGTAAACGTCGGATAAAATATTCCCAGCACATGAATCACCGGCTTAAACAATCAAAGGCTCCCCTGACAATAAAACTTTTCTTTGGACGGGGGCCTGTTCAATGAGGCGGGATATAAACCTGGCAGGCGCCGATCGTACCGACAGAATGAGGGTGATGAGAAAGAAAAGCACACGCCGTCTCCCACCTAGCAGAACCTCTTCTTTTCCTTCTGAGCCGCGCGTGTTTAGTTCTTGTTGCCGTACAGTTCAAGCTGAAGAGCTTCTCCCAGCGTAGACGTCGGTCATTAGAGGTGGGAACTGGAGCTGAACTCTTTAGATGAGGCCCCTAAAACTGCTGATTTATGGACAGGGGGCTTCCACGCAACATGAGATTAGACCCAGAGTTGAGAGGTCAAGCCATTACAGCTGTGTATGACGGCATGTACAGCCACATGTGACTTGGATTAAGCCTTCGACAAGAGATCGCAATCAGGTTTCTTTCATCTGCTTCCTTAAGGTTTGTTTTCATGCAAACGTTTGGTTCCAGTAATTTTCCTTTTGTGGGAGTTTGGAAGAGTGAATTTAAACCGACTTTAGCATGCGTGTTGTGGCTAACAAATGTAGCATCCTCTGACTTCCTGCTGGTGTGTGATGTTTCCTTCAGGTCAGTACCTACTTACATGTCAAGGACAGCAACTTGACAGCCGCCCCGGTGTACGAGAGCATCACCCTGCCGCCCCAAAAGAGAGCCTCCGCCTCCCCGATCGCTCGCTCCCCGTCGGCCCCCTCGCCTCCCTGCCCTGCGTCTTCCCTCTCAGCTGCCAACGTGTCCTTCCATCTTCTCACGGGCAGCGGCAGCAGCTCCATCTTGAGCAGCCTCAAGACGAAGAGCAAGAAGCGGAAGCGGAAGAGAGACGCCCGCAGACACACCATTCAGAAGATCATGGGGGTGGAGGAGGAAACGGAGGAGCCTCTGTACTCCAGCGAGACCTATGACACGCACACGTGGCCTCTGAAGGAAGCTCGGCGGAGAAAGAGCTCTCAAAAAGGCAGTGACGCCACGGCCATGGCGTATGTAAAGAACCCGCTGCTGCAGGACATCGACACCGAATGTTCAGAAGACACCATCACTCCATATGCGATTTCAGAGGGACCGAATATCTTACCCTCAACCAGTCAGGCAAGGGGCCACTGCAGGTTCCTCTCTTTGGGCTCTGTTCTGAGCTTCGACCTCCCCAAAGACATGACGCTCATTCCCAGCATTCAGGACATCATTACAATAGCGCCCCCAGAGTCCAAGAAGGCTGTGGGAACCGATCCAGACCCTCACTCTCAGAGACCCTCCTCGCTGAGCTCTTTCAAGCAGATCAGAGCGAGCAAAAACAGTGCAGCAGATGTTTCAGAAACCATTAAAACCTCCCCAGAAGACGAGCCACCCGGGTCATCTGTTAGCAGGGACGTGGGTCAGGCTCTGTCACGCACCCAGGCGAACGCAGACGGCACTTCTACAGGTGTAAAGAAGAGTGGTCAAGTGACTGAGCTGCCTATTTACATCAACCAACCCAACCGGCCTGCAACAGCGGCGCACAAGCACGAGTGTATCAGCGTCCACACACGCATCCGGGACCTGAACGGGCACAAGTACCACAGATGCGCGAGGCCGACAAGTGTTCACGGAGAAAGTTCTGCTCCTTGCCTCAGCCAAGCCTCTCACATGGTCGTGAGCTTGAAATCTTCGGTCAGTGCCCGACAGGACTCGGTGGACTCCGGCATCTCCACCTCCAGCAGCGTGAAGTTCAGCACAGAACCCCCGTGTACGGAGAATCCCCAGCCAATAGGAGTGGTGGGGCAGGTCATGTCACTCGAGGTGGAACATCTCGCACCAGACAGCGCATGCGTGAGGTCATCGGAAGGCAAAGAAGAGCTGAAGACAGAAGCAGTTCACCTGGACCACCAACAGTTTGAAGAGGAAGAAGAAGAACTGGAGGATATATGGAGTCGAAACTCTCAACAGAGGCAGAGCATCTGTTCGGACATCATGTATCAGCCCAATCCAGCAGAGTCCAATGAGACGTCTTCTGAAGCTCCTGCTGTGCTCTATCGGAAGCTGGCCACTGCCTCCGCACCCAATCTCCTCGTGGCCGAATTCAGACTCCCAGCCCACATCCAGACCATGCTGGGTTACGACAAAGACCAGAGCCCCAAAGGTGGTCCCCCCCTCACCATAGGAGACAGGAGATCCTGGGCAGCCTTTTCTAAAAGAGAGCAGCCATGCAAGACCTCGGTGGTTCTGAATGAGACGGCGTCTGTTCCTCTGAAGCTACCTGAGTCTGGGGACAACCGGAGATATATTTATCAGTACAAGGAGGAAGAGGAAGACGTGGAGGAGTCACAAGTGGATGAGAAAAAGGCAAATCATCAAACGGTAAGGTCACATTTTGAATTAAAAAGATCTTTATATTGCAGAGGAACTTGTGTGATTGTCAGCGATCTGTCAATCGTTTGTTGTGGAATGAGTTCATCTCTGTCCTCTTTCTGAGCAGGACGCTAGTCTGCTGTCAGTCCAATTGAGTTGTGGTGGTCATGAAGGAAAAGATGGATTCGACCAGGAGCAAAGGAACACAGAGGAACCTTCGGCGGCCTCTGGAGGCAGAACAACTCCGGTACGATTAATGTGCTGTACTGATTCCAGTTCTGAAAAATGTGGCTGCCAGTTTTCAGCTTTAATAAATGATATTTTGAGGGGTTTTTTTTAAAGAACATTTTTCACACTTGCTCCTCAGAGTGGAAAGTCTGAGCTGCAGTCAATGGAAGGAACATTGGAGAGGAAGCAGAAGCTGCAGCTGGGAGGAAAGAAAGTAAAGAGCAGATCCATTCACCCTCAGTCAGCAGACTTAAAGCACACACTGACTCTTATCTTGTTTTCACAGGCCTCCTCCAGAGGATGGAGCTCGTGCCACGCTGTGCTTTACAGACACACCTTGTGCTTCTATCAGGATCGAAAGGACACGCTGAGGGTGAGCAGACTTCATCCATGGGTCATGCCGTGGTCACCTGTATTAAAGTGTGTTTTGTGGTAGAGTTCAGCATGTGGCCTGCCTCTGAACCTCACCGGAGCCGACTGCAGTCCAGCACCAGAGTACACTAAGAAGCCCAACTGCTTCCGTTTAAGGTGGCGGTGAACACAACACGTGAATCACCTTTATTGTTTGTGAGGCATTTATGGCTTGACGTTTGATGTGTTGCAGGCTGCGTGACGGGTCTGAGTATCTACTCAACGCCTCTTCACGGTTCATGATGAAGAAGTGGATGATGAAAATCCAGGGAAACACAGGTGAGGCTCACACTGAGCGCAACAACACAAGCATTTACTGACGCAAGACTTGTTGATTCTGGAATATGATTTACCACTTTGAGTTGTGTGATGTCCGAAGAGCAAAGTCATAGGAGCATTTACATATGCAGCACATTCTGGGTGTGTAGTATGACTTGTGCTACTTCTTGACAACCATGTTTCAATGCAGAATAGTAAGATCTGAGTGAGAGAATACAGCAACTGGCTGCCCCCTTGTGGCTATATGATGCCACTACTTGGATCCGCCAGCAAGTGATGGTCATATTTAAGGATATCAGGCAGATGATGGACAGCAGCCATCGATACTTATAAAAACATGGACAGCGAGAACAAACTTCCAACTTTGTCACGACCAATGTCATCAAAAAAAGTAAAGCTCCTTGAGGTCAGAGGTCATTGACTGAAACTAACTTGAGGCTCAAGGCTGGGGATTGAATTTTCATGATGTGGCGTCCTTGAGGTTTTTAAGAGTCAGAAAAGACAAGGGCCAAGTGTGGCCCTCGACTAGCTCAATTTGTCCGTTATCAAATTGACAGAATACAGTTTGTTTTGTGACTTTCTTTTCAGCAGTTTCCCCCACTTCTCCTGTGAGTTTCCTCCACGTTATGGTTGTCCCCTGCTTTTTACCCTGTGTAGCTGGGAATGGCTGTAGCCCCCTGCGAAGAAAATCATTGATACTTGTCACTTATTATTGTTGGTGTTGCTCATGGTTGTGGCACTTGCATTGAACATAAATTGACTTGTTTTATTCTCATTTAAAGGTCAGACTGATTCCAGCTCCTCTAGCGTTTCCGCTGACCAAACCTTCCCGGTCTCCTTGTAAGTCACAGTGGTGACACCTATTTGATTCAAACAGCGATCTGTAACGGTAAAAACACTCCTCCATCTCTCCAGAAATCCTCCTCTCTGCTCGGGATGTCACGGTCTGGCCAGCTGCTTCTGCTCCTCCCGGCGTGATGTCGTGTCCACGTTCCCCAGGCGAAAGCCGCTGGGCCACAGTCAAGCCAACGAGATAGTTGTCCTCTCCAGAGAGTTGGGTCAGATGCCACAGAGCCGCTTAAGAAGTTTGCACGAGCACTCGACAGGCTCCTGTGGTAAGCACATATACCTGCAGCTGCAGCACCACCCTCACATCATTCACTGCTGTAAGAGCTTGCACCACTAGGGGGCGCCAATGTCTTGATCCACTCTCACAAGCTGTCTGGTTTGTCTGCCAGATGATTATGGAAGATTGAAGCACACTGTGACTCACAGACTCTCAGCAGAATCCTGCCACAAACCCAGCTCTCCATCCTCCCCCGTCTCCCCCAGTCAAGACCTGCTCAGCAGCAAACGCCGCTCCCACTCTTTCACTTCAGGTTGGGTCACTGGAAGTTTACTGTTGGTGTGAATATGAATGTTGGCTGATTTTATTCTTTTTATCAGCCACTTATCAGAAGATAAAACCGGTACTACAACCGTCCGGAGCTGCAGGCTCCAACTACTGCGTCACACTCTTGGTGGGAGACAAGACGTCAGAGAGAAGCGACTCGGACGTGCCGCTGGTGGCCGAGGCCGGGTGGCGGCAGGGCACCTGTCTGGACACCTGCACCAGCCTGCCGCGGCCTCGCAACAAGTCCGTCTTCAGGAAAATCTTTGGGAAAAGAGACATTTGAAGAAAAGGCTTTCAACATGCAGCGCAGGGTTAAATACTACTGAGGGAGCAGAGGAGTCTTCATGTTGAGTGTTGTGTGTGTATATTGTTTTTTTTGTGTGTGTGTGTGTGTCGATTTGCATCAACACAAGAATATCTTCATTTCTACCAGCTTGGTTATGCAGTTTAACCATCTTGTTTGTTTTTTTAAACCTTCATACAAATGCACTAGTTCTTGGTCGCTTGTTTGTTCCGTTTGACCTGATTATTTACTGCAGCATTTCTAATAAAAGACGTGCGAGCCAAAGCCTTTTTTGTAGTTTCTGAATAATTCTCTGTGAAGAACAAAGGGAATGGAGCATTTTCAGATCTTCAGTGAAGAACTTTTCATAACTTATTTGCCCCTTAATCGTCTTGTATGATTCATAAGCGATAAGATATCTTATGGTTGAGACTTTAAAACTGCGACTACTAGCGGCGACCCTAGGAACTGCTCTGAGATGACAATACTGCTGAACTATTTTATCATAACTGGCAGTTTAAGTACATGCAAGCATTGCAGTCTGTTGAAAAAGCGCTGAACCACGACGGCAGGAAACACAGTGTCAGCAAAAGTGTCGTTTTTGAGCTCTCTGTTTTGTGATTTTTGTAACATTACACGGCTCACAAAGTCACTCATGTTTTCGGTGCACTCACAGACGGCGTCCGAAACCTTTGGAATGTAAACAGTACAAGAAAATCGATAGTTCAACGCTGCAATCTGTGAATCATTAGCAAGCCCCCGCATCCCAGTGACTCAACCTCTGGTACTGTAGAACACCCATCTTTGTTTAGTTTGCGAAATCCCCCCGCTATCATGATAATGTGCCACCGCCGCAGTCACTGCTGCTGTGTGTGTTTCTGAGTGTGTGACAGGCATTTCCTGTCGATGAATTGATCCGCGTTCCCCTGAACTTTCTGCCCCCTCTGTGCACTTTGACCTCAATATCATCTGCCGACGGCTCCCACGCAGTTCAATCACGGCTCGCGTGTGTCCCGCCCCTGCATTGACCACCGCTTCTTTCAGGTGACCACGAACACACAATCATCAGTCAGTATTTCCTCCAGCTGACCACATGACGGCCATTGTCGAAGTGACTCATTACGGAGTACTGGAGATGACAAAGAAGCGCCATGCTAGTGTAACAGGAGAGAGATGTCCTGGGGCCATGACTGATGGTGGGGAGGATGATGATGGTGGTCTCCGACTGGAGGCATGACTTTTCACCGGGGGAGGAAGAAGTGTCACGTCCTCTATATGAGCAAAACGACTTGTATTACCAGTGAAATACAGTTTTTTGACAGTGAGTCTCCATGTTGGAAAGGTTATTGACAGCAACGGTGCCCTTGAGCAAGTCTGTGATGGGACCCTGATGGTGGTTTTGGTTCAAATACAGCTCGTGTCCAACAGAGAGGAGGTCTCTGTATTCTTGGGGAGATATTGATAAGGTTTCTGGGAGGGGAGAGGTCATGGCCTCCTTGTTTCTGTTGCTGCCCCCATGACCAAAACTGTGGAGAATTCACATGTACAGAGCCTCCATGGTCTCTTCTGAGAAAAGCTATCCCCTCTTCCCCGGTGTTGCGAAGCATGCGTGGGTTTCGTGATGTGTCTTTCAGGCCAAAAACAATATTTCAGTGGAAAAGGCGTGATCAGCAGAGGCCACAGTCTGACCTTTGTAACAGCTAGTTCTTCATCAGTTCAATTCAAGGATATCATTTGTGAGTTGACTTGTGTGTTGAGTCTATACGTTCTCTCTGTGTGGACATGGGTTTTCTTAGGCCACTCCGTTTTATTCACACAGCCACTAAAAACATGGTGAATCGATGACTGTTTATCAGAGGCCAGTTCAGTTCAGTTTTTATTACTGGTACAAGCATAACTCTCACTTCAGGGTCTTTGTTTATGGAATTTTCTTTCTTCTTTTCCATTATTATTGTGAGTACATCAGCTCCCTCCAAACAATTTTGGAAAAAGAGCCTTTATATATATATATATATATATATATATATATATTTTTTTTTTTTTTATTAGTATTCTCCATAGTTGTTGTATGGGTTATATTTGAATATAATATATGAAATTAAATGATATTCAATCGAGCAACTGTAGATTTGTGTATCATCACGGTGTACTTACACTTCTAATATCGTTGCTATATTTGGTCTGTTATTTTTTGCTGTTTTTTCCCCATTATATCAAGACTTTTTTTCAGTTGACAGCCACTACAACAGTTAGTTATACGTGTGGCCCTGAGGATATTTAATTGTCCACCTTTGCTCTGTACTGTCAGCAGCAAAGAGACTCGACAATGAGAATAAAAGTTAACATGTTACTAATTCACAAAATAACACAAGAACTGAGGGCGTCACCAAACCAAGAGTAAACACCAACAGAAGCGAGGAATAAATCAGGAACAAATAAGAATCCGATCACACAACATCACACAACAGTAAATAACACACTTGTGTCCATGAACACAAAACACACTCACCAATCAGACACACACATCATGATCCTATATAAAAGCCAATAAAACACAACCGTAAACAACCAAGAAAGTGCCAAGTTGCCTGCAGGGGAGCGACGTCGATCTGGCTCACACCTCAGTGGGAGCAGGAGTTTCAACAGATTGTAGGGAATCAGCTCCAGGTGTGTGCCATTAGCAAGAGTCAAGTCCTCGAGAGAAAGCATGTGAGAAAACAGGAACAGTGCCAACAAAGTAAAACCAAAATAAAAGAAAAGCATGATATTTAGCAGGGTGTTTACGTTTCAGTTTTAGCGCACGGTCAGTCTGGTCTTTGCATCAAGTGATCATTTTAGTTTTTATTTGTTTTGTCTCGTCACGTTTTAGTCAGCGAAGACTGATCATTTCTGTCAACGAAAACTGATCAGAATTTTCAATTTAAGTCATGTTTTCTAAGTACTGCGTGGTGCAGAAGAAGCCCTAACCCTGATTTGACAACACAGATGACAGCCTCTCTCTCTGAGACATTATCGTAAACTTTGTTCCTGAAGTTGCGAACAGAGCGCCATAGGCGCCTCTTCCAAACAATGCCAGGAGTTGATAGTAGCAGTCGGCAACTCCAGAAGTGAGACATGACGGATGAAATCAAGATGAAACTAGTTTTTATCATACGTTTTATTTTGTAAACCACATTGACACTTGTATATTCAGTTATACCTACCGTCATATTCACATCATTTTCGTTGCGTCTTGATAGAGATATGCTGATGACAATATTAAGTCACAGTTTTTATTGACAAAATCAACACTACGAGCCGGGGATTAAATCTGACATCGCCGCTACCCCAACCCCTTGAGGAGATCCAAAACGGACCATCCCACCACGGACACTACAGCCAACGCATGGTTTGTTGATAATACAACCATGTACATGTTGAAAAAGTTTTTTTTTTTAGCAAAATATTAGAATTTAATATAGAGAAGATTTGGTAAACATGAGATAAAGAAATGGAATAAAAATAATGAAACCCCCAAGCATGTGCATTTGAATGTATAGACACGCGTCTAACATGCAGAACTGTACACTCCCAAAGGAAGGTCATATGTCTGGGCTACTCATGCTTTATATTGCTGGTTTTCTAAGGCAGGATCATGGAAACAGCTCCTTAGGTTGGGATGTGTTGGATTTCTCCTCATATGTTTAGGTGAGGAACCGCAAGGTGCTCATCGTCTCTCTGTGTGTATAGAGCATAATTATGTAGATTTATTCAAACGTAGCCTTAAAATGGCAGTGACTGCAGCTTCAGCTTGAACTGAACTTTGTATTTCTGAAGCGTCCAGAACCGGCCGACACTCAACACCATTGTCTTCCCTCTTGCTTTTCCAAACCCTGCTGGTCGTGGGCTTCTCTTTGAAACCCAAGCCGGCCGCCTGCTCACCCTGGGGAGCCGGTGAACATGAGGTAATGGGAAGAGAGGTTTAGGAGTTAGCGGGTGGACTCGTGGTTAAGAGTCCGGATCAAATGGCTTCATTTCCTTCTGATCCACACTAACTACCCACCTGCCAAGATCAGTGGACCTCGGTGATGCCCATTAGCACAATTAAAGCACCAATTAATCCCGCCGTCTTCCAGCGTGGAGCGCTGGCGCTCCCACAAACGGAGCAGCCTTTATAAATCAAATCAACTTTGACGTGGGTTTATTTGGTTTACTCCCACTGCTCCAATATGGTGGCTCCCCCTCTGGCCAGGGGCATGCTGGACAATATAACATGAGCCCTCCTCCTCCCACTACAGCTGTCACCGTGCCCCCTGGGTTGGCACCGCAAATGCAATAACTGGAGAGAAATGTCCTGGTGTAAGATCCCAATCATCCACACTCCCCTCCCTCCCACCAGCAGGCCCTCTTTTGTCCTGGATTGTCGGTAAGCTCCTTGCATTTCTGCGTCCTCCCAGTGCGGGCGGATAAAGGATGCAGGGTGCCAGACAGACATCTGTCCCGCAGATACGGTGTGAATGCTTTGCAGCGATATGGTTATTAATTTACTTGATGTCTTCTGAAGCTTTACGTCCTGGTGTTTCAGCGACGGCTATTGTTGCCATGGGCGGAGATTACAGTGCGGGCGAGTGTGGTCGTCCAGATAGACGCCGAGCTGCTCCATCAGCTGCCATCTCGTCTGCTTAAGCAAACTGATCATATAGCGTCGGTTCTCGCATCCACCGCCTATCTCTTCGGTGTTTATAGTCATGTGACTGATGACTCGGTGTCTCCAAATGGCCAAAGAAAACTGATGGACTGCCACTTGGAATTGAGTCATTGCTCGGGGAGAAGCATGTGCTGACAGCCGTACTTCCCTCTCCTTTGTTCTCGTCCCCTCCAGCATTTATTTGTTCATCTCGAAGATTCTCAAGAAGATTCTCCGGACTTGTGGGAATGAACACGGCTTCCCCGTTTACCAGCCCCAACAGCAGCTTTGTAGCAGATGAAGCATCACTGTTTTCCAGACTTTGGTCGCTTTTTCGCCATGAGCTTTAGCAACTCTTGCAACAATCTTGACTGATATTTCTTCCTGAGCTACACAAAGGATCTAGAGATTTGCCATCCTACCTACCATCCATGAAGCCTGAGTTGTTGTCAATTCATTCGTGTGGCTCAGGTTCCAAGCACTGCAGGTCCAATAAAAGGGCAGCGTCCCAAACTCATGTATGATATTCTCTGCCACGTTCCAGAACTGGCTGATACACAACATTCAAATAAAAAAACAAAAACATTGTGAGTCCAAACACTAATCTAAACCGTGTGTTGGCTACATCATGACTTACTGTACCAAGAAGAGCATCAGGCCTTCCACAATATGGAAATGTTTGTCTCCTTTAAGACTCCACAAGATACCTAGAGTGGACCGAGAAGTCATGCAGACAGACAGCTATAGATCGAGCAGCTTTACAGAACATCTTCCCCAACACAAACGTGTTATACTACGTGTTCATCATGCAACCTTGTGCTAATCTCTCATTAAAACATGCTCATATTCTACACTTGACCAAACTGGCAAGGTTTGTGTTGTTGCATAACCCATCTGCTGCTCAGCTCCAGGCAGCAAAGATCACCTTCCTGCCAGGACAGCAGGCGACTCTAATCACCCGTCGAACCAATGCCCATGATAACACCTCCATGGTATATATCTGTGGCGTTTAAAAAAAAAAAATAGGCTTTGGCTTCAACTCTGAGGCTGTTAATCCAGAGGTGTGTCACATTAGACAGCAGATGTTGGCACAGTCTGTCGTCCATCACAGCTGGCAGCATTCACTGCGGCCAACAGGACAGGCTGGACCAGAGACATTTGACTGAAGGCAACAAAAAAAAATGTTTTTTTCCTCTTTAAATGACCTGCAAATGTCTTGCCAATGTGTTTGCCAAAGGGCATCTATTTTGAACCCTCCAAAACAGAGGCCAGTGGAGATTTCAACTTCGGTCATTGACGATATTATTTGTGGCGGAAGAACCCGAATATATGGAATAAATGTGGAAGTAAATAAGTAAAATGTGAACGTGCGAACGAAAGAAAAAAGTGAACATGCTTTTTTGTATGTTTTTATACTTTTATATGTATTCCGTATTATTTGCTCTATTTGCTTTCTAATGGCATAATGATCATGTAAGAACATTCTGCCACAAGAACATGTGCAATACACAACATTTCTGAATCTGTACATTAAAGAGCATTCCAGTCATGCCACAAAGCTGAACTGCTAGGAGGCTATGCTAATTGTGAAAATTACAATTTTGTCCTAGTGCTCCGTGATGGAGTTTTCTGAATTCATGATGGTCAAATGATCCACAGTTGGTGGGTATTTCAATCCAAAAAATGTCTTTTCATGTCATGCCAGGACACAGCAAGAGGGTGGGGGCAACCACGTCGAGGGAGCAAAACAAAGGAACACTTCTTTGTCCCTAAACATGTTTAGTTTAAGCAGGAATTCAAATTAGATTTTAACTTAATAACCACTGCAGTGCATCATGGGATATGTAGCATGAGCTTCTTGTCGAGGCAAAGAAAGAATTTCATCCTTCAGGGAAACATACTTATACTCTGCATACAACAATAGACAAAAGACTTTGACTGAACTTTGAGTAACAGAAACTATGTATAGCTGTATCCATCACGACGGCCTGACGACCATGAGTTTGTCAAGAAAGAATATTGAATTGAATCTTAAAACCTGTGTTTGGATCATTGTATCAATTTTCCAAGTCCCTTACCATGTTAAACTCCACTGGGAGAATAAAAGGAGAATAAAGCCGTTTAAGTGGAGGACAACAGTTACATTTTTAATGCAATTTATGGTCACAAAACAAGAAATTGGAGATGTAAATGTGAATAGATTTAGAAAAAACTAGAAGAAGTGTGGGGGAAGTCTGGCCGTCTTTGCTTTGGCTGCTGCCCCCACGACTTGACCTCAACTAAGCATAGGAAAGCCTGTCGATATTAACTGTTATGATAGCTCAGTGCGCAGAAACCTGTCCTGAAGAACATTGCGACAGCAGGCGAACAGGATTAATATTTGCTGACAGTCAAGTTTCACTTTCTTCAAGTTTACAAAAGAAACAAAAGACTTGGCAGATGCAGAACCTTTTACATCAGCGGACCAAATCCTCCTTAAATGCTCTTGACAAGGGGAAAATCCCACACTCAGTGATATCATTTATCCTGCGCTGTAATCTGAAGCCACGTGGATATAGAATCCATTATCTGAGCGGATGAAGCACTAAAGCCCTGAAACCAGTCAAAGATATTTATTGACCGTCAAGATTAAAAGATTTCAAATGAAACCAGGGAAGAGAGATGTTGCACTTTTATGATGAGCTCAGCAGATAATTGGCATGAATAAATCATATTCAGTGATATCGATGATGACATCACCCATTGATTGCCCTGCTAGCTAGGGATATTGATCTTCTTCCAAGAGTGGTGGATGAAAATTCAGAAGCAAGATAGTAAGACTTCAACTTGTCAAAGAGGCATTTCTATTTCATATTTGGATCAAATGAAGTTTTGAAAGATATAGAGAAAGAAAAATACATGCTCCAATGTTGCAGGTGATGCTGGCTTCATTGAGTTAAGAGTCAAGGATCAAGGAGAGTTCAAGATTACAGCTCTAACAGAAAATGTTCTGATCCATGTTGTGAACGTTTCCCAGCTTTCTTAGGTTTCACCAGCCTCATCTTCACCAATGAGGCTTTGAGTCGTGACCTCAAGAACATGAGACTCTCCTGTAGAAATAAGAGTGAGACACTCCAGCCGACTTCTATCCATCAGTGAAGGAGTCAACTGAGGTGATGCCAACATCTTGTCAAGATGGCTCCTTGTGAGGTGTTCAGCATGACCATGAGGAGGAGGCACTGGGGCAGACCCAGGACACACAGCAGAGATTATGCTCTCAGAACTCAGAGCTGCAGGAGACATTAGGGGCCTTGCTATCTTGGCTGCTGCCCCGAGAACCAACCTCAAGCAGGCAACAAAACGGATGTATTCTACAAGAGTGCCATCTTCTAATCCCAGATTTTTAATAATCTTTCGGGGGCATCGTTGTTTCCACAACACTTTATTCCCGTGTGGTGATGAGAGCACACCATGAACAGTACGGCTCCAGGAGAAACAAAGCAGAGCTGTTTTGGGGACTGGCAGATGCCTGACTCCGGGCGCTTTAGGATATTTACGCACTCGCTCGACAACCGCCCCGCTGCGTTCAGGCTCACCATCAATTATTCAGCATGCAGTCCATTTTCAGGCTGTGTGAGGGAAGAAAAATGAATTGTATACATGAATGCATGCATGTTACACACCAACTCTGGTAGCTGGGGACGACCTTGAACAAAGGTCATCACCTCAGCATGGTGCCCTGCGAGGATCCACGCAGTCTGAACATTCTAAACATGTTGTCAGCAGAACGACACGGAAGAAAAGCAGCATTTTTCTGCTGCCTGAGTCTCTTTATAATCGTGTTAGGAAGAACACTCCTGCAGCACCGAGAGGATTTGAGGCAGAAGGGAATCCCTGTTTTCCTTGGACACCTGGAAGAGACCAGAGAATAATAAAAATAAAAATCCTACAAAATGCTCTTTTGTTTTCGATCAACACTGTGTATAACTTTCATGAAAAGTGGTGACCAGGCCCGAGGTCACAGATCAATTTACCGTTACTGGTCAATATACAAGGCAACAGTCAATAACCGGGGTCAAAGTGAGACCAACATCGCGCATCAGATAACTACAGTACAAGCGATTCAGAAACTGTATTGTGTTCATGAACAGAAGAAAATAATGTATCGCAAAAAAGTGGGACTCAAAAAAATGATCTATCATTTCATCAAGATGCTAAAGTGATAAATGAAATCTTAAAAAGATAAAGTGCACTGAACAACATTTTCTATTGTTGTTTTTCAACTTTCCATGCATCAGCACCATTTCATTTACGCACTCTCCATCATGGTTACAACACGACAGTGAATAATGTGGCGCGCCAGAAATTGTAGCAAAATGTCTCCCAGGAAGGGAAGTTTATACACAGTTAATCTGTGCTCTTAGCATTGTTATGTGATGAATTAATAGAAATTTATCTCATACAGTCCAAACCCTGGAAATAATACAAATAACCACAAATTTCCTGACCAACACTAGAACACTAATAGCTGATGGCATTTTAAAACAGCTACAGAAGTGTCATAATTCATGAGAAAATGGGATGAGTGAATGTGACAGCATGATTTCAAGGGTGTCAAATTGTGAACAGCTCCTATTTGTTTCAACTTTAGTCAATTGCAGCCAGGTGGTGTTAAGGCAACAAAATTTCAGGTAAACTTGAGAAAACAAAACACTGTCAATGAGAATATGAAACAAAAGTTATGCATCTTGTTGGAAGTCCTCCTCTCCTGGTGGAGGTCTGGGGACAGCTCACAGCCACCAAGTGTCCTCGAAACATAGATCAACAGTGAACACCATGAGATTAGCGCTGCGCATGCTGTGGATAATCTCTGACCCACTGTCTTGTAAGTGACAGGATCGATCATTGCTGTCCCCGCTAGCTGCTCGTATTGCCTTGTTTACAGTTAGGACCACGGAACGTTAAACAAGGACGAGAACTTTGCATGACAATATCCAAAGCAGAGTCTCCCGTGATGAATTTTTTTGACATTTGAGACCACCCTTTGTTGTGAATCAGTCACGCATGATTTAGACTTAATCCAGCCATAGGAGAGGGATAATGCAGGGCACGGCCTTTCTGTGTTGCCAAGCAGACTGACAGCCTCCTAAGACCAAGAGGACACGGTGTAAACAGCTATTCCGACACTTTAAAGCTCTTTGACTGACCCAGATATATTTCCTTCACGACAAAGAGTGTGCTGGTATTTGCACTCACAGTGAAGACCTTGACATCGGCGCGACTGCGAACCTCCTCCACCAGAGCAAGTGGCTTCCCCTTTGGAACAGGGATGGTGCCCAAAACCGTGCAGCTGTCAAGGGTGTTTCTCACCGCTCGGATGAAGGACTGGCTGAAGAGCTCCATTTTCCCAATCTCATCGATGATGAACACCCTCCTGTGGTCAGCTGGGGCTGGCTGTAGATAAAGGACACAAATTAACCATTTATCTACAGCAGTTGTCAGACTAAAGACCCAGGGGGCAAATCTGGCATCTTTTTATGAGGACTGTAAATATGCATCAATAACTCAAAATCAAATTAAATGGTGATTTAAAGTGCAACAAAAGCTAGCATATTAACATGTTTAAAATGTTCCTTTGGAGTGGAGATTGTACATTTTAAAAAAGAATCTGGAACACAGAAAAACACAGGAAAACTTTGATGAAGCATTGACACAAGTACCAGTAAAGCTCAAATTTGCCAACAGTATCTGTAAAGTATGATTTTGTGAGAAGATACATTCTTCTATACATTTCACTCCAACCCACGACATGCATTGCTGGCCAGTTGAGTGGTAGAGTAGGACACCTATAACATCTGAGTGGAAAGAAAATGTAAATCTGTCATACACGTGAAGTTGATGGATGGCAGTGGACGCACGTTCCACGCCAGCGGTGTTCCGCTGCGATGACTGAGATGAAAGTGGAACACACTCCGGTCGATATATAGACACCTTATTTTACAGCAAACGTGTAGGCGGCACTTGGAGGCTCACTTTACATGGTGGATTAAACACGGTCAGCAGCAGCCAGACGGCACCACCGACACTAAAAATGTCACGCCGGAATTTATGTGTTTGCAAGCCTCTAATTATGCCATCAGTTTGGGGGGATTCAAAGCTGCGATGACTTGTTAATGGACAAGAAAAAGGGGTGTTTTGCACTCTGTGATCTATCGATGGAGGAGTTCTCTTACCTTCCTGAAAAGGGGGAGAACTTGGTGTTCAAATGAAGACAAGTCAACCACATACTGCCCGACTGTGTGCTCCCTTCCACCAGGAGCGGCTGCAGCCATGTCTCTGTGTTGACATCAAATACTGTCAAAACATGCTCGGATAAAAAGGGAGGCTCACATACTACCTGGTTCTGGACAAGGGCCCCCTTTGTCCGTCCACGGTGACCACATCAAAGCCCACTCTCCGGCCTCCATCTCTGACCTCCTGGGTGTAAAATCCCTCCACTGCGTGTCCCGATGACACTAAAGCTTCGCACGCCTTTTGGACGAGAGTGGTTTTGCCCACACCTGGTCAAACATTCAACAAATGTAAAAGCTTTTGGGGAAAAAATAAAATCGATATCGATCTTAAATAAAATTGCTAAGTTATTTTATTAAAAGCTGGTTAGTATTTCGAGATTAAAGCGTTGCAAAATTAAGGCAAGACTCAACAGACTGACAAATGCTAATTTTCACCGCCTAGAGCGAAGTTGTGAGGCTAAGAAGAGTTGAAATCTACCTGGAGGTCCTGTCAAGAAAACGTGTTTGATCATTGCACTTCTCCACACGTTGCTTCCGTACACAGAGCCCCGCGCATGCGCAGATGTCTTACAGGGGAAACGGACGATCCGGGCCTTTTGTCTTGAAAGAAAGATAAATGTTGACTTCAGAAATTTAAATCAATTATTTTTTACCGCTTTCTAACTGTGTTAGTCCAAATGTTGATATGTTTAGCCACTGCATTTCTATAGGAACGGACCGAAATTTGTCACTGAAGTTCGGTGATGGCTGCAAAATATAATTAAATGTATATAGTTCAAATGGTAATAACGATACCACGCTTTCTTAAGTAATATAAGAGTTAGGGTTCGAGGTTCTTAAGCCTTAGTCGCTACTCGTAATGCTTGATATACCTTGTCCTGAGATACCATTCATTATTATATACACTCAACATGACAATAATGCAGTATATATATATGAGTGCTACAAAATGCTACCACATTCTTTTTTAAGAATTATTGTAAAATTTAGAATGACTGTAGACTATAGTGAAGGCAATTCGAATTTGAGTGATGGCATTGTTTTGTTTTCTGTGAAGGAATGCATATTAATGAAAAAGCTTACTAACAGAAGAAACGTTGATTTATTTTCAAACTTTATTAACGTCACACAAAACATGTTCTGAGTGTTCACATGGTGTATCCAGGCAGTTTATTGGCCACAAGCTTTGAAATATGTTGATATTCTTTTCTCAAATCCAGCGTTCCAAGTTCATCCTTCTCTTCCTCTTCTGATAAGTGATGAAAAGAGGAAAGTGATTCTGTTGAACGTCCGCTGCTCTTCCTCATCCTCCTCTTTTGTCCCTCCTGTGATCCGTCACTGTCTTTAAAGGAAGCGCCATCTCCTCTGATGCTCTCCGTCGATGTCTTCTTGGAATGAGTTGAACCCACCGTGTCGCTTTCATCAGAGGAAAAGAGAGGTGCACGTACCGCAGTTGCAGCTTGTACTGCACCCTGCGTCTGGTGTGGAGAACAGTCAGCCCATTTGGGCACAGGAAGGGCATTTCTCCTCAGAGCTGCATCTGAATCTGACTCACAATTGTCAGGATGAGTCGGTGATGCAGGCACCCGGGCTCGAGTGCGCTCTGGACTGCTGGCCAGGTCAGGCGAGCACGAGTCAGTGGGGTCGAGACTATTGAAATCATCAGCATAGTTTGCCTCCTCTCTGTCTTCACTGCTGCATGCTGAGTAGGAAGATTTCACAGGGCTGCGCTGACTTCGCCTGGATGAATGACTCTTTTCATCTTCTAACTCAGAATGTGAGAGGTTTGAGTTACTGTGATGCTCAGTACTGTCCTGAAGTGGGACAACATCCTCACTGGGGACAGGAAGTGGCAACTGTGGAATTTGAGGAGATTTTCTGTCTTCTTCTGTCGAAACTTTCAAATCTGCCAGACTGCTGTGCACATTTACATCATGTTTTACAGATTCTTTCTTGCTTGATGCTTTAACTTTCACAAAACTTTCTTTGCACGAGTTCTGTACTAGCATCACACACTCACGCTGGTTTAACGCTGCAGAATTTTTCTGAAGCCGCAGATTGAAAGTTCTCGTTGTTCGATACACCAGCTTCTTCCTTACCGATTTTGCGTTTTTATTTTCAAACACTTCCTTTTTCTGAACGCTTTCATGGGCTCTGTTAGGACTTGTGACTGGTGTGGAGTGGTATCTAGGAGAAGGGAAAGCCTGCTGCTTGGTATTCCGTGGTGCGCTGACCTGTGCGGCTGCAGGGTCTGTGGAAATTGGACGATAAATACATGCCAAATTGGGATGAATGGACAACGCCTGGTGTGGACTTTGGCTAGTTAACAGTGACAGCTCAACAAGAAGAGCGTTTAATAGCGGCAACTGTCTTATAGCATCTCCAGAGACATTTTCCACGACGGAGTCTTTCGAACTCTTTGCAGGTGGTCCGACTTTAACGTCCCTCACTGTAGGATGTTCAGATCCATCTTCAGAGCAAGAGTCCTTATACGTCTCAGCCTCCTGTGGAATGTTAGTGTCCCATCCCTCTAGTTTGTTGTCACCAGTGTTGCAGAAGTAAAGATAAGGAGGGCAGAATACATTCGCACTGTTATTCTCATCGTTGACCGGAGGAGAATGTTGCTCTTGCTCAGTTTTTAAATGATTTGCATTTTGCAACCGGATGTCAGCTGTATCAGTCTCATCCTGTATGGATAAAGGAGCTTCATCACCTGCTGAAGTTCGAGCCTTTACCGAGGAAGCCAGTGGAGCAGGTAGTTTGTCCGTTGAAACATAGTCTAGATGATTATTCTCCATCACACGAGGTTGTAAAGAAGCTCCTGCAGCAGACAGTTTATAACTCAAAGTCATAGATCCGGAGGTGTCCCCTTTGAGGTCTCGCAGAGTTACTGTCCCCCGTTCTCCATGTGAAGAAACACCAACTCCTGCAACAGTCTGTCTGACTCTGCCCACAACTTTTTCCAGTGGAATGAAGCACGTCCCTAATAGCTTTGGGATTTCCTCTTTCACGTCTAAAACCATGACAGACAGGGGGTTGCTGGACAGTTGTGAATACAGAGAGTCCAGATTCATTCTGAACGAACACGACTTGCCTCTGTTGAAAACATATTCACGTCGATTGTGGCTGCGCCTCTGCTCAGGTGGATAAACGATCAGCGTCGGAAAGTCCAACAGTCGAACCGCAACAGCGAGCTCGTCCGAGACTGTCTTCTCTTCGTTGATTTTAATGAATTCCACTAAAAAGTCCAACGAAAATAAAACATCTCCGACGAGGTCGCCTCGTTGTTTGGCCATTCTGGACGGCGATATAGCGCTCTGTTAGCTTGACACTAGCTCGGTGGCTAAATCACCTGCAGCGTCCATGGATACAGTCGAGGGTCGATTACGTCATCAACACCCATTGATTTCTGGGAACTGTAGTTTCACAGCGATCACTGAATTCAACGGATATTTTTAGACTTTCTTTTTAGTTTTATATCATATCGTATAAATTAGTTAACATGTGAACAGACAAGTGAAATCACGCATAGCACAAATAAAATGTGATATTTCTTTCTTAATAGCTCACATGATGGCGCCGCTGGAATATTTCTAGAATTAAGTGATTCATATTGAACAGAATGCGAAGTTTACGAGACGCACTAGACGTTTTAAACATTTTAACGCTGCAATAGCAGAATCTCCGAGTGGACTTGGTGAGCAGCCGCCTGTGCGCGCCGGTGGGCGGGGACTTTCTCCTGTTGTCATCGCGGAGCTCGGTGCTGGATGGACCTCGACTTCAGTCTGGAGGTTGAGACCGTGAGGGAGAGGTGCGAGCCCGGCGACTATCCAACTACAACTGGCTTTACCCTATAAGGATAACAACCACAGCACTACAAGCAGGATATCGCTTTTCCCTGTGAGGTAAGAGACGCTTCTATTTTCCACATGTGTGAAAACTGAGGACACAAACGCTAGCGAGCAGCAGAGAACTCAATATGTATCCGACACAAAAGTTGTTTTCACGCCTCTGTACTACGCGTCTCCACACATACACTTGTGATAAATCTCAAATGTCTTTCGCGCACATTGAAATCTCGAAGTGACTCTCCACCTGGTACGTTAAATAACCGTGGTAAACATTACTTCAACACAACAGATTTTAGTGTTACACAGCCGGGAGGAGGATTGTGTCCTTGTTTTAAAGTGTTTAGTTCGCACATGGCGTTGTGGGGTCAAGGTAAATTCGTTCAAAATTATTATTGTTGAATGAATTTTCAGAGTGGAGTGCCCTTATTGAACAGTGGGAGGCGGTAGAGACGACATTGTCCGTCTGGTCAGTGGCAATGGCTCTTGTTTTGCCATCGTGGGGAGTTGTGGGTGTAATAGCCACAAGAATGCGTTTATTCTCGCGAATTCAGCCATGCTCCCTTTGTTCTGCTGCACTTATTTGTAAATCCATAAATTAACGTCACAAATCATGACTAGTTTCTTTGACAGATTATGCGTGACGACTGTTTTGGAGCTGACGTTATGTATGTCTGATCCTGTGACTGCTGTGGCAAGCTCCCATACATCCCACTGTAGAAGTTAACAGGGGAATTATTGTTGCTCTCAAGTTCCATGTTCTTCGCTGCCTTCCTGTAGGATGTTTATGCTGTTCTAAGCTGTCGCTAAATTCCCAATAAAAAGGAAATAAATGGGCCTCAGTCCTGCTCAGACATGAGAGCAGCTGAGTGTAAATGTGAGTCTGGGATTGTTTCTCTGCTGCTGAAGCTTAAAAATCAATAAGGAACTATTATTTTTTTGATGGCTTTTATGTCTGGGAAAGATTAGTTTTCCGCTGAACTAAGTAGGCACTGGGGTGTTTTAAGACCTGGTGTTTCATTGAACGTTTTTTTTGGTTCCCTTTTATTGTTCAGCTGTACACCAGGAGAACGACATATGGAGTGACACATGTGTACAAATGTGTTCAACAAGCCTGTTGTACATTGAAAGAGAGAAATTGCTGATGTTTTCTCCGGAGGACGTTTTCCACCCTATAAGGGAGTTTAAACAAGATGTAGGTTAAAGAGCCTTTCTCACCCACTGTCTTATAGCAGGAGAGCTGTTCATGAGCTGCGTAATGACAGCACCAAGTCTTTCAGTCTCACTGGTGATCTGTCACTCTCTTCCTTCACCGAGCTGCATTAATCTCCTTAGAGAGAAACGCATCCTCATCATTCCGCGTGAATAACCAGACAATAGGTAATTGATCCAGAAAGATGTGTCTTTCAAAATAAAGTTATGTGCACAATGTGCGCTCAGCGGAACAATGAGGCACCTGTCAAGTTTGGCGGAGAAACGGCTTCCTGTGACATGCCCACAGGACATATCCAGTTGTTATCATTGCGGAGCTATTTAGGATGTCTTCTTGCCTTGTGGGCCTGGAGACGCCCCACTAGAGTTACAGTGTTTGTCTAAAGATGTTACCATAACACTGAGCCCACATATCAAGTGCGTAATGAGAATGTTTTTTTCTTACACCCCAGCTGCAGAAATTCTACTGAACCGTGTACTTGGTCATGTTTTCGGATCTCTTTGTCTGTTCCCACGGTGCTTTGCTGCGAGTCAATAAAAGAGCATCAGCACAAGTCAAGTTACATTATGACTCCCTCATCATTATTCGCTCTTGCTTTAGTGCATGAGCTACCACTAAAATCCTGTAACCCCCATTTGCATGTGATGAGGATCAGAAAATGGCATGGACCTGCTGACCGCTGGGTTAGCAGAGAGACACAATGGGACCTCCACCAGCCAATCCTGTTGCTTTAAAACCCAACAACCAGCAGACGGGGATCACATGCTGCCTGCTGCTGTTTTGAGAGTCAGAGGTTCGCTTGGTATTCTTTTCACCCTTTGTTTTGATTGCAGTCTGGATTTATAGAAGGATTACAGCGCCCTTGTCACTTCAAGGGAAATGCCCTTCGTGATGCAGTCGTGCAGTCCACCCTTCAGAGTTAGCTATTGGGAGTAACATCAGAAAAGTGTTTCAGCTAGGTAGCACTGAAATGTTTGCATGGGTGTATGAATTAATGTCAATGAACCCATGACGTTAATAGAAGTTGAGCTCCACTTTAGGGCGTTGTTAGGTTGCTCTCATGTGTTATTAACTGACTGATGAGTGAGTGCACATAGTATCAGACTAATGTTGAAATCACAACTTGAACTCTGGCAACTGTGTTGGCGTCTATTTGAAATGAAAACCAGTGCAGCCTCAGGGAAGACAGACCTGCTGTGTCCAGGTGTATTGTAACCGTGAATTAGCCTGAAAAGTTTACAAAATGCCAAACTTATATGAGATAACCAACCAAGCTTTGGACACTTGGTTTTTGGTTGACTGATGTTCTCCACTGCCACTGTTCATGGCGTAAAACTTGCCGGTGGCTATTCTCGACTTTTCATTTGCAGGTATGTCCAACACCAGATCACATCAACCAACAATAAGAAAAGTAGATAGTGCTTGTCCTAGAAGCCCCATAATGCACAGCAACAGTTGAGGCTCAAATAACAGCTTAGATCAAAATATTGTTGACTACATATAGGCGGAAAATTCCACATTCTGTCGGCCTGTTCTGCCTCATCTGTCTGTGAGTTTGTCACCTCTGACCTTAGAGTGTGTTAGTGTTTGTTTCGACCTATTTTAATGTCTCAGCATTCGTTCGATGACTCCTGCACCTGTTATGTTAAGTAAGGATTTTGTACACTTGGTTACTGTAAGTATTACTATTAACTTTGAAGGTCCATCACCTGCTTAAGTAGCCCTTTTATTTTTAACGTTCTATCCCTATCAAGCCATTTCTCATTGCAAAGCAGTGCGTGAAAACCTCCGGAATTGAGTGGTTATATTCTCCAGAATTTCTTCACGACTGTGAAAGTAATGGTGTGTGTTTAAATTTTATACCTCGCCAGAAGTCGGCACTGAGTGCTCTGAGACTGGGTTTGCTCTTGGGTCAGCTCTATACATCGTGCGACTACTCATGTGCAGTCAGTGCATTGGCCTTAACACGGCATGTTCAACATCCTGCTTAGTTGCCATTTGACTGTCAGCAAACATCATGTGAAACCACTTGAATACGCCAGCAGCTTTGTTGTTCCATTCTTTCTGCTTTATGCAGAATCAAGCATTATAGCCAGTGGCATGTTACTTGAGGACATATGTGCCTCTGTATGCCGCAAAGCGTGTTTGTTTATCTGTGTCAAGTTGACGTTCGGTGGGTTTATTGTTATGCCTGAGCTTTACAGTAGATGCAGATGTCAGATGTTAAAACCTGCTTACCCAGGGATTTATGCATTATGTTTTGAATCAATATTTGAGTATTAGTAAGCGTGACCATTGAGGGAACATTACATGATGTTTGTCGTCCCCACCTGACACAAATGCACTTTGTTTCCTTCTATATAATTCCGTGAAAGCTGCCACTCATCTGGATGTCGTGACGTGCCTGTACCAGAGAAAAAGCTTTACCATGGCTGCAGGCGACGCTGCTGCATGAAGCAGATGGTATAATGATAAAAGTCAAATGCTGATCGTGCCAGTGCTGGTGAGAACCCGGGTCAGCCCATGGTGACACACAGCCAAGATTCTACTAGTCCAAGAAGGAGGGTGCAATGTGGGTCAAGAGGGAGGTCAAAAGTTTATCCAGCTTAGTTCGCTGCAGTGATGCGCGTCAAGAATGTTGAGACATTATGATGGCATCACCCGTCAAACTTGTTCGATTCACATTCTCTTTCATGAATCTTGTATTCGTTTTATCCATCCAAACGCTGGTGAAGGCAGCATCACATGATCAGCTTAGATAGACTTCAACTTCACACTATTTAATGACCTTTTTAACCGACCCACAATTTTACTGAGTGAGATTTGACGTTCACTCTCGGGCGACGGATGATCTTTACTGTATGGTGATGGCTAACAGATGTGACTCAGATGGTAAATACCGATGATGTTTTTCCATCTGAAGAGGAAGTATATATTGGACTTCAGACCATCACTGATGAGTCAGCTTTGCTTTTATAGTCTGTTTTGATGATAAACCTTTTCCTAAAAGCAATAATGCCATTCAGCTGTGTTGTAGTTCCTAAGCCAACCATCAGTATCCAAAGGAGGTGATTAAGACGCTAAAATAAAGAGGGAAATAAAAATCTCAACTGGTCTTACAGATGAAACATTGACTCAGTGGAAGATGTTATGCTTACAAGCAATGCTGAGTACGATGTTCACTATGTTCATGTTAATCATTGAGCCCAATTAACATGGTTAAACAACTGCTTTGGCTTTTTTAAACCAACCAGAACTGGTAAGGTTGGGAAATCTCAGCTCATACTTCAGGGTGTTAATACATGCTGGGAATTTTTCCATTCACATTACAGAATAATGAGAGTTAAAAATTTGAGTGTAATAAATCCATACCCACATTGAGAAAGGAATGTAATGTTGATGCCTCGTTTTTGTGGTATGTGTTTACCTTGCTAACATTACGTCGAGGTTATCATTATCTGTCTCCATTAAGGAGACAAGTTACACCTCAGTGGTGTACAACAGTTGTACGCTGCTACTCCATCATGTTATTATCGTACGTCACACGGGCGGCAGGCGAGCTAATGTGGCCTACTTTGACATTTTTGTATTTTCCTCTGCCAAGCCGGTCTACATCAGGGCAAATGCCACCACACCAGGTCGCAAATATCAGTCATTATTGTCACTCCAAAAACCATCATGTTCATGCATTATGGATTAGCAATACAGGAAAACACACCCTGCCAAGATGAATTATGTCGGTTCCTCTGGTTCCCATGGGTGCTCATTAGTGTCTATATCAGGAATGTTGGAGGGGAAAGGCCAGAGAAAGTTGCTGACCCTCCCTACGTGTTTTGTCTAAATGTCTATTCCTGCGACACAAAGGGGAGAAAGAATCGCTGGCTTGTCATTAACCTAATGGTCAGTGTGTCCAAGGACCAGCCGTGACCCAGCGGGTTAACCGGGTCTGTGCTCTCCTCAGCAGGCTCAGACAATCAGGGCAACTGACCTCTCTGGTTGCACTCCATTGGGAGATAAGAAGGGATTTGGTTTGCATACCTCTTTCCTACTGTAGCGAAAAAGAAAGCGGCTGAGCAGACATGACTGATACACCCAACATTCCTCTCTTTGTCTCGCTCTGCATTTGTTCTTAGGACTCCTATGGACCGGATTCTGTTACATTTTAATTAAGTGGTATTTATGTAACAGAAACAACAGTCATATCAAGTAACTCCTAACGTGCCCCGATTTGCTTATGTGTCTGATTTAAGCGGTCAAATATAACTTCAAGTATCGTGTTCGGTTGGCTAACAAGGTCAATGCTGCTTTTGTGAGGGTCGTCCGTTCCCGTTTTTACAAACTGCAGCCCACCGCGTCGATCCAAGTGAGGCGATGAATGAGTAGTTGCAAAGGTAAACATTCCGCTGACTTGTTTCTGATCGAGGTTGATTGTAATTAACAGGTCAAATGGGGCAGAACCGTGACAGATGTGCCGTTAAGTGCTCAACTTCCACCCTGTTCACAGGCGTGGGTGCGAGTGTAAGCCAGTGAAGCGAGCCATCGCCGCCAGTATCCTTCAAATAACCTCAGTGGTGAACTGAGGAGTAGGAAGATTGTCCTCGTGATACTGGATTTGGTTGAGCGTAGAATTGGGAGTGAAGGTCAAGTCCGTGCCCACTGAGGCAACACATCCTCACCCATCCAGTTCAGAGGATTAAAATAAGGCAGCTTAGACTCCATCCTTACGTACAGTAGCACTTCCTTATGTGTTGACCATTGTGTGTTTGGAACTTAGTACCTAGTTGTTCAATACTATTTTGCCTCATATGCTATAGTACCTTTAGCTGTGGCTAGCACTTTAATTTGTTTTTGTTGTTTTTGCTGTTTGACGTTGCGTTTGTAAAACTAAAAATGATTTCTGAATCATGGCACCATACTGTGAGGAAGTGAAATTGTGCTCTGCGCTAGATTATTTCAGCTCCAGTTTAGTGCAATTTTGCGAAGGATTCGTAGATTTAAAAAAGACATCTCGCAGACATTTTAGTCATGACAAAGAAGCGCGGCTTTGTAGAGTGTAAGGACATAATACTGGATTGTTCTGCTTTGTGTGGAATGTGCCTCGTCTGTGGATATCAGCCTTTTTACAGGAAGGAACTCGAGCTCAAGCAGAGTTTTATCAATGGTGAGAAAGCGTCTGGGTTTTATGCTCAGGCCTTTCATGTGCCCTCTCTTCCACTAAAGAAAGTGTAGTCGTCTGCTTTTGTGCTTTTGAAAGTTAAAACTTGTTCTTTCTCTTGTTTTGAAAAGGCATTTAATGAGACTGGAAAGAAAAAAAAAACATTGCATACTTAAGTGTTGTGTGTTTCCAGTAATTACTTAATAAGATATTTGGAATCCATTGTTTTAGACTGCAATTGACCAGCCATCGTCATTGAAAATTTTAATATCATAATTGACATGAAACTATTCATTGCTTGACAGCGGGACAGCTGGATTATTTCACTAACAGGTTTGGGTTATGTTAAGTGTACTTTAGCATGAACCATTGGACCTTAAATGAGGGGTGATGAATCTGGTTCTGAAAAACAATTAGCACGCAGTGTGGCGGGAGAACTTCTCTGGTGCAGCTGCTCCAAACAACATTTAAATTTATCTGCCAATAACTACTTGTGTGCCTTCTCGATAGTGGCAATCACAGATAAATTACGAGCAGCCTTGCAGTTTCTACCTTTAGCTCGTGCTACTTAATGTTCAGAGCTGTCTTTAACTTAATTGAGCTAGTGATTTTCAGGTATGTCTGCCTGAAAAAGCACCTGCTTCGCTTGAAAACTCTCTGGAGTTCAGAAATGTTGGTGGCAATTCTCTCAAAATGTATCTGAAACACCATGACAGATTAAACTAGAAATGCACTCAGAGAGTGCAAATCTCCACCAATATAGAATCCTTTAAAGAACTGAAACTTGATTCTTGGGCTGGAAATTGAACCTGGGCCTGTGTATGTCCTTTGTACTTAACACTTGATGTTCCTTGTCCCATGACACACCGGGGTTTCTCCTACATGTAAACAATGGTGGTGCACCGCCATGTCAATAATGAATGTGGCCACGCCTTTTTAAAGATGAACTCTAAAGTGATCAAACATATTAAAACAAAGTTGAAACATAAAACAAGCAGATAATACGTAATACATCTTGGAGATTGACACAGTTATGATGTTTTTAACAGTAAACTGTACAAAGAAAGCTCATAATGACTGAAGTCTGTTGCTTGTGGACCTAGCATTTTTATGGTGACCTTTTCAGTAAAAGTCAAGTTTTTTTTATTGCCACATTTTCATAATATCCCAGCAGAAACCCTTCACGCGTTTCCGGAAAATTTTATCCATCCTTAAGTTATTTTGAACACCGACAGACAGACAGACAGACAAAACAATGGGGTGGAAAACATAACTTCCTTAGCAGAGGTACTGAGAGGTTGAACTGGCTCATGCACATATTTGAAAGGCCGCGTGTTACAAGAACATTAGCTTGACCGGTTGGTAACGGTCTCAGGATAGATTTAGAAACAAGGATTCTTTTATGAACCCATTCTACCATTAAGTTCATCAACATTACAGGCTATTTCCCTCTATTATAATACAGAATGAAGTGAGGCGGGAGCAGGGAAACTACCTTCAATTACATCAGTGAGGAAGCTTCCCAAGCAATACACAAGCGACACAATGAAAATCACGTGACCACAATTGTTTTGCAGAATAAATAAAGGGAGGGTCGGTCTTGTCTGAATAATTGATGCTGTAAACATTTGTCAATATTTTCTCCTCTTGTTGATGCCGCTTTAAATTGACTCAGCCCATTAAACCAGGCCAGGCGCAGTCGACAACTGAAGCACAAAAATGCCTGAAGATGGATTTGCCGTTGGCCTGACTGCAGAGCAGGCAGAGGCAGTGACTATTTAATTCAAGCTTGAGATACTGGGCTTACTGGTGTGCATGGGAAACCATTTTACGAGTGGAAGGCAACGGTGAAGTGGATGTGAAGTGTTTGAGATGCAGTGTGGTGTGTTTAAGGAGCTGCCGCCCGGCCAGGCAAAGCTAATTCAGAGCTGTTGAAGTGTTTTCCGTCTCACTTGAGATTTTCTTCCCTCTTTCTCGGTGACATCAGTTTGGCCCAGCCTCGTTTTTTTTGTCATTTGTATAGACTGTTGATGGCAGATAATGATCTGAAGTGACAGTGGCCTGATTTCTCTTCTCTTTCTCCTGCTTCTGTAATCTGCCAGTGTGAAGGAGATCAACTGACCCCCCCCTCACCCCATCATCCCAAGTGTATTGAAAGCTGCTGTGGATGTTTGGAGGTCTGCCACAGCGGGTGGGACGCTGTGGGATAGAGTGCCAGAAGACCAGTACATTTGACACTGAATGCCTGTCTTTATATGGGCTGAGTGCCGTAGAAGAAGAGGGCACAAATGAAAAGGAGATTACATAACGTATTCACAAACACTGTCTCGGATGCTATGTTGGGATCCCAACAAGAGGTCTTTGTGTGCTCTTCCTATAATGCCTAGAAGCTACACTGTTGCTTCATTCATTGCTTACCTTCCCCAGGCTTTGTTTACTGGAGGCCTGTGGAGCTTCTCTGAAATGTTAACAAGACTGAAGGGCCACAGCCAGTTCAGCACTTTGCTTGACGTGCCCCGGCCAAAGCTCGGTCTCTGTGTGCATCACCAGGTGCTGTATATCTGAGAACAGCTGCATAATTACACTGTTCTCGTCTGTCTCGAGATAATCTATGTTTAGGAGGAGCACACAAGCACAGAAGGTCAGGGGTCGGCTAACGCTTCCAGCATGCTGATAGATGCAGTAGGTTTGAATGTATTGGCTTGTATTTCCTGGCAAGGATTTCATTCGCTTAGTTGGTTGTTTAAGAAAGTAAAAAAATAAATAGTTTATTTTCCCATGTTATACTGTCGGTCTTTGTTATACACAAAGGTCATGGTGGCTGTACCTGATGCAAAAAGGCCGTCTCTGGAAGATAGTGTTTCCTTGCCAACCATGTGACGTAATATCTCCAAAGTCCTGGGTCCTCCAAGATGGACATATCTGGAACACCTCTTGAGGGAGGCATCTGGCTCCTCATGATATGTAGGAGCTGCAGTACTCTGCGTCTGTCCCAGATGGCTGGGCTACTCGCTGTATCTCTGAAAGAAGGTTCAAACACCAACACCTGGTTCGTTTTTAGCCATCTTGTTCTTTTAGCTGCTACATATGGCTGAGGCTGAGGTGAGAGGAAGAGCATTTATCGGAACTTGACAATTTACTGGCCAATTTTGCGATACTTGTCAAGAACTCGCTCATGACAGCACCCAATATCCACTACAGTGTTCCCTTGCTATATTCTGGATATTCAATCATCACATGTTTTTACGGGACTGTCTACTCTTCCACAAATAAGGATGGTGGCAAGCGCTAATGCCACACTTATCCTTTCTCATATGACAAATATACTCCCAAATGCGCATCACAGTGGCGAACCTGGCTCCTCTTGTAATATGCGACGGTTCAATTTTTTACGGAGCACTGCATGGCGCTTACTGGTCTTCTGACATCAAATCAATGAAAAGTGACGTGAAGAGGTTGTTATTCACATTTTAATATAAAAGAGATCCACTGCCCGATTGCAGACACGCCGTCTTTGATTTCTGATTTCTGACGAAACGACTCAGATACGCTCAATCTGTGGCAGTGGAGTCATGCAGAAAAAACAAACATCATTTAAAATGGTTGCTGTGGTATTGTTAACTGCTCATATTGGTACTCAGTTTCGGCAACTGTCAGTACTCAAATTCATACTTCTTTCTAGTCTGGAAAAAAGTGGTATCGGGACTAAATGGAGATCTTTGTCCTTGGGTTAAGTACAGAATAACGATGAAGATGCTGCGCTGATCCCCCAGTAACAAGACTCCTAGATACTTTTTTTAGCTGGGGAAGTATCTAATTTCCAACAGGACGTGACCCCCCAGATTCAAAGGGCTGCAGGGTTCTCCATAGGACCGAGCGCATTGTACATTTTTCATAGTCCTACTTAACGGTTTATCTTAAGAGGTGGTCCCCCTCCATCGAGTCACATTTCACTATGTTGCCAAAAACAGGAGTTACTCCTCCTACGCTGGGAAAATCTCATCATGCTAATCCACTTGCTTTGAAGCACAACCTTCGGGCAAGAAATGAAGGTCCTTTTCTGACTTGTGGAAAAAAGTACATAAGATAATGAGTCATTACAAATTTAAAGTGTAACCTTAAAATACAAATGACATTAAGGCATGCAAATAATATATATAATTTTCATAAAAAATAGGAGATAAAATCCCTGTGTATATAACACTTATTCTGCCCCTCTTCTTGGCAAACGCAAAACACAATTGTTCCCACCAATTCAGTGAAGACTCAAGTTTTGCATTTTCAGTATCTACAGCAACAGCTGGTTAAGCATGTCACATGACCACCCACCAACATTTGTTATGTGTCAACAGGAAGTTGCTTATTTACTCTACTGCTGCTTGCTTAGTTGTCGTAAATCAACCAAACGAAAAACAACAACAACAATAAAAAGGCAACATGGTGGATTTACAACCTTGTCATTGGGTATCAAAACAAGAAGCAAAGTTGAGCGATTAACTCTGAAGATGTCATTTATTTCTATGCTCTGCAAGCCAGTGATTGAAGAGTTTTCAAAAGTGAATATAAAAGGAGCATTTTAGGATTCATTATGAAAAAACCTAAGAGTGCAAATACATGTTTGTTTTTTTACAAGCATGTTTCTCTCTAAATTGAAATTGCGCAAATGGGCATATTGTTTTGCGTGATATTTTCTAATGCTGAATATACAAGCCTCCATTCATGAGCTTTATTTTGGCTCACCTTCTTCATGCGCTGTTGAACCCAAAACGTAACTGAACATCTGCTTTAATGTAATTTGTGGAGCAGTTCCTGCCATGTTTGTTCCAATAAAGCTAACCCAGGCTCAGTCATGCAATATTCTGGCCCTGAACACAACACTGCACTTTCACTTTGCGTTTAAAAGCAAATGTAATCTCCGTCCACATGATTGTTTCTGCTTTTCTGCCTCTGGAAAAGAATGAGTTTGACTAATCAGTACGGATTTAATACTCAGGTCCAATCAGAAGGAGAGCGGTTCTGAATATGTCATCAGTACACATCTTTTTTTATTCCTTCGCATGGGCCTTGAGTTTGGCACCAGAGACGAACGAGAAAAGTGCCTTAATTTGGAGTTTATACCCATAGTAGTAATCGCTTTGCTAAACAGCATGTTACAAATTGTGTCCCATCAGTGCACAACAGGGTTTATGTTCATAGGTGGTAGCATTTGACATTTTCTCGAGACAAGAGAGAGAACCAGTGTAGGTTAATTGTTTCCTGTCATTTAGCTTGATTTTAAATGAAAGGCTTTCCCAAAAGACGGTCCCGGTGGAGGCAGCTCATATTTCCTCCCGACTCCTCTCAGCTCCCTCATCAGCCTGTGTTGTGCTGTCTGTTCTCATTTCATGAACTTCATCCACACTGCCTCATCCAGTCTGTTTTTTTTAAACCGGCCGCGTTCCTTATCTACTGTTTGATGGGTTTGCAGCCATTTGGTGTTCACAGCCCCAAAAATACATTATTCAATTGTAGTGTGAAGAAAAATGGTGTTGATTTGTATTCTACTTGGCGACTGTGAACTTTTCACTTGTGGAATACACCGGGAATATTTTCATAAACAAGAGATGAACTACATTTTTAATATTGGTGTCTTGTTGTCCTTAACACATACTGCCTTTTTTACTTTTTACATTTACTTTTTTGAAAGATAAATAGAGTCACTAATCCCATAGTCATATTGTTGCAATATTGAGATAAATGAAATGAATATCGAAATATGATATTTTGTGAATCTCCTTCAATTCTAGGGAACGGTTTGGGCAAATTCCGTCTTTACCATGGTAAAAATAGCTTTGGGCTATGAGTGTCTCACAACCAATTGTACACATAACTCCAGTTATCCATAATCTGTCTTTATACAAACCTCTGACAGACAAGGTGGTGTTCTGAACAGATTTGAGTGTTAAAGACAGATCATTTGCAATGACATCAATCTGTACGTAGCTGTTTCTGGGAAGTTAGGACTATTTCATTACCCTGTTATTATCACCTATTTGGTTTGACCTATGTAACAGTCTGGTTTCAGATGAAATTGGACCTGTTTCTAGAGAACATCTAATAGATGATGAGACATCCTAAGGTGAGGTGAACCGGAATGAAGGGATCAGGTTGTAGTCTTATCGTCAAGACCACATAACAACAGACTGAGTTGAGACCAGGACCAGAGTAGACAGAAACCTGGTCAAGAGCTCGGTCTTGGTTTTGCCCCTCCCAGGTTTTTGTCTCGACTTGGTCTCAGACTACAACACTACCAAGTTAATCCAAAACTCACTGGTGTGGTAGGAGGTTTCTGAAGGTCGTCTTTGCTGAGACTGCTGCCTCTGTAACACTAACTATGTTGAGAATAGTTGATAGAATTTAGTTCAATATGATGTCGTACCTTTGTTCTTTATTTAATGAACTCTTCAGTTGAAACTTGAATCATGAAACTTTTTGCTACTCAAAATCTAATATCTGAAATTCATTTTCCCCCAGAAATTGTCAAGTTATTGTTGGAGATTGGAGGTCACTTCAATGGAATTACCCAGAGCCCTGGTGTCTTGAATGCAACATCACCATGTAAGTACAACAAGCTATCAATCCTGAATAATAACTATTTATTTAGCAATGGTGGAGGATGGAGAGTTCAAGCACATTAATTTCTACTATGATCAGGACGGACACCTTGAGCCTCACCGTGCACTGGCCTTCAGGTTTACAACTCGCTGATACTTTTTGTTATAAGACAGACTCTTGAGACTTCATTTTCACATGCTGCTTGGAATTCTTGTCTAAACACGTATAATTATCGTGTCAGATGCTTCATAGCTGAGTTAAATACACAAGAGGGAAACCAGAGATGGGTAATATAAACCTGCATGAGCAAGGATCAAGGCTGAATAATCATTTCTCATTGTTGACTTCAGCATCTATAATGATACATGGCTCGACTGTTACTGCACTATTTCTGTCCTAAACAAGTGCGTATTTTGCTTCATGAGGAATATAAAAATAGCCTAACTATTGTCCGTAAGTTGTGTTCCCTCAGTGTTATATTGGTGAGTGCAACGATTGTACTTGCTCTTGAAGTGGAAACATCCTTAACAAATATTTGGCGGTTTGTTGCTCCCCCCCAGTCTCCATTAGATCACCTCATCAGATCGGTGGCCTCGATCGGCATTGAAGGTCAAAGGTCATTTGATCACAAGGGGCCCCCATGTCAGGTCGGATCAGTGCACTTGGCTCCTGGTGGATAGAATGAATTCATCCGCACTCGTCTCCCTTGATGCTTCACCCATTTAGCAGTCGGGGAGGGGCGGTTGGTGAGATGTTGGTGTAGCGAGAGGGAATGGGAATAGATTTAGACGCAAAAAAGAGCAAGAGATGTCTCGACATCACGTACAAATGGCTGGTTTGTTTATTGTCTGTGGCTGAATAGGAACCTAGATATTCAGCAAAGCATAATGACGCCTCAGGGAGACGGGAAATTTGGGTGCTCCATGTCATTGTTGTGCTGTTATTGTGTTTATTTAGTAAAAGCGAGCCATTTTACTCTACTGTCCATGAATATGTGGTAAAAGCAAATAGTGGTGAGGCTGAAGATGACATCTCTTCTGCTACCCAATGTACTCCGTTGAGTTACTTGAGGTGCCCTTATTTTGCATTTTTGTTCTAATGGCATGTAACATGATGCAATTTTGCTCCCCACATGCTTCTACACACAATAAACTGCACCAAATTTCTACGTAAAATGACATCAACACATAGTGATGTCCCATCTTCAGCAAGTCGGCGTTCAAAGCATTCTGTGCCTTTAAGGTCTTTCTCCAAAACCTTTCTTTGCCGCAGTGACTCATGAAGTGATGAAGTTAGATCTCATGTATGTAAAGGTGTGGACATGCGGGTGGCGCTTTGTGGGAGGTTGGTCTCTGACACCCTTTCGGGCGACACTCCTCCCTCAAACACACCCAGCACATGCCATGCCAGCTGCAGCTGTTGCGCCTCAACGTTGAAGAAAATTCCTCTCACTCTGCAATTAGAGCTGCCGATCGCTGAATAGCCCACATTGCGATGTCCTAAAATTGCACTCCAGACCCAAGAATGGCGAGTAAATAGAAATTGATGAGAGGGCATCATGAATAAAGTGGCCCGATCCGTCCCCGAACTGACAGATTGCGTTTTGTGGGAGCCGCTCCTTGTGATGTGTGTTAAAGGAGTGAAATGGTAGGAAAAAAAAGGCCTCATTGATGGGGTGGGTTTCTCACGCCTGACTGAGAATGTTCGCCTTTCCTTCGAGTCAAGTGCTGCATTGTGATCCCAACCAAAGAAATGCAAATATAAAGAACAGATGTACTTCTTCTTTTTGCCGGTTTGTCAGGAGGAGTAATCCCTCACTCGGCTGGAGGTGGTGCCGGGTGCAGGACTGTAGTGTTAACAAGGGAAAAGCCATGTCACCCTGGCGCATGTGATGGCTGCCTGCCTCTCGGGGCCTTTTCTCAATATGGCTGGATACTCAGGATAGATAAATGGAGGCTTTTGTGGTCCTTGCCAGAGGGATAACGACACAATGGAGGACACACACAGAGCAAGGACCCGTCCAGAGAAAACAGCAAAAAGAAGCATTTCTCCTTCTTCTGTTTTCTTTTTCACTCTTCTCTCTGCTTACTTACTTCCCGAATCTTTTCCTTGTCCGTGAGAACTCAAACATACACACATAATGTTTCCATAAACGAGCTGAGGGAATGGAAACAACTCAGACCCATTGCTTCTCTTTATCCTTTCCCCTCCCTCCTGATGCTCTGCACCGGGCAACAGCCTGAGCTAAACACACTTCCCTGAATGGTGCAGCGTTCACACCAGGAAAGAACACTTCTAGGCAGTACATGTCAAACATCCTTCACGGTTGCAATAACGTTTTTAGATCATGGTGATGGTTTAAACACACTTAAACTGCACATGGAGAAGTGCTCGCAGTCAGTCATATCAGTATCCAGATCCTACTCAAAATAAGCTACGAGAACCTGGCTGCAGGCGAACAACACCAACAGTCTGCAATCTTGACCCCTCCACTATACTAGAACACATTCACAAGATTCATAGACTAATATAACCACCTCGTGGGGAAGCACCAAATTAAAAAAATACGGCACAGAACAACAGTTGTGGTGTTGTTGTGATCTTACTGAAGCGAAGGCTTCTTTTAATAAGAGCATGATAATACTTGTCTGATGCAAATAGGGCTGTGACAGACAACTTGGTTTCAACATTAGCCTGGACATGTGTTGGCAGATTAATATCCCGAGATCTAATCATCACCCTTCGCCCCCTCTGTGTTTCAGGAAGCATTCGAGCACAGACAGACTCTAATCCCACACATTTCACACAAGTGTAATAATTGCTCTAACACACGCAATACATGCTGGCAATCGTTATGTGTGCAATAACATCGCCTTACTATCCGACAGCAACACAACCAGTTGACGCATGCCGTGAAGAGTCGCACAAGTCTCTCAACCGCCCTGTTATGTCAACATCCATGCATTTCTAATATAGTTGTTAGCGTCCTTTATTATCATGTTAGCAGCTCTTTTGGATTATCTGTTTTAATACTCTAAGTGACAATAAATTGCACTTCAATTTGTCTGCCTTATGAAAAGGCTGAATCTTTTATCTGCCAATCATTCTACAGCTCTCACCATAATCAGAGCTATATAATATTAATGTTCAAGCTATCATGCCACTTTACTGTCTCTTGCTCTCTGATCAAGAGCCAGAGGACGTTTATGTTTCGCCTCCTCTGCCGTGATATAGCGCAGTTTCTTTTATGTAGCCGCTTCCATATTAAACTGTCTTAAGGTTCTATTTATTGACTGAATTGAGTTTATGATTTGATGCTCGGTATAGTGGAGGGAGCTCTTATCGCACATGCAACATTCAAGACACCCAGACGCTTTGCTGCAAAATTATACATTAGTGTACCCTGAAAATGTGTGGAAAGCCACAGGACACACGGCCGGACTCAATCTAGCCGTGTCTCTTCTTTACCACCAGAACTGCTTTGAACTAGATGGAGGTCAAATTGCTCTGCTGCAGCCTTATATCCCACAATATGCCCTGGAGAGTCTGACTCACAATTGCTAGCCTTTACACTCCACAGTACCCCATCATCTCTCATTGTTGAGTTTCTTTTACGGTAGATTCTTCTTGTGTATCTCTCCCTTGAGCGGCATCGCCGGTCCCTGGCCACTATCGTTCCACCCTCTGTGTGTCTTTTCCACTTTGCTCTCCGTCCCTGGCTGTGACTGTTGGCATGTTGTTGTCTCGCTGTCAAACTGTGGCTGTCTGGTTTTCTTGCATTTACATTTGCGTGTTGGTTGCTGCCTGCAATTGCAGGCCACTCTGCCGCGGCTGGGCGACGTTATGTGGGTGGCAGTGCCGGGAACAGATGTTTTTGATGCCACTGGTTGGGGGGAGTGCTTTGAAAGTGACTCCATGGAGGAGATGCCAACTGCAGGAGGAACTGGGACTGAGAAATGATATGAGCGACTGCTCTCTGCTCTGAAAAATTGCCTGTGGAGAATAAAGAGATATTTCGCTTAACCAGACTGTTCCCTTTGGAGTGCTTAATTAATTACTGAATGACACTGCAGTGCTACCATGTGTGCCGCACACGACCCAGACCGCTATTTTCCTGATCAGAAATATGTCTTATGTGTTAGTTTTGATGTCCCCCATCAGTCCATGATGGTTCTCTCAACGCAATGAAGGCATGACACTTCATTTTCATCACTATACCGGACCCTCATCTACTCAAGGGCACCTTGCAAATGCTTTTCTGTGGCATGTGAATATGAATGAATATCTAATTTAGAAGAAGAAATCATTCATCTTTTCAACGTTCAATGTATTTCAGACCTTATTGTGGTCGCATTTGTGTATACGATGATGATAACTTAACATTCATCTCTAATTGTAATTGCATGGGATTCCACAACATTTTCATTTCATACATTGAAATGAAAGACAAGTGTCTGCCAAACCATAAACTGATTTATCTTCTGTAATGTTTTGGACACTGTATTAGCCTTCCCGAATTACTGACTGCCATTACAAGATGCTCAGAAAAACAAATTATTCTGTTAGACCAGCTAAGTTTGGGCTTTTAACATGCATGTGAACAGCTTAGTCCGAGCCTGTAGTCTGTAGCATGTAGGTCGACTATGACCAGACTTGGTGATCAGCTTCAGTAAGCAAACTCCTTGACTAATCACGGGCTAATGATGTCTAATAACTTTCAATACATTCGAGAAGTTGTGTGCGTAACCAGATGTGCATTATGTGTCTTCTGTGATTCTCAATGTACTGCATGAACTGTAAACCGGTGACTCTTCAGATTTGAAATTTGCAGTTGATCGATGATGATCTGTCAAGAAATCTGACTTAGTTATTTGAGCTCAACATATAAATTGTACCGTCTCTGGAGGGAAACTATTTTGCTCTCTGAAAGAAAACCATGCGGTTTTCATTCATAAATCTTCCCTGCTCTCCTAAATGTGGTGACGGCTGCACACAGCCTTCAGCTGTTTAATTTCTCTGATAAACAAGCAGCATGCAAAATCTGGTTAAAGTCTTATTTCCACGGTATTAGGATCATTCATGTAACTCTCAAGGGAATTATTCTTCAATCCTTGTATTGCGTTGTTATTTCAATCCCTGTTCACACACACATCAGGCCCATATGATGTTTCCCAACATTCGAACTACAAGTCCTATGATTACAGCAGCAGTCCAAGCTCTTTTTCTTCTAATGTTATGAGAGCCAAATTTCTTTAAATGAGTGAATAAGTCTGACATCACATTACATTAAGAACACGTGTTTCTTCAAACCAGGGTTGGCTTTAATTCAACACACCCTGGTAAAAGTGTTCATTCCTATGTATTGTGCTGCTTTCAGGTCCACTCTTCTTCTCCTCCCTTGTGTCTTTGTTGGAGGGAAGGTCTGCTGTCACTCAGGGTTGTCATTTGCAGAAAATGTTGCCTAGCAACATGGATGGATACAAGCCACTATTTACTCTCTATCCCCTCATCTTATGCACCCGCGTCCCTCTTCTCTCTCGCTCCATTCCTAAGTGATGGAGTGCTTTTGAAGGAAACTCCTGATGGATTCACAACAAACTGAAAGGAGGAGAAAGAGGAGAATATGGGTGGATGAAGAGGGGGAAAGTGTCACTCAGAGCTGGTGTGTCTCTCTTTAGCCTGCCAGCTGTTTTCCCTCCCATGCTCTCTGCAGGAAGAACAGCCTATTTCCCTAAACGGTTCCTCTCCCTCCCTGCATAACTAAGAAGCAACTTGTCCTGCCACAGCCGACCGTTATCAGCAGGACTAAAAATACCGGCCAGTGAATGAATCACCGGCCCTCAACTCCCTCCCATGAAAATGAGCTCAGTATGAGGAGATGCAGGTGATGTTGGTCCGTTTTTCCTGTGTGGATGACTTCAGTCCTCTGATGGAATTCATGAGAAAACCATTGGTTGCTCAGCAAATGCTGTTCCAATGTCTGACGTCATGTAATTGCCTGGAAAGCCTCATTGTTGTCCAGACATCATGTTGAGCTGAGTAACAATTCCCCAAAATTATGACTATTTTTATTACGGTTATAAGTTAATTGTGTGTTATGATTTTCCACGGAGTATTTAATTAAACACGCGCTCCAACTCTCTACCACACTGCTGGCTGAGACCTCATGTGTCATCTGATTTTGTTTGGAGAACTTGGGTGAACTTTTGTGGCTCGCCTCCAAATGCTCTTTGCTCTGAGTTTTCACAATTGGGTTAATGTGGTTTTGAATTGTGTGGACTTAAGGGGTGTTTTGTTCCAGATTAGCTGCTTTATTTTCAAAACACTTTGCGGACAAATGGGGCTTCCTTTCAGTTGTTCATTCATTTTAGAGTTTATTTCTCCAGACTTATAAGTTACAGAAATACTACACTTTTATAGTCAGATCAGACTCATGCTTCCTATGTTAGTCAATTAGAATTTGTTTGCTAATATGTTTGTTAATACTTTTCCAATTCCATTTTTTATTAGAACTTATTGAAAATATTTCTTTTTTTATTCGGTTTGCTGAAGGTTTCTATCGCAAAAATCCAAATGGTTGACATGACATTTATAAACGTATTACCATTGTTGGATCTACATACTATTTAAAGCAATCATTCATTATATTAGAAGTTGAAATAAGTGTAATAAAATTACCATTGCACTTTAGGGTTAAACTCCAAAACCCTGAAAAGCTCGTGTTCCTCGCATGCCTATTGGTGAGATTTTTGTTGTTCTATTTGCCGTTTATATTTGAAGAAGTTGGGACTGACTCATTAGCATCATATATTTTAGCACTCAAATGCATTCTCTAAAACATAATAGTCCCAAATGCTGAACTGCCCTGCATGTTTTAGTTCAAAAGCCGCAATCACTTTGATTTCTGTTCAAGAAATTGGTTTCACTGTGGAACACATGATTGAAAAACGTACTCAGCAGCCTCCCGAAGGGATGACTGTATCTTCACATCTCCCAGCACACGCTGCATGTTCTGCCTTTGAAAGATGAGCCGTGTTTTTTGGCGTTTGTAAATGTAGGTCGCCGTGTATGTATATCCGTTTCTGTAATGACTAACCTTGGTATGTAAATTGCCCGTGAGACCTGGCCTTCCATGTGCTGTTTGAGGGATTGTGTGCTTCTACACGCGCTCTGCTGCACATGTGTGTAAAGCTGATGAATAGTTTGTCTGTTGCTGGGATGCAGTGACAAGAAATGTTAAGTGTTACCTCCTGGTGTTTCCCACTTTTCAAAAGGAAAAAAAAAAACTTCCCCACATTCTAAATGAAAGCTGTGAACCTGCCGGCTGAGGCTGCATCAAAGCCCAACAAGGCACACAGAGCTGCACTTGCTGCCATTCATTCGACTTGATTAAAGTCTGTCATTTCCTGCTATTAACATGCTCCCACCTCCGAGCAGAAACAGACAGAGCAAGGCAGTCATCAGGAAGCGGTTTGTATGACACCATTTAGTGCTTTCCCAATTAAGTTCGCCGAGACCTGATTATGTTGCTGCTCGCGGGCGGTGAGATGTATAATCAAATCTCAATTACCCCCTTGGGTTGTTCTTTTTTTAGCGTTTATGTGTCCGAAGATGGTCAACTTTGTGTGACATTTCAATACGCCACAGAGTGAAGCTTTTCCATGTGCATTTAAATATCAAGTACCCTGCTTGTTTTGGCATGTGGCAAAGACCTCACATATACTGAAAGCATCGGAACTTAAAATAGCGACAGCACACGGAGGCAAATATTTTGAGTCTTCCTTTAGAAACTGACCACTCCTACATTGATGTATCTTGTTCTTTATCTTACCAGCATGTTCACAGTTATTTGGAATGCTTCCTGAAGAATCCTATGTGCCGTGCCTGGGGCATGAATACTAACTTTCACAAGGAAGCATTCACTACTAACCAAAAGGTTCTTTTTATTCCCAAAAAGAACTGTTGCCTTCATAAAGTTCTTTGTGATCAATGAGCTGTTGTGGAGATGTTGTTACAGACTGCATGTGATTAAACCTAACAGAAGCCATGACTTTAAGGACATTTAATCGTGGCGTTTGCAAAGTTTTCTCTTTGTATACTGCAACGATAATATGTTAACTGGAGACACAGATAAAATGATTGCACATCACTTTATTCATCCTCCACTATTTCGATGCCATCAAACATGCAGCCACATATTTCTGTGATAATTAACCTTTGGTTCAGATACATGTGTGCGGTAGTTTGCGGTCTGACTTGTTGCGTCTTCAAGCTTCAAGAAAGTTTTGCGGGAACAATGGCTTTCCATCTCTTTTCTCTTGCCCTTCCTGTCAGAGTGAGGAGTCCTGAATGTCATGGTCCACCCCTTCCCCCAACCCAACCTTCAAGGACCAGCAGCCCCCTCCCCGGCCAGCACAGCCACCTACTTTCCCTTACATATGCTAATGCCGCAGTCTTATTCAGCTGTTGGTGGCTTTGTCGCAGGGGGAGGTGGAGGCTTGTGTGCATTAACTGGCAGCTGTATGCAGTTTAGTATGTTGACTCCCCGATGGCCGGCAGATTTATCTCCAGTTAACTTCCTTCCTTGATTTTCTTTTTTTTCCCCGCATTGTCAAAGGTCGGATCACTGAGCAGCTTTTGGCTCTGTACATATTTCTGCACTCCACTATATTTGGGAGACTGGGATTCAACAAGTGGCTGATGGATTTACTACATTTGGCTTGTGTCTTCAGTGTGGCCTCATCATCTCAGGGGATTACAGAGCTTTTTGTCTACCTTTGGAGGGATTTATGGCTCTAAGAGAGTCACAGTATCAGGTAAGAATCTGGTTGAATCTCATCTAGGTTTAACTCAATGCATATTAGTTTCTCTTTCTGTGTGTTTAAGACGCAATAACTTGAAGCTGTGGTCAAAAATTGTATGCAGCATTACTTTCAGGACAGTTTACAGCTCATGCTTTGCTTGCCATGTGTAAAGGGATAGTTAGAGTTGTATTTCTTAATCTGATTGGATAGACTCAACAACAAGTGTCCGGTTGAACTGTGTGCCATTAGGAAACTTTGGTCTGGTTTAGTCGGCGGCATGTTGTAATTCCAAGTTGGCTTCTGCCAGTGACAGGACTCATATCTTGCGAGGTGAGTAAATATGATTCACCATTGCATTTGTTCTAACGCCTGTCAAACCAATCCCCGTGTTTGCGTCACATCCTCTGCTTGACCAAACTTCACATCAGCTGTAGAGCCTCCAGATGCCGCCCTTGGGACCAAACTGTATCTCTAATGCCAGATTTGTGTCAAAGACGGCAGGCCATGTGTGAAAAACATGCTCCCAAATGTGTCTTAAAGGGAGATGCTTCTCTGCATTGACGTGAACCGAGGTCATTTTGCCTCTCAGCATTTTACTTTTTATGCATGACGTTGTTATTTCTTTTTTTGGTCCGGCAAATGTATTTTTGGTTCTCTGATCACATGGCGGTTGTGATATCACATCTGTTAATAAGTTCACGCCTCACTGCATCATGTGAGATAAAAGAAAAAATGCTGCTTTCTTAGTCGCTACTTCCTGCTGTGTGCTCCCTGTTTGCAGCACAGTTCACACCGCTTTAGGAATGTCACCTCATGTGGCCCGGGAACTGCCAAATGTGATGCTCAAGTGATCTTTAGTTGTCTTAACTTTGACGTGCCACTACAAAGCAAAACCTGTTTCATCTGTGGGAATACGTACCAGTGTAATATGACTGATATTCACCTTCAAGGAAACACTTTAATAAAGTGACTGAAATGTTTTCACACTCAGACGTCGGAAAATGTTAGCTTAACAAAATGCTGCCAACACCACATAGAATCCTGAGAATGTGGACCGACAAACTAACAAAGCATTAAGATATCCACTTGGCACCTATGGGACTGCCTCCAAGGTCAGGCCCAGCACACTGCAGAGACCAACTAACTACTACACTGAAAAAAAATGTCATGAAAGATGACAATAACATGAAGATGAAATGCATATCAAAGCACAGGATTGGAGCCTCGGGTGAGTTGCTAGTCAGGGTTTAGACGTCATGTTTCCTTTTCCAAAAACTGCTATGCTTGTTGGTTGTTTCTTACTGAGAATGACATCTGTAGTTGAGGAGGCCAAGCATTACCAGACTACATCACAGTATTTTTGGTCAAATTGCGAAACAGCCAGTCGCAGTTACCGCCACTAAGTGTTTACGAAAAGCTTTGACGTGAAGTGAAGTGAGGAAGATACAGAGAACCCAATGTATGAAATTCTCTAAAACAGGGCAATCTGAAACACTTCTAGGTAAAATCCACAACTGGTTTAGTGCTAGGGCTGGCAACACTGACAAGAACAGCATGTGTAACCAAACACTAAAGCCAATTGAGTGTTCAATAAGTAATTTTCTGTGAAGTGCACACAGTAAAGTTACATATCAGGTGACGCAGGAGAGTGGTCTGTTTTCTCTGCATTATGAATCACTCTACCATCAAATTTAGGCTGTTATTTTAGTGCATAAACCCTGTCATGCGTGACAAAGCTAGGATACGTTCAGATCTGCATTTTAAGCTGCTCACTTGATTGGATCACTTGGGACTCAGTTTGTGGTGGGTCACCAGGTCACGTGACTCACCTTTTACTCAGCGTAATGTGTACTCCATGTGAATAATGTGAGTAAGAGCAAATCTTTGGGGTTTTCAGTTTGTGTTCACGACTTTTTTTGTGAAATGAGAGCGTCCGCTTTGCTGTGAGACTCTTTGCTTCGGAGGTAGCTGGCTGCAGCAGCCCACCAGGGGGGCGGACGGGGTGGTGGATGTGTGTGCTGATGAAAATAGGCCACTGTGGTGGCAATATTCGGGAGACCTGCTGGGCCACACTAACTCCACCTCTCTCTCTTTCCCACAATTGTGTTCATAACTGGAGCTGCTCGGCCCGGTTCGGAGGACAGATGGTCCCCTTTGGAGTAAGGCCACATCTCAGTAGTGTCTGTTCACGGCTCTCTGCTGGAGCAGCCAAGAACAAACACACTCTCCTTCTGCTAGGAACATTAAAGAGCTCCAATCTTTGAGAGCTGATGTACCAAAAGTGACATTTTAAGCTTTCGTTTGATACTGCAGCGTCTTGTTATCTAATGCTCACTGACATCTCTGCAGCAGGAGGCTGCTCATCAAGTTTCTTGTAGCTTTAAATTCCATTAGTCATATTCCTCGGCGGTCATTAATTTTGAAACAAAATCGGGACTATTTCCTCGTCTACAGATGATTTAATGTCGCTTAAATCTTTTACAACACTGAAAATTAGGGTCACTGTTATGACAGCTTTGTTCTGAAGTAAGAGAAGTCTTTTCTCTAGTCTATTTTAATTCTCAGATCACCCTGAAACAACCAAAGGACAATGGCAATGTGCTGCCTGGCAGGCGCTGGGCAGAGAGCCAGCTGGCCGGGAAATAGTGGTGGGAGACTCCCATTTTCAGCGGTGCCAACAGGAGGTGTGCCTCTGTCCTGCGTTAACCAGCACCGTCACAGCTTCTTCTTCTTTAAGAATCACCACTTCACACAGCTCCACACAGCTCCACACAGCTCCACACTTTGTCATTGTGATTATTTGAAGCTTCCAGGACTGTGGTTAAACACCCACTTGATGCATTGCGGTTAGTAATTATGTTGGTCTTGGCAACTTTAGCTTGTCATTCCAGAGCTTGAGTGGTAATTTTAGCAATGGCTGTCATCTCGACGAGCGTGGGAGCTTAACAATATTAAAGCTAATGAGTATAGCTAATGTGTGCATCCGAAATATTATCAACAAAAACAGATTAAACCAGATGGAATCCTCACAAAAACCTCAGTGCTTTCCATTTAAAATACATTGTTTTGAGCTTAGTTAAGAGGCATAAATACACAAGTGTTACGCTTCAGTTTTGACAGACCATCATTTGGATTGTTTCAAAACAGATGGTGTATGTTAAAGTATTTAAATGTGTGTGTGGAAAATGGACAGTTGGCAGTTTGTCTTTTGTAAGTGCTTATTCTTGCCTCAAATTCATGCAATACAGTCAAGCTTGATTCACAACAAAAGGTTTAAATCCTTTGGGGTCAAGGCAGCTGGCAACTTCAAGGAAGAAACTGTCAAATGTGCGACTGTTATTGGAGTGAAAATACAAATATAGGACAAGGTCAGCTTCTTAAGCATTTGTTTTTCCAAGAGCCTTGAGTATGTGAGGCAGGAATAGGCGCCAAAAAGGTGCTAAAATATATAAACAAAATTCCACAACAATTCAGTACATTGAGGTTTCATCATTGTTCTCATGGAATTGTTTGGGGTTTTTCACTCAGGTAGTTTCCTTTTGTCTTTGAGAAAGGGTATTTAATACATTTAAAACCCATCTGACATGTCAATTTGGATTTTTGTATGGAAACAACTAACCTGTGACTCATGATGAAACTGATCCATCACAAGAGCTGTGCGTGCCTCTAAATGGGACATTGCTCTCTAATATCTATTGCAATATCCTACTGTATTAAACTGTTGACCTGCTATGACACAAGAGATCAGCAACCCTAGCTGTGCTTTACAAATAACCGGATCACTTATCTGTTCAGAACAGATCATTCTGGGGCTTGTGTGTCGTTTGGCTGCAAGCTGTGGGTTTAAGGGAGTATTGAAGAGGATGTGAGCATTAATGGAATCAACTCAAGACAAACAAGAAACTCTGTTAAGCTGGCAGTGGCCTGCGAGGTATAGAACATTGTGTCGGCTATAGTTTGCACAAAATGTGCTGACGCTTGTGCACCTGGAATACTGAATGGACAAAAACAAGTACATCGTCAGTGAATCGTAAAAACTGACGTTGGTGAATGATGACATGTTTAGGTGATAAGTTTAGCCTGTTCTGTCTGACCTGTTTTTATCTGACTTGTCTTCTGGCGAGTGGTCAACCCGGGGTCTCTGTCTAGTGAGATGTAAACAAAGCATCTTTAATCTAACCCCTCTTGACAGGAATTCCACCAATGTCTGATTTAAACCGGGTCAGTCATGTAAAAATGTGTCTCCTAAACACATACAACATTTAAAATGGGGGAAACCTGCGTCAGCCTAAAAGGGTACAAATGTAGCGTGATGGCGGGTTTCCCTTTTGAACGACAATATTGCTCCCTTTTCCTTACTCATTCTCGACTAAAAGGTATAGTGTGGAATATGTAATTATACAATATGTTTCAACATTTATGAGCAGTATATCAACCCTGTACGAGCACACTTATTCTTCCTTCTCATGAAAAAAAAACACTGATATGAATCTCAGCTCTAGCAGCTGGCACAAGGGTGATTAGTGCACAGGTATTTAATCGCTTGAGGACATTAGAAATAAGTTGTGTTGCATCTAATAAGATAATTAAACAGTAATTATTCTATTCCACCAATTAAAGCCGTCAAAAGACAGTGATTTTATTTTCTATGCAGATGACTTATAGCAGTTCTTGATTTACATTCAGTTAGGTACATGTGAAATAAATAGTACTGGACTGTCTGTAACTGCAGTAATAAGAATATCAGATGGCCTTTTTTCAATGGACATTTTCTGTTTACCTCTCATCTAAACTTGGCAGACAGATAAGCAATATCCTGTTTACTCTCAGAGAAATGCATCCGTTGATCATGGTGGAGCCACATAGAAGATACTACGCATTCCCACATAAACATGCACTTGCACGTGGTTTGCTGAGACCAGAAATGAAAACACGAGTGTGTAGATTTATCCTCACAATTGTTTTGGCTGAGAGAAAGAAAACATTCCACAGTTCTTTTTGCTGTCTATGTCTGGTTTAAAGGCCAAGCAAACATGTTGTTCGTTGATGTACAGCAGCTACTGCTTGTCTGGATCTAGTTCTTCATAATTCACACTACTGAAAGCTTAAAGCTTTGAGTCGAAATGTGTTGTTGTGAAACAGGGAGTCACCCTCTTTGGCATCCTCACTTGAAGTCTTTTTGGAAGGGACGTTTGGCACAAGTGCTGCTCCACTTGTGCCAAATTTGATGTACTTCATGAATGAACTTTGCTGCACTTTCAATCTGACTTTGGAACTGCAATTTTACAATTATGAGTTCATTTGTTTTTAAAAGTAACCCCAAGCCTGAGCAAAGTTGTAATGTGTGTAAAATATATATAAAGTAAAACAAAAACAAGTATTTTGATGGAAAATTATTCAAATGTACAAATTATAAATAATGTGATGATATGGTGTTTAACTCAAGAATTGTTGGGACTAAAATTTGAAACCAGTTAATGTGAAAATATATTTTTCTTGCACTTCATTTTTGATACTTATTGAGACTTATTTCTGCTTTTCTTTGATATAACTGAACCTTTAAATGATATCACAATAGTTTTTCATTTTTGATCGTACATTGATTAATTTTCAAGGTGATTGTTAAAGTGTAAGATGTAAAATGTAATATAAGTGTGAAAAGAGAAAACAATAAAATGTGTTATAAGTAGTTTAAAGAGAGTGGCAAATGAGAAAAAAACGAACTCAAACCTATATTTTTGTATTTAGCATAATACACATATATATATATATATATATATATATATATATATATATATATATATATATATATATATATATATATCTTCTCCAAAGTCTATGTAGAAGAATATAAACGTGACCCAGATAGCAGTTACTCTAATGAGAAGTTATTTCAGTAAAATAAAAACCAGCTACATGTGATTTTACTGCCAAGCATGTGTGAGTGTTTTTTTCCACACAAACACATCCTTTTTGGGAAAGCACTTGGCTGACTTTCTCGCAATTTCCAGATATGGGTTTTGATAAGGCAGCTGCATGAAACTCATTTTATTGGCTTCCTTACCTCCCACCACGGGTGTGACCCTTCATTCATACTGGCCATTAACATCTCAGCATTACTCCCTGCAGGCAGTGTCGGCACATCGGGGTGTCCGGTTGGTGGACAATGAGAGAAGGTGGAGATGGTTCGAACCTGCTCAGATACCGTGAGGTTTAGTTGTTTAGTGTTGGTGCTAATTTGAGCGTCAGCTGGTGGGAGAGCCCTCCCTGTTGTGAGCTTTAGTTGTGCAGCCATCAAGATGAAAGAGGAAGAAGATGAATTGGTTTTCTTTATTTTGTGTCACAGTTGGTCTCGCTGGTGGTCCTCACTCACGTCTACAAGTGTCTTCTCTGGTTACTGAAAAACTTGGGGAAGATGGCAGCCAAGCTTTCCCAGGCCCCGGTAATGAACTCTTACACATAAGGTTAGGCAATTAATTGCTTCTCGAGTTTTAATTGCACATTTCATTGTGCGACGTTTGGCCGAATGCCACTTTCGTTCCTGCTCTATCACTTTCCTCCACCTCGTAACCTCGCAATAACCGAGTTAAGCTTCGTGCCAGTGGAGCAGAAACACAAGTGTTCTCATCATCCTGGAGAGGCCGGTGTCTGGTTGCAGTCCTTCCATCTGACTTCAGAGTGTGATACATTTAATACCAGTCCTTCTCAAAACCATCGCACATCCCTTGCTTGAGGAAGCAGCTGTGTCACAGAAAACACTTCCTTTCCAGTTAATAAATGTATATTATAATCTTCAACCTGAAAAGGTTTGTTCTGTTACTTTGACCTTGGAGAAGTGTGTAGTTTTTGTCTAAAAGTGTTGATAGTGGGATAGGTTTTACCATTTAAAAGTTAATAAGTATTTGTTTTTCTAGTTGCTGTTTCTAGATGCTCTTTGAAAGTGATTGTGTTTCGTAAAACAAGACATGCTTGCTTTAATTTGTCGATATTTGTCAGGTATTTAGAGACCAAGTTGCAACAATGACCTAAGTGAAGTGCTCTTAAATGCAAGAGAAGGACAGATAAATAAAAGTTCCATCGCAGTGGCGGCTTACTCACTATATGATGAAGTCCATGAGCTGGAAAATTGGTGTAATCATCCTGCCCCCTAACCTGCATCGCACCCTAAATTGGCCTGTGGGATGAGTGGATGACTGTATCAAGGCCTGCTCTCTCATCTGGAGGTCGTGGCTTCTGGTAGAGGAGGCCAGCGACGACTTCCTTCGTGCTGAGAACTGAAGGACACTAATACGTCTCAATTACACCGAGCTTTATTAAAGATAATTGGCTATAATCACAGGCCTGTGTTCGCCTGAGTCCCACAGTTGCCCAGAAGCCTGACCAGGACTAAATAAACATGCTTGACCACAACCTTCTGGACTGGACACAGTCAATGCTTTTTTTTTTGTTTTAATAAACGTGTGATTTGAGGTCAGATTTAGGATCTGGCTTCAGGTTATTTAGCTTAACACATTTTGTTGTAGCTCTTGGAGACCAACTATGAGATGTTATTTATGGCTAAAAACTAATGGCTGTTGCATTTGTTGTTTAATATTCAGATGGCATTGTATGTTATTGTATTGTGCCTTGTTTTGGGGTGAGAAATATCTCTCCTCCTTGTCAGAAACTCTCATAGTCTAGCTCTGACATCTTATAGCTAGTAGCTGCACTGCAGTAGAAAGGACTTTGTTATGTTTCGGATGATCTTCTTATACACAGAAAACACTTGAGTCATATCCCATTGAGTTTTCCTGATCTAGGAAATCCAGGTACAACACACATTGATCTGTAGAGATTACAAAAAAAAGAATTATTTGATCGTGCTTGCATGGCTCACTGATCTCATCGAGCAACCTTCCATAACTCTGCTTGGGCCTGGTATTGAAGTGCTGTTCTAGTTTGGTGCAAGCTGCTGGATGAGCTTGAATGGCACACAATGTAATTTATAACTGGAGGTGTGTAACTGTGTGAGCTTCTGTCTTCCTACAGTCATTAGCTGCTTTTTAACCACTGTGTGTTTCATGATCAAAGACTTGTGTTGTCGTACATGATGGTTCAGTGGCTTTAAAAATACCTCTGCATTGGGTGTTGGCATGGCTTGCTGAGTTGATGGGCTTTTTGTAAGTGCCCACTCTGGGTCAGCCATGAATCTCCTCAATTAGCTCCGGCCCCTCTGTTTCTCCATCCTCATCTCTGTCCGCTGTCTGTTGGAGCATGTGTCTTAAACAGCCATAATGGCGATACATTGCTCCAGTTCTAAAGAGCTGTTAGCAAACCACTCCGCCCACCCACCATCTGCCGTCTCGCAAGTACAGCCACCACAAAAGTGGCGAGCAGAAAACAGCCACCTTTGGGTCACTCCGAAGATATATTCTGCTGACCATGTCGCTCCTGACATTCTCCATTGGCTGTGGGTGATTGGGTCCTGATGTGGATAGAGACATGGTGCCACTGTGTTCATTCATCACTGTCACAGGAAAGTAGCTAATAGAAGTGGGGGAGAAAGGGAAACGGGGACCACCATGTGCTGCGGTTTATCCTGCCATGTCGTCCACAAGAAAAATAAAGGCTAACTCACCCACTCCTGAGCCTTTGTTGTGGTACAAATAGATACAGATAACAAGTCGACCTTTTGGCTGTTCCTCAATAAGTAGAGATAATATTAACTGTACAATATGGAAACGTATAAAGGCCTGTCGGTTTTAATGTTGTTGTTTATGTTTAAGCTGTCATTGAAGAAATCCTGTTAAAATGAAAATGTAATTTCTATTTAATTAGTGAGCATTTTTTAAGTGCTGACTCACCTGTCAAGTTATGAACTTCATGCATCGCCACTGTTTTAGATTTTAAAAATGGTTTCTTTGATAACATTGTAGTTCGTTTTAAATTGTTGTCACTTGGTGTGATCGGACAGTATTTATTTTAGGATCAGAATCAGAATCAGAATTTAATTTATTGCCATGGTCAGTGGGGAGCCCACCAACTAGGAAAGTGTTTTGGAATAAAGTGCTGACAAAAAATACAAGAAAATAAAGGAAAATAACAACAAGGCATAGAAAATTACACATTCAGTCCATTTGCATTACGTGAAATGTGTACTCTCTATTATGGTCAATTGAAACTTGAATTAATGTGGGTGGCAGTGTGGAGCAAAAGAATGTCACAGTGGAAGAATAAATGAAGTTCAAGTTGAAAAAATATTTGAAATCTTACAATTTTGATTATTAAACATGCAGTTTTATCATTTTGTGTTATGCGACTGCTATTTGGATATATTTATATTGTACGGTAACCATCTCAGTGGAGTGTCTCACTACCAATTACTCTTCTACTGTTGTTGCCTTTCACATCTGTCCTGTTTAATAGCAAGATTAAAAACACTTAAAATCACCTTTTCTGGCCTTTCAAATTTCAGTAACCAAACACAGGTCAATGTTGTTAAAACTAATGAGAGACAGAAAAGCAAAGTGGGTGCTAAAATAAGAACAAAAAAGTGATGTAATATGGTGTAAAAAGACAATATTTATGTTTCAAACTCTCTGTGCAGTCGTTTGTGAGCCCTGCTACAATACGCCTCTATTATTTAGAAGCCTGTATTTTCACTAAATGTCACCAGCTATTACCTTTCACATTTATCTCCTGTTTCTCTCCACCATATTTACTTGTGGAGCGCAAGTATTTCACATGGAGATTACACCGCGGTAGCTTCTTTGTTGTCTCATTGTCAGTCATCTGTAAAGTCGTCTGTCGGAGCGTCTCCCTCGATAAAGCTTTTCGCACAGGTGGCACATTTTTGCTGTCACTCGCTCACATTGCAAGTGTGAAAAGAAGAAGCTTTAGACATATGTTGTAGTTGTGCCTGTCAGCTGCCAGAGTCACCTCCTCTCCCTGTCACGCAGGCAAATGACCCCAGACGGATTTTGGTTGACAAGAGGAGACTAAAATAAGACAGCGACTCCGAAAGACATCATTCTTGAAGAGGGTGTGTAGTCTCAGAGTGGCGTTGTCTCGCTGCGTCTGTGGTTTCCATTATTTTCAGAGGATTACCTTACACATTTGAAAAAAGATAATACAAAGCCTTATAGAACTGTGGTGAAAAGAATGATGTGAAATATAATCCGATTATTTCATGACTTAATGACTACACATTGTATTTGTACAGTATTTTTAAATTCATTTTTTTCTTTTTCATATATCAACTTTTTTTTTAATATTGTTTTTTTGAACTCCTTGAAAGTTTATGTATTTATATGCTCTTAAAGAGAAATATATTTTACTAGTATGCTTCAGGATATTTTTACTTGCTACCCACACTGTAAATGACATTTAAGAATGTAATGAAATATAAACAGCAACTCCGGCACCGCAGCCAGACACACGTTCCATTATTCATGCCGCGCCTACTGAAGAAGACGAGCACATTTCCCTGAGCTCTTCTGTTTTCCATTCGCATGACACAACACAAAATTCTGCCACTCAGTCCGAGCCGAGCTTAAAATATGGTGACGCCGAGGACAGTTTTACGCCCGTGTTTATGATGCTGTTTTCATAACCAGGTCAGTCCATCATGAGAGTGGCTGAAATGCTAAAGATTTGGCAGCAGACTGAGCTGAGAGGGTATCGTTCAATCAATCTCTCGCCACACATTTGGGTCATGCATGCATTACTGTCGTTAACCTGCATTTGGTCCGAGGAGAAGGAAGCATTTATTTGACAAGTTTTAAGGTGTTGCTAATCCAGCTGTGACCCACATTTTTATCAAAATGTACTTCAACTGCCTTTATACTGGTAAATAGCAGCTGCTGAAAGAGTGTGCAACTGAACTCTCATCTATCATATCTGAAGCGTTTACAAAGGGCTTTCACTTGGATGGTCGTCCTCAGAGAAGGGGTGATTTCACAATCCCTATTCCCAGTGATATGGACCGTTTACTAAAAAAACCTCCATTGTTCTCACATGATAGTAAAAATGTGCAACACCGGGAAAACTACAAGAAAAAACCATTAAGGTCTGGGTAGCGGATTCGTATTGCAATTTGGTGCGGTATCCAAAACCCAGCGTTCTGTGCGGTGAAGTGAACGCAGTGAAAGTGAAACATGGCCCTCACCCCGTCACGAACATGGCTAATGGCATTGAAATGATGATTATTTCTGGCGTTAGCATGTGTTTGTTGGCAAAACTGCCCCGGATCTGCTTTGTTGAAAATAACCTGCCGTCATTTAATGTTGCCAGTTACATATTTGAACGACAAACATGGATGATATTGGCAGACCTGCAGCACATGTTGAGTGTTGCTTTCCTGTTGCTGTGTGGCGGTGAAAAACATTCACTGGGTTGCTTTCTTGTTTAGTGCATCAATTTATGAATCCTTTAAATTTACACGCCAAACCTTAACCGGAGCTCACATAGTTGGTATGAAACGCTTGGTATCAGTGGATTGCACTTGTTTTCTATTGTACGTATGCATGATGAGTCACGGTTACATAGCACAAAGCCAACTATGTGTATGTGCCTTCCTTAAAAGGTAGCTTAGCTCATCATCAAACGAAGTTGATGATAAAATAACAAACATTTTCCCCTTTTCAACCACACAGATATATTATCTCATTTGGTGTTATAATTCTCACAACAGAAAGGGATATCTGTAAAAACTCCAATTTTATTGTTGAAGTGGAATTTGTGTTGAATATGTAGAACTCTCCCCCTCTGCATAATTTGCTGGGTTGATGATGCGAGCGGTTGAATCAGATATTGGTACATGCGAACATCCAGCCGAACATCTGCCTCTTGCTGTTGTAATTTGCTCCACTGCCATCTGTTAGACACTAGCTGGAAGCGACATAAAAAGAGTCTTGACAACTGGTTAGAATTGCATATATCCTCTGAAATCATCCAATTAGCTCTTTTCCCCAGTGTTCTATATTATTGTAAAATATACATCACCTTAGGTGTCTTGGGGATTCTATAAATAGTCGATAATATAGCCGTCTGAGGGAGCATCTTTGAAGTTGAACTAAAAATGTCTGATGCTTTGCCCAAAGTTGTCTCAGTTACTGTGCCCTAACCCACTTGCTGTGCTCTAACATTTTCCCCTGTGTGTTTTTGTCTCCTTTGCCATAGATCCAACTCTTCCAGCTGTCGTTCTGCAGTGGCGGCACGCTGTGAGAGAGACTCCACTCTGCCGTGTCTCAGTGTACCTCAGACACTTGTCCTTGACATCCAAATGTTGTTCGGCGTTTGGCGTGGCAGCCGCCTTCTGTGAGTTATGACGATGGCTGCTCCGTTGACTCCTGAAAGAGGCTCCTTCTCTGCTTAGCAGTGAGCAGGTCACATGATGTAATGAAGACGGGACGTCTGCTCTTCCAGGGGTCTGCCAACAGGATATGAGTATTTTGAGTCCTGTGACGGATAACAAATCAAACGTTGCAGGGACTGTGGGAAGTCCGGAAGAGTACTCCAAAGCCATGCAGTCGGAGGAGTTATTTAGCAGGAAACTGAAGTCCTTAAATGGTAGCATGGGACCACCAGCTTCTAATATACAAGTCAAACCTGAAGGTCCAGGGAAGACAAATGGCACGCCAGCCATGCCTAAAATGGGTGTTCGAGCTCGAGTAACAGAATGGCCACCGAGGAAAGATGGATGGGATGGACGGCCCTCGCCAAACTATCAAAGTGTGATACCAGTATTCCAGAATGGACAACAAGAACACACTGTGGAAATTCTTGAGGAAGGAGAATCCGTTTGTGTTGAGGTGGACTACTCAACAAAGTTTGCACTGAGCGACCTCCTCAGCCACTCACCTCTTAAAGGTCTCCATCCGATTCGTCAGCGCAGTAACAGTGACGTCACCATAAGCGACATAGACTCTGAGGATATTATGGACGCTGTCAACCCAAACACTGGGGCTTCACTACACCGAGAATATGGAAGCACGTCTTCCATCGACCGCCAAGGCCTCACCGGGGATGGCTTCTTTACCTTGCTAAAGGGCTATAGAGTAGACACCATAGATCATCGCAGCATACCGCCACTAGGCTTTCCTGAATTGTTGCGCTGCGACGCTTCCCTGTCCCCTAGTTTGCAGACTGCAGCGCAGATAGCCAGGGGGGAGATTGTCCACATTCCAGGATACGACTACATAGACAATACTCTCCTCTACAGTCGGGAAAGGGAGAAGTCCTTTATGAGGCGCCTCAAGTCAGAATCATCAGAACCTTCACTCTTCAGGAAATTGCGGACCATAAAAAGTGAAAGTGATGCCTTGCGGCTCTCTATGGAAGAGGACCGGCGACCCCTTAGTTTCCAGAAATGCTTTGCCCATTATGATGTACAGAGCGTTCTCTTTAACATCAGTGAGGCGGTAGCTAGTAGAGCGAACCTAGGCCAGAGGAAGAACATAACTACTGGGGCATCTGCTGCCTCTGCTGGACCTGGTCAAGTGGGGCTGTGCGGGATTGGGCCAGGGCCTGGACTCGGACCTATAGCAAGTCCAGACATTGGAGCAGGCGGTTGCAGCAATGTAAATGTCCCCATGTTTGAGTCTCCCCTTGGCAGCAGAGAGGACTTGAACCCAAAAGAGAACTTGGATGCAGATGATGGGGACGGGAAAAGCAACAGCTTGGTTTTGGGCTGTCCACACTTTCGCAATGAGATCGGTGGTGAGGGTGAACGAAAGCTCTCCCTCTCCAGAGCCAATAGTGCCAACTACACTGGGGTGTCAGAGAGCTGTTCTTTCGAGTCATCTCTCAGCTCTCATTGCACCAACGCAGGAGTGTCTGTGTTGGAGGTGCCACGAGAAAGCCAGCCCATCCACCGTGAGAAAGTCAAGCGCTACATCATCGAACACATTGACCTTGGAGCCTACTACTACCACAAGTTCTTTTATGGGAAAGGTAAGAACTTACTAAACTTTCCAGCTCCTTCCAGAGATTCATGTCTGTTGTTGAGATTATATGCCTCATTTATACAGCACTGAGTTTGTAATTGATAACTTACATGGAGAAATTTAGACTTGTGTGTAAACGAAAAGAAGGAGACCACAAAAGGGCAGACAAACCTTAGGGGCAGACTGTAAGTGGCATGGGTATAAAATGAGAGTCATTACTGAGAAAATGGGAAATACAATAAATAATCAAGCGACAGTCTTCGCTGGCCAATATAGTGAACACACTTTCTTCAGTCATGGCTCAGTAAACTCCTCTAGACCAGACGATTAATGTAACAATAATGGACTTGTGTTGGCTGTGAGGGTGTGTGTTTCACTCCCCGTCAGAGGGAGTGTTCATATCCTCCTTGTTATTGCTGTGAACTGTGTGGAGAAGTGAGGAAAGAGGGGTGAGAAGCGGCGTGCACTGCAGCTGTTTTCCACGGGAGACTCAGGGGCATGAGGACTCCTCTTATGAAACCAGAGGGTCAGAAGAACTATGTCAAGGTATCAAGTCTCCTCATTAAAACACCTCTGTGAATGATACTGGAAATACAATTCCTACCCCTTCCATCATTCTACATGTGTTTTTCTCTGTGGCTCTCAGCAGATTGTGTTACCTTTATTTATGCCAACCCCCCTTGAAACAGCTGCCTCACCTTTAACACTGACAGATGCTGGAACGTCTTCAAAAACATAGCCTGAATTAAATGAGCTTCAGCACGACTCTGTGACCTCAGTCAAGGCTCAATATCTCCAGTCAAGGATAATGAGCCCATACCCGCTCCACTTTTACTGTATTTGCATTTGCTATTACGCCTCCACAGATAATCATTTACTATGATGCATTTCCTCCCGCACTGCTCAGCCAGGAAATGGTTTATCGCTGCTAGCACAAGGTGTGTATGACTTATCTTGTCATTGTCCTTTTGACGTTATGGCTCTTTTAGAGAAGAAGCCTTTTCTTGCAGCATGCGGATGGAATGGCTGCCCTTTTACTCTGAGGTGTTTTATTGGAAAGACAAGCCTGTCGTCACCTCTCTTTCACCTCAAACACACACTTACACTCACTAACTTGCCGTGTGTCACCACTTTAGGATACACTTTTATCAACCTGGGCTGAACATTGATCCCATTGATTGTCTAAAGCTTTATCTCCCTTCGCAACAGGAGTGCCTCCCCTCTGACTGCCCTAATGGACACAGTGTTTCACCACACCTCCAGGCCAAGATTGCTATATATAGGTCACGGCCGAGCGAAAATACGCATAGATGCGCAGGCGAATGTAGACATGCCAGATAGTTGACCTGTTGTTAAGTTTCATACTGCGATACAGTATGGGCTGTAAAACTCTTTTAGATTCTAGCTTGTAACTGGAACTGGACTTTAATGATGTTGTCTTCATATATTCAAAACAAAGTAAAGCAAAGATTCAAAGCCATTAGCATTAGTTACAACCCTGTATTGTTGACCTCAGTGACATTTAGAAGTGTGAAACAGAATATCTCCTTTAAAACTTCTGCCCTCACCGTGCTCTTGGCATTTCGATGTCCATTGACCTCGTGGCAACGAACAACGCCCCCCCTACCAGCATTTAACCTTCTGTCTCACAGAGATGGCCGCCACCATCTCTGTCATGCTCTGTATCCTTCAGACATTTAACCTCAATGTGCGCAGTTGATTAATTATACATGCTAATATGCTTCATGGCCCCTATGCATCACCACAACCAAGATCTGCCTATTTACATCGCATGCTCGATGGCATGTCTGTAATAGTTCAATGTAGCGGAAGCATACATTTTTTATGTCAAGACTCGTTCTTTTATTTCTAAATATGAGATTTCCGCACCAACATCTTGGTCGTTTATAGTTTTTTTTCCCCCCCAGTGCTTCACATGCAAAACCAGGTTTCTCGAGGGAAAATGCACAAGGTTGATTCAACAAAGCTTCTCCGGAGGTTAAAAATATTCCGGGTTCAAAAGGTTAATATGTTGTGGTGCATTAGTGTAATCAGCCCATTTCATGGTCGTCTGAACCAGGACTACAACAATTGCTGAATGAATAGGTCAAGAGAGAGAAAATAATTGGATCTTTCAGCTTCTTCTTTTAGTCTGTTTCTAGCATGTAAATTGTTTGGGAGCATTTCCTGTGTTCTGAGTTATGCAAAATATTGGAAGCATGATTATTGAAATCACCAATGAATGACTGATTTCTGTGTTGTTCAGAAATATGTTTGGCTTGTCTTAGGAATCCCCCAAATTTACCTTTGCCTAAAAATTAAATACAAACTGATCTCAAGTATATACTTGCTTCTATTCTGTTGGTCCCCCATTCTGCAGTGGTCAGTACCTTGAACCAATCAAGTGTCAAACTTAAGGCTACAGACTAGTCTACTTATCTGGTCTACTTATCTTGAAATATGTTTGGCTGACTTGGAATAAAATTGAATTCTGATTTACAGCTTGCTTTTACCAACAAAACAGACTCCCACAGTGGATAACCGTTTTTGACGTCTAAAGGATGGCATCCTGCCACTGGATTCTACTCAAGTTTCAGGATTTAACCACTGTGTAGCGGTAAATATGAAAAACAATAGACGAGAAAGCAAGAAAACTGTAGTAAGATTAGCAAGAACTATAAGATGAATTAATAGCTCAAACTGAAAGTTACAGGTCATCAACTCACTTGACTTTCCCAGTCAAAGTGAGGAACTAAGATTAGATTTTAAAGTCCGTCCGTATTGACAACCCCTGGAATTTGAAGGCTATCGATAAAGACCAACATTAATGATGCTTTTTAACAGACCACATCAATAACACCAGACTGTTTTATATCAAGTGGCCCATATTTTTCCAACAGCTTTAGGTCATAAAACAGAAACCTACACAATACTGCATATTGAATATGTTCACATTATGGGCTCATGATGTTACTGATGATGGACTGATCGTGTTTACCATCACCCTAACGCAATGGGGCCTCAAAAAGATCCAATGTTCTGACGTCTGAAATGCCTGTTCTGTTCTCTATCTTTAGCTTTGTAAATGTAGGAAATAAAAAAGACAAAAAATTGGGGAAGTTGAATGACTGCAGCATCCTAATAGATTTTCTAAATCATGTTGATAGTGCTGGTCGTAAGCCTATCATTATGTTTTAAGCCAACCCTCTAAATATTAGTTCAACCATAATAAATTGTACGGTCGACTTATCTGCCTTCATTTCTGGACCCTAAAACTAGGTCCCAAAAGCCTGCTGTCCAACACAAGTATTAATCCATGAGTGACATTTTTTGTGTCTCCCAATCATCTGGCTGTAAGTGCTATCAGAGTGTACTCTTTTGGGATGATGGAGTAGATTCACATCTGCCATCCAATCACTGAGGGTTAAATAAAGAACGCTGCTGAATTTGGAACGTGAAAGGCTGCTGTGTGAGGATTTGGGTCACTTTCGGTTCAGTCTGGGTCAGAGAGTCATTCTTGTTTTTCAGATATGAACTCTGTGATCTACATACTATTATAAGTATTATGACGTTGAGTATATAGTGTATTTATAAGTGTATGATCTTTATCATTTCTTTTGCAGAACATCAAAATTATTTCGGGGTGGACGAAAATCTTGGGCCCGTGGCAGTCAGTGTCCGCAGGGAGAGACTGGATGAAGGAAAAGAGAAGGATGGAATGCAATACAACTATCGTGTCACCTTCAGAACAAGCCAGGTAATGAAACTACTATGATCGTCATTTATCACAAAATAAATTCAGAAACTTAATATCAGAAACTCTGAAGACAATTTGTTGGATTTTCTTTGTTTGTTTCAAAAGCTGTGGCTGTATAAAACAGACACAAACAAATATTGTTGTGTTTATTGTTTACAAGAAAGACTTGCAAAATCAAACCAACTTTTATTATTTTAGTTTTCAACATTATCTCTAACAAAGTCAACACATAAGATCAAATTAATACTTAATACTACAGTCCTTCCATTAACACTGTGCAATTCTTGAAGTGTCTGAAACTTTTTTCCACCACTGTGTTTGGGTCTGCTTCGTTTTAGTCTACGTCATAACTCGGCTTTCTCGTGAGTATGTTTCTCTGTGTAACACTTAAACATCTTTCATTTGGAAGAAGTCTGCGCCTGCATTCACTGTGAATTCTTTATTAACTATCCTGTCACAGATGACTGATTTGACATGAACTTTTCCAATAGCTCCTTGAAGGTTTATCCTTATTAGAACTAGGGATTTGCACTCAACCGGCCACACAGTCACCTGAGGCACTTCTGTTGTTGTGCCACCCAAGCACAGAGCAGACTCTCCTGTCAAGAGTTAACCAACCAAAGAGTCAACTTTTTCTTCAACGATCAGTGTAATTTAATGAAGAGAGAGGAACATGCTTGTATTTTCAACTGTGTTTTCATTTTCATCAAAATAAAGCTTGGTGACCGATGTATGATAGGAAACATGAAAAGGCAATCTGTGCGTGGTTGTTCGATACACTGCTTGACAGGTGCAAATAGTGTCTTACAGAGACTTAGCAGCACCGAATCCACCTGTGCTGTCATTAATGCAGTCTCTCAGACAGCCGCCCTTCTCGACATGATTAATCTACCGAATGGCTTGCCGAGACTCCTGGTCCCTTGTGTTACCAAAACCTCTCACTGATAGATGGTGGGTGGTCTCATCCTCTGAATAATTCAGGTACAACAGATGTGTCAGGCAGGGAAATGTCACTGATATCCACTGCCATTCTTGGTTTGAAGTACCACTCCCATGATAAAACAATGTAACTGGGTCAAGCCAGTCCTGCACGCAGATAACACTTTAACTCCGCGACCGATGGAGCGTCTATTTTCATGTCGTCCTATCATTTAGCTCCTGCACTCTCGGCCCCGCTCGCATACTCCGATCAACTCACTGTTGAGTAATCTGATTTTCACGACCCACTCATTCTTTTAAACTGCCATTGACTGCGCGTCCACTGACTGGCCGCACAGAAGCGAGTTTTGTAGGCGCAAATGAGTCGTTCAAAACAGCAACTCTGTGTTAAAGGGTGGGTGGTTGGCGGAAACATTACTGCCACATTAATGGCCTTAACAACGATATACCACTTAACACTGAGTGTTCAATTACACTTTGTTAATTATTCATAAAGTAACATCCTTTAGTCATGTGAAGAAGCATTTAAGGAGCTCATCTCCTGAATAATATTGATGACTGTATTGCTTACTCCGCCTCCCACTACATGAGGAACTGATTCCAATATAAAATGTAAAAGAACAATGTTAACTCCAGCAACACATGAAGGTGCTGGATCAAAGTTGATGGAATCCTTTTCTCTCTTGCTAGCTGACCACACTCCGGGGTGCCATTTTGGAAGATGCCATTCCGTCCACAGCAAGGCACGGCACCGCCCGTGGGTTGCCGCTGAAGGAAGTGCTGGAGTATGTGATCCCAGAGCTCAACATCCAATGTCTGAGACTTGCCATTAACTCACCGAAAGTTCCTGAGCAGCTTCTTAAACTGGATGAGCAAGGGGTGAGCTGCACACACTGTTCTGTCTTTTCTTTTTGTTTATCATCGATATAAGGGTGGAAAAGCTTGTGCGTTGCATGTATCCCAAATTGAATTAGTTCCAGATGAGAACTGAAGATCAAGATCACGTCAATATTGTAGCTTAATGGAATCAATATGAATCCCATTTTGTCTGCTGCAAACATTGGCTATTCTGGCACTCCTGCTGATAAGGCCCTCAGTGAAGAAACTGACTTCAAATGTTTGATTTTTTTCCTCATTTGACATTCTGCTTGAATGGCGGGCGGATGTCATCTTGCATCATCAGAGTTTGGATGAGAGGTTATTAACGGTACTCACAGGTGTCTGAGCTGATTCATTGTGATCTGATAGATCTGAATTTCTCATGTGATGAAACTGCACATTTGAAAGTAGGAATGAGCTCTTTTGCCTCAAAATAGAACTTTTCTGAAGAGAAACATGTTCTGTGTTTTAGCATGTATTTATTGGTGTTTTACCTTGTTTTACATTCTTGGTACAATGTAGCGAACCAAGAATCTGTGATTTGCTTAGTTTGCTTTCAAGGCCTTTTTCTTGAAGCCTCTTCTCATCAACACAGAGCATGATAATCTGTTCGTTGGTCCAAGTGGGAACAGTTTATAGGAACCTCAAGTACCAATGTTACTGTGCCAGTTTAAGTTGGATCAGGCCAAGATTACAAGCAAAAGTGTTTCCATGCAACAGTGGTGAATGGGAATGAAAACATTACATTTGAGTGTGATTCAAATAAACATTAAAAAAATCTGATTTACCCTAAGAACAGAGCCTGAATAAAAATGACACCTGTGAGATTGCTGTCTAGTGCCTGACCCCGACTGAACTGCATGTTGACTTTCCTTGGTGGACTTATTTATGGACAGTGTGTCGTGCTCATGAAGACATTTTGGAATGTATTTACAATAGAATACCACATCAGGGCTCTGGGGTTTGTTTGAACATCATTGTGATTTGAAAATCACTTTATATTGGTTGTTAAACAAAAATGTGTACCCTGGATTGATTCCATGGAATCTCTCTCTCTCTACTTGTTTTTGTTTTGCGGCTCAGGATTCCAGTTTACATTCCCACATCTGTTACCACAAAGTGTCTCGAGCACCAAGGTGTCTGTAGCCTCAGAGCCAGAAGGTCTTGGTTCAATTCCAGCCCGAGGCAACCCTGTATTTGGGTGCAAAACTAGGTCATTCTCCTCCTGCTGTTCTCTATGTACTCTTGTTTCCTCCCAAAAATAGACACAGGATAACTGATGCCTTAAATTGCCATCAATTGTGTATGTGTTTTCTGTTCTGGGGTGTCTGTCACTGTGCCCTATTGTGGACTGATGTTCTGTCAGTGATGTCCTCTCTTCTTCTCCTGTGACGGTGGATATGTGATGAATTAATGAAAAAAAAAAGATTTTGAGAAGTTGTCTTAGGCATGTTTAGGTGGCCCACAGGCTGAAATCATAATGTTAAACATACCCTTAAACTCATTTGGATTCTGTAAGAATACACGTCTTCATGTTCAAACACTGGGTTTCTCTTAGTATGTGTCAAACTTACAATTCCTGGATAAAAAAAAATACATCACGTGCTCGTGGCAGTAAATAAGTACGATGGTCATTGGGACCAAATATGACGGCTAAGGCACGCTGATATTGCGGGCTGTTAATCTGATTTTATCCAGAAAATGTCTTTTCACTTGAATTATAAAGGAAACTGGACTTTAGAATCATTTTGATGATGCTTTTTGGAATTCTGTCAACATCTAAACTTTATTGAAATCTGACTGTTGGCTGACCTTAATGAAATAGGAGCTGCAGAACTCCTGTAGTAAGAACGATCGTCTGCAGATAGAATACCAGACACAAAAGAAGTAAAAGACCTTTTCTGGTTCAAACTCCTCACGGAGCCACTCCCCATATTAGACCACAAGGAAAACATGACGTGAGGTCACATGTATATGGGCGTTGGACGTCAATATTTTTGCACATGGCTGTTTTGGTCATTAATGCCATACTTCTCTTGTGAGGGTTTAAAGCGGGTTTGCCACCCCATAATCTACTTTTTGACCGAGCTGGACATCCACCGCCCCTCAAATGTGTTTATGTAAGGATGCTATCATTAGAAAGGAACCATCTGAGAGGGATTTCCAAGTCTGTCATGTTCCAGGCCCACACTTGCTCTTAGATTTGTGCTGTTTACGTAAGTGCAGCACTAGTTTCAGTTTTTATGAGAACCTGTTTGCTAAAAGGGGACTTTTGTTGCAGTAAAACCAGGAAAGCGAGGGGATACCAGCAGCTCGCCTAATTTCCTCTGTTCAGTTGAGCAGAAAGTTTTCGGCGGCTGAAGTGGATGTAAGAGGAGAGGAGAACATATGTGGAAGTATTTTGGGTCGACTCTGGCAATGGTGGATGGACGGGGAAATGTTTACAGCTGTTAATCAAATTTAGTCAGTGATTTTCTACAATAACACAGAGCTGCTTTTCACTCCAATCCTGTAACTGTAAACCGATCACTCCTTTCTCAATTACTTCCAACAATGTGGTAATTCTCATTCATTATGGTCATTATCTATTGTTATCATGTTTGCATCTGGAGTGGTTTCGGGAATGTATTGTGCGGAGCCAGAAGAGATTCAAAAAGCAGTGCAGTTAGCAGCTAGAAAGTGGTTCTCAGAGTGTTTCTGAGCGAGAGAGAGAGAGCGCTGCTGGTCATTTTGGAATCTTTTTGATAATGGAGAACATGAAAAGGAATTTTCTAATTCTGGGTTCATTTAAAATGACTCTAGCTTGGGCAAGTATTTATGCTCCCAGCGACTTTGACTGTCAGCTCTCCAACATCTGTTCTCTCGCATGCGTCCTACATTGTCAGCTCCTGAAACGTACTGTGGGAAAAGACTAGTTATTGAAATGTTCAAATTTAATATGTTCTCCTTTAGAACTGGAATAGAAGTTGAGCTAAATATGAGAAAGCGTAGGTAGAAGATCAACAGTGACGAAACAATTGAGTACTAAAGTGACATCATTCTGACAAAGTAGCCATTGAAGCTAATAAGGAGTAATAGTTACTGTGAACAAACCAAAGCATCCATATCTATTGGACAGATATATGCATTCACATGTGAGTCTGATTCTCTTCTGATGTACATAGACATTCAAAGGTTAAGTAGTGACCCATGTCCTGGGTGTCCCCTGCCTCTCACCCCAAACAGCTGGTACACACTTCAGTCACTCAGAAGCTTAGGGATCAGAAGGAAACAGGCTGAAGTCACGGGCAACCCATTTGGCCAAACAGCCACTGAATATATGGACATGTATAGAATATGGAAATTTTAGCATGCAGCTATTAGCTAAATTGCCTTTTTGTTATGATAGACGATAGAAGGCACCAATCAAATATTAAACTGTGACCAAAACATCGGTCCTCTTTACAAGCTCCCAGGGGTGTTTCAGGGGTTAGGGGTGTTTTGCCCAAATTATCAGCCATGTTCATGTCTCGAAACAAGTGACTTGGTGACAAACTGCAACTGTCCAAAATAGTCAATGTATTATTTTTCAATTGAAGCCCTTAAGTTTAGTTGTTTTCCAACAACCGAGAGACTGCAATAGTCAGGGGAGTCGGGGTGAAATAGATTTGAATACAAATAATGAATTGTTTTTCAATACAAACCAAACATTTCGGCGATTTATTCAGTCACTTGGTTTTCTAAACCTTAAAGCAAGAACAATGAGATTCCTCTCTCACCCCTGAAACACATCAAATCGAATCCAATCTAATCTAACTCCTGCTGCAGCGGTTATTGCCGGTTCATAGATCACCTTTCCCCACGCCTCCCATCAGCACTGTCAGGATATTAAAACTTCCTCATGAACTATATCCCGTCCCTTTCCTCTGCACTCCCTGTCCCTAAACGCGCCGACTCGGCTGTACTCCGTGTTCAGCATGCAGAGGCGGATGAACGTTGGTATTCATGTTTTAAGGCTTTATTTTGGGTTTAGAGGCATTGCCGTGGAGATGGATGTCACTGGGTTATTGTACGTCCTGTTAGAACATCACTTTGTTCCTCCGGGGAGGCTGTGTTCTCATCTCTCTTATCAAGTGTGAGTCCAACCTTTGTGTTTTCTGAGGGTTTTTTTTAAAGAGGGGATAGAAGGGGTGGCTGATTGTTAACACAGACCAGCGACAGCAAGTGAACTCAGCATTAGGTTAGGGTTCCTTCTTGAGAATTTAGTTTTGTCCTTTTTCAGAGTCAAGGTCCGTCGTGATCAAGTCCACCTCCATAACCCGTCATGTGTTATCCATTTGCTTCGATGTTTCCAATTTGTTTAGTTATGTTTGACTCCATGACATTTTGTCTTAAAGAAGAGATCATTTTTCCGAAGGCATGGCGGCCTTCAAATAAGATGGCATTGCGCTGCGATCATTTACATGTAGTAGAAACCCTATACATAAACCACAATCTTCATGCGTTGCTTCAATTTTCTTACACTTGAAAATATCCTAAATTTTTTGATGAAATGGCCTGATTTTTCTGAAAGACACGCAATGACCAACGTCATAATCAGAATATGCTTTTAGCTTCTCTGTGTCACTGAAATTCAAAAGCTCTTCCTTATGGCTCAGCTCTTTAGGGTTACGCCCTAACAAAATTTACTGGCATTAGCTTTTTGATGAGTACTGCAACTTTAAGAAGTTAATTTTGATTTATATAACACACACAATAGCAAATCGATAATACAGTTTAATTGCATATAAACTTTATTTCAGTAGGAACATTTTTCAGCTCACTAATTCTGTGTGCACCAAATTGTACAAGCTGCTTACTGGGAACAAAATCACTGGTGAAATATTGAGGATAGGAAAGACACTTCTGGTGTAACATAGATTAGAGAAAACAAACCTCCAGCGTCATGTATCCTTCTCTTTTAGTTAATAACACTTGAGGAAAGACTGTGTGTTCTGAAAATGCCATTTCAAACCGGAGACTCCCTTATAACCAAAAGGAACCCAGCGAATTAAAACCTGCTCTTTGGCAGCAGCAGCGCTACTTAAACTCTTATGTGATCAAATGCACTTGCTGACTATTTATAGAAGTGCAAGTACATTGGTTGTGACAATTTTCTTTTCATTCTCTGTCTCTATATTGAACAGTTAGTTCACATAATCCAGTCTTTAATAGCAGATGCTGCTGGGCGTGATGTTATAACAGCTCTCGGTCACGGCAGGTAGACGGCCTATTAGTCAAGGTTGCCATGACAACGCCGTGAACAGCACCTCAGGAATAAGAACCAAAAAGGAGAGTAGACGATTCCCATTTGCTTGACTTTATGAACCATTTGTTGTTCGTGTATTCACAGAAACCTTTTTTTGATTTGGCGTATTGGCTTATTGATCTGGACCCGAGATAAAAGGGTTTACTTCAGCTTTGACTATCAGGCAACAGGTGCCCGGCACAGGGGGGGCTTTTTCATCTATTTCCCCCCCATTGACTCGGCTTCCTGGCTGCCATGAGGGAGCTGAAGTGCAATAAAAGATTCATGCCAGTGGAGCCGGTTCTCACTCTCACTGTGAAGGCAATATCTGTATTAACGTTTCATTTCTTTGTACTTTTCCCAGAGTTCAACTCTGGATAATACACACCATACTGAATGACTTTTTTATTACTACACTTAAAAATGTATTTTCACTTAAAGCAGTGGTGTGTTGCTGAAAAAAAATCTTTTTTCGACTGCCTATAGTTTTCCTTTAAATGCCATGATGGATCTCTCCCAGAGCCTCTCTTTGTTTGTCCACAGCTTCACGATAAGTAGCTTAACTATGAGCTTGACTTAATTTATCGTCTTCTCCTGCGGGTTCATAGCTGAGATTTACAAAAGGGGATTTCAGCCCGCGCTCTCAAGGGTTATGCAGGTCGCCACATTAGCTGTGACGTGATGGAAAGTGGGTCCTCACGTTCTTTGAGTGCATTATGTACAGCGTGCATGAGAGACCTGTGACAGGAAATGATACTTATTCACTGAGTGTCCGTGTGTGCTCCTCTGTACAGTTAAGCTTCCAGCACAAGGTGGGTGTGCTTTACTGCAAGGCGGGCCAGAGCACAGAGGAGGAGATGTACAATAACGAGAGTGCTGGCCCGGCGCTGGAAGAGTTCTTGGATCTGCTCGGCCAGCGCGTGCGCCTCAAAGGCTTCACCAAGTACAGAGCTCAGCTGGATAACAAGAGTAAGATAAAACACACATTGCACAGACCAAACAAACAGTCCAAAGTCCACACTTCTAATCCTGCAGCTCAACTCTGCTATCGATTTTCCCTCTTTGGCGGTGTTTCTAAACGCCATCAGCCGCAGACATGAAGTCGAAAATTGAAGTTTCGCTTCACTCCAGGAGGCAATGAACATATGGATTAAATGTAAGGTGATTATAGGCAGTAATCACCTCTACATCCCTTAGATTTCAAGGGGTTCAAATGGTGTGCCTCTAATCTATCTTCAGATTAAAGTCTGATTGTTGTCACGATTAGTACAATGGATTTTCGGTCCAAATAGTTTGGCATATAATCACAAGATCTCAGCTTCAAATAGACTTTATTTTCACATCAATGAATTCCTTTTGTGTTCCAGCGGACTCCACCGGCACACACTCTCTCTATACCACCTACAAGGACTACGAGTTGATGTTCCATGTGTCCACCATGCTCCCCTACACGCCCAACAACAGACAACAGGTCAGTCAATAGCAACCACAATTCAATTTATTCCGGCCGCCCTCTTGCTTTCCCTGTCTGTGAACTACAATCCAATGGAGGTAATAAGTCCCTTGAAAGATACCTTCCAATTCTGACTCCTGTCGATCTTCCTCCTGAGGCTCATTTTACCGCCGTAATAACCTATCATTTGAAAGCATGAGCATTGCCATGGAGACGGTAGCTCATGGTAGGATTTTAATCAGTGCTTCCCCAGGGGTGGGACCTGACGTTGGATTAGACGTGCCTCAATGTCTGTGCTAACAAGTGGAATTAAGTGGGTGAAGTGGTGGGCTGATAAACCTGCAATCATAGAGGCGTGTACGGCCTCAGCTGTGTCAGATTACTTGTTTGTTTGTGACAAACAAAGAAACACTTATGTTTGAAGACATTTCTTCTCCCCTCCTAATTTACAGGACGGGGTAATTTAATTCCTGGTCTTAATCTTCCGGCAGGCCCGAGCTGAGCTCACACCACTCATCCCTTCATCCTTTCCAATTCACCTCTGCACCGTCTAATCCTGTCTGCCCCAGGCTTTTGCTAACCGTCGCTGGAAACCTGAAACTCAACACTCATTGTGTCCAGGCACAGTCTGACAATAGAGGCGGTTGAATTGAAGTTTGGCTGGAGAAGACACCTTCACCCCGGCAATCTCTTAATCCTAATTTGTCTTTACTCTATGCTTGGGTAGACCAGCCACTGCACTCCCTCTGAAGTGGGGGAAATCAAACAAGCTGACAATAACATCTCAAGCTTTGCATTATTCACCAGATGCCCTCTTTTTCTTCCTTCTTTTTGTAGTTATTAAGGAAGAGGCACATCGGCAACGACATCGTCACCATTGTGTTCCAGGAGCCAGGGGCCCTTCCTTTCACTCCCAAAAACATCCGCTCGCATTTCCAACACGTGTTTGTCATCGTCAAGGTGCACAACCCCTGCACTGAAAACGTCTGCTACAGGTATGTGGAAGTAGAGCCTCACATGTCGGAGAGAACTGCCATTGAATTGTTACTCACAAATCCTCCTCTGACAAACTACGGTCCTTATGCCTTGCGTTGTATTTGTGTTGTGTCTCAACAAGGTGTCAGTTGTGGTCCATCAGACAGTTGACTTGATGTGACGCACAAAATCTCATGGCCTGAGTTGTGCCATATATACTTTAGATATATAAATTGCCTGTGCTGTGCTACCTCGCCTGCTCATGCTGCGCTGAGCTAATCTATGCATTTGTTTGACAGGTGTAAATCCTCATATTTTGTCTCAGAATAATGAACCAACAAATGAGACATCATTGTATTTACAGTCAAACACACTTGTTTACCAACAGTCAGCACACTAGAGGATCACACAGCTGTATTTTCAGTGTAACATCGATTGCTCCGTGTCGTGTTTTTTTTTTTTTTACTTTTTGCGTTTATTCATCCCTCAGTTGGGCTCCCGAGAGAACTAGTTCTGCTCAGGAACATCAACCGATTACTGTAATGCGCAATGAGGATTTTTTTCTTCTTCTGCTGTCACAGTGACAGAACCAGTCGTGTTTGTTTCGCAGTTATTTCCTATCACTTTCTTTTATATCTGTATTTATTCTATAAACAACAGCTTGTTCTGTAACAATTTACATTCACTTAAATAGGAATAATTAAAGGCTTCTACTGACATTCAGAGCCGCAGAACTAATACGTTGACACTATAGCATTGATGATTCATCATGCTAAATATTCTGACTCACCTTTTGAAATATTTGTGTCACTTTCTAAAATACTTGATGAATGACTGAATCACTGACTGAATATTGGGCACTCTCCACTAGTCTTTAAATTTGAATTTATGTCCCGATGACGTTAATTTTACCACACATAGATTTTTTTATTGTTATTTTGATTTTTGATTGGATTTTTTTACCACAATCTGATCATTGAGATTATATTTCTGTAGTGCGCCTTTTAAATCATTTAAATAAAATGCAAATACTGCTATACGTTTCACTCTTTCATAAAACTTAATTCCACTGATAAATGTATTTTGTCATGATAACTGATATTATTAATATTAATTCTAGAGAAATAGTTTTGATTAAACTGTACTGATTAACTTTTACTGATTAAAAGTGTCCCCATTTATAGGAACAAGTCTGTTTCAATGAATCAATTTTGACATCTTGACACCTGGAGGTTGTTGTCAAAGACTCCACCAGTACCGCATCGAGACTCGCATTTGTTGTACTGCATTTGATGTTTGCTATAAACCCTAAACCCTTTGCCATCAAGTCAAACCACTAAACACTGCTGCTTTTTATCACAGGATAAAAGGCGAATTAACATCCTCTAGGTGATTTAGGGGAACGTGTTTATCTTTTGATGTGCTTTGCATAATTGTTTTCACGCCAAATGGTTCCGCGTGAACTTTTCGGGGCTGCTAATTTGAAAGAATAATAACAGCCCGCTGAGTGCTTTCTATGGTTTCTGTCACGACTTCACAGTAATTCCTGCTACGTGCTGGATTCACCAGCTCTTTTCATCCTCTCAGTGATGATACACTTATTATCTTCAGAGACACCTGGAAATTATGACTCGCAACCTCCCTCCTGTGGTGTTTCTGAACGAAGGGCACCTCTTTGTTGGCGACAGTTTTTCAGTCTTTCTGCTGTAATTTCCATCGATACGTTTTAGTTTAATGCTCCCTTGCTTTGTTCTTAAAATTATAGCCCATCACCTGACTGATTGATTCTGTTTTCCAGCGTGGCTGTATCCAGATCTAAAGACGTGCCCCCCTTCGGTCCGCCCATTCCCAAGTCTGTGACGTTCCCCAAATCAGCAGTTTTCAGGGACTTCCTGCTTGCCAAGGTCATTAACGGAGAAAACGCCGCGCACAAATCTGAGAAGTTCCGCGCCATGGCGACTCGCACACGGCAGGAGTACCTCAAGGACTTGGCGGAAAACTTTGTCAGCACTGCTACTGTCGACTCCACTGTCAAATTCAGCTTCATTACGCTCGGAGCCAAGAAGAAGGAGAAGGTGAAGCCGAGGAAGGACGCACATCTGTTCAGTGTTGGAGCAATCACTTGGAGTGTTCTGGCCCGGGACTTCGGCCAGTCCATGGATGTGGACTGCTTGCTCGGCATATCCAACGAGTTCATTGTCCTCATTGAGGAGGAATCCAAAAACGTAGTCTTCAACTGTTCTTGTCGTGATGTCATCGGATGGACCTCAGGGATTATGAGCATTCGGATCTTCTACGAACGCGGGGAGTGTGTGATGCTGTCGGCCCATGACAACTGCGGAGAGGACATCCGGGAGATGGTGCAAAGATTAGAGGTACAGTGCTTTTAATGTTACTTCTTCATCCAAATCAAGATTAATTGAAGAAAAAAGTTGTGGGTCTTTTAAAGCGTCAAATCTCAAGGCCCGGCGGCCAAATCCTAAATAAGGGAGCTAAATAAAACTCATTTAAAATACGCCACAAACTAGGTTATGCATGTGGATCTCATGACCCACAAAGATTCCAGCTTTGCTTCTCAACAGTCTTGCAAGTTTAGATTATGAATGTCAAGAATTAATAAGGAAAACTCTATAAAAAATGATGTTGATGGAAAAAAAGGTGGGAAAGAATGTTCCCATGTTCTGTGAGTGGTGTAGAAGGACAGTTTGTTTATTTAGCTAGCAGCAGAGAAGTCCAAACTTATTAAAAGGGACACTGATATCACGTTCTATTTAAACTGCTTTTTTCCCCATGAAAGGATGTCATTATTGACTGAATTTCTTTCCGGGCTCCTTTTGAGTTTTGGGCCCTTGCATTACTGAGATTGACTACCCGATTTGAAGCATGTTATAAGGAACTTTTTCATCTTCTTTTTGATGGTATTGAGTCTCAATATGAGATTGGCTATGAGCGTTCTGAATGATTGCACCGGCTCCTTCTCTGATGCGGCCAGGATTTGAAACCTCTATAGTGTCCACTTATGTCAACTGTATTTCCCATCTTGCCCTCTGATTGTCTCATTTCTTTGTTGATGCAGCTCTGTCCACTCTGCTGCGTGTACGTCCTTCCCCCTTAAGCACCTTGTTACATCCACGGAGTTCGTGTGTTTGCCGTTGTTGTTCTCCATCCAAGGCGAAGGCTTTACATTTTTAATAGCTCTTGACATCGCCTGCCGAGCTTATCGAAGGAAAAAAGCCTTCAGTTGAGCGGCAAGCAGCTGAATTAAGGGATATTTGTGGTCCTGTTTCTGCTTGTGGTCACTCTGTGGTGGAACGATGGATTTTGAAAATATTGCTCTTACCGCTGCGGCTTACTACTTACAAGGAAACCATGTTATTTTTTTTCAATCATGTCAGGCTGAATGCTGCATACTTAACCTTCCGCTCGTCCGTCCTGTCAGGTCTCCTGTTTCGCTTCCATGCACAGGTTTCTCTTCTTCTAATGTTTTTCCTCCTGTTTCTGGAGCGTTCCTAAAAGTGGGGTTTACAGATGGATTACCGCGTCACTGTATTTCCTAAATTCCCCCTTGACTCCAGCTGGGCTCCTTGGCACTGTGTGGACCTGTGAATGTTACTTGAAGGTGAAGCTGTCTGAGTCCAACGTGAGTTTTCAACCTCCCGCTGTTAGATATCTTTGGCTCAGTTTGGGAGTCAATCATTTTGTTCACGACTCAATGTGTTGGGTAAAAATGTACTGAGGATTTCCATCATGGAAAAAAAGTCACTGTGAGCCAGAGATATTCCATTTAATAGAGTCAGATTAGGGATAATGGGCTTTGGGGTCATACGTGAATTGGTTGTCGTCTGGATAGCAGCTTATACACCAACCTAGTTGGAGGGGAGAGGAGAGTTCTGACATGTTTTTGGGTCTGAATTGCTAAGAATAGAAGAGACACTCTGGTCAAAACTGGCTCACTTATGTAGAGAGTGTGTGATTTTTAAACTTCACTGGTGATCAAAAGCCCTCCCCCATGGCAAAATGTGTTGTTCTAACTTCTCTGTGCTTTATTTCCTGACCCTATAATCAAGCAAGCCCTTGTTTCTTCAAAAAAAATAAAAGCCTGAGGCAGAATTCAAAAAATCCAAACCTGAGCTTTGGAGGACTTTATTTCTGCCCGACTGCCTGCATTCTCATCCCCGCGTATTCCTCCTAGGCCCTCTTTGGCAACATCATGAGCACTCTCAAAATTTCCAGTGAGCCAGAGCCAGAAAATCCTTGGTAACAGTCCATTTACTGCAGAAATCCTCCCACTGAATCCCCCTCACCGAGGATTGCAAAAGACAATGACACATTTGGTTGTCATCGTTTGATGACAAGGACAAGGTGAATGATGGGAATATTTAAAGCCTTTCTCGTGCCTGTCCAAGAGAAATCATTTGATGCAGTTAACCCTCTTAAGGAGGACAAGTTTATTTTATGTTTACTTCTGTCAGCCACACATGAGCCACAAGCTACACACTACCCAAGATAATGTAATGTGTCATTCCTAGACAAGCAACTTAATTCCACGATTATCCGCCCACCTGCAGATTTGTACATCTTGTCATGATACTGCGTGTTTGAATGGCAACCCCATGCTTTTATTTTGTTACCGTGCTATAATTGATGCATTACATTCAATTAGGACTCTCTCTTATGAGGAGATTTTTTGAGCAGAAGTCACGAGGTCATTCTCAACACCATTCCTCACCATTTAGCAATCCCTTTATGTGAAGACCACATTCTCTCCGTTGAATATGTCAGATTGCACAACAGTTTTTTATTATATTATGACATTCTGCAACACATCAGCATTTTCATTTTTTCCGTTCTGTTGCAGTGCATTATGGATCAAAAAAATAATAGACGAACCTAAAAAATAGATTGTCTGAAACGCAATGAGACTTCAAGTATGAACATTCAGCATAGATAGTCAAGTGTAGACAACTCTGTTGAAAGTAGGGCTGCAACTAACAAGTCAACTAGTCACCGACTAGGATAGTGATTCGTCCACTAATCGGCACATGATGTGTTGGTTGATGAACTGTTACTAAAAAAGGGAATATTAACTGTTCGCTGTTGTAAACCCATGTATTATGTTTGAAACATAACATTTTAATTTCTCAAATGGCTTGAAAGATATGTTTGGCAAGTATCATTTTAATCTGATTTGTCCATTGCGAAATGTTCCCAAACTAAAATATTTTGGGTTGTGATGGTCCGTAAGCCTCTGCCATTTTTTTCCTCCATTGATTAGTTGCTAATTCAAAGACCACTGTAGCAAACCTACCTCGCTTTGAAGCCACCCATAATCCCACATTTGAATAATCTCACTGTGTTGAGAATTAAACTAGTGTCATAATTGGACGGAAAAGAAAGATTTTGCCCTGATGCCTCCAGATCAGCATCATTCTTATAAAGGTTTTCCCATAATTCATCTTTAAAGCATGGGGGTGTCATTGAGGAGCTTCGCTCACCTCCTCATAAGGACGGAGACGGATAAATTAGCATTCATAATTAGCCAAAGGACATGGACACTTCATTGCGAATGCTAATCTCCTCTCACACTCGCTGTCCTTTACACCCATGGGATTTAAGAAGGGTGCATCGTGGATATATTGTAGGTTCGTCTCATGGATAACAAAGCCGTGGCAGTCAGGATTTTTAGGCCGACAGTTTGTCCCAAATGTGTTCCTTTTTTTCCTCCTTGCTCTGATTGTTTCAGACTCATTGATGGGATTTACACGCCGCAGGACTTGTGATGTAATCGGAACAAAGTCAGGCAAAGTGTACAGACTGCTCGACGTGAGAGCACATCTTAGTGCGCCCGGCTCCCTAGGGTGGTTCTGAATTGGACAGTTGCTTTTATGGGATAAGTCGTCCAAGCTCGACTCTTATCTCAGCACTTTTTTTTTTGCCCTGAATGAAAAGATTGTGTGTGCGTCACCATGAGGTTATAAATTAATCATGTGGAATTCAATCACGAAAATGGCATGGATGAGAAATGGAGGATGTGTGATACAGCTACGCGTGACTAAGTGTACCCGGGGAGATTTCGTATCTTCGGTGTGAAATAGAAAATACGAAAATCACAAAATTCATTGAGTTTATTATTTAATGGAACTGCCATTGTTGAAAGTGTAATGTAAGCTGTAAACATTGCCAAACTGTTCTTGGTTTTGGTGACTTATTTACTGCTGTAGCCGTGTTACATTTCAGCGTTTCACTTGCCAGACAAACTTGTGTCTTAAATATTTCACAGAAGAAACATATTAAAGTTCACCATCCAGACACAACTAGGCCACACGCAGGTTTAAGTCCTGCACAGACACAAAATATGTCCTCAAGAATGGAGTCATAACCACAGCTAAGAGGGCTGCTAACAATAACCAAGAGCAGGAACTTCAGATGACTCAAACCATTCCCAAGCATGTTTGAGGTTAGCCATCAAATCGTGCCTTCCACGCCTGAGACTTATATTTAAATTTGTTTCTTTTTTATTTAGAAGAATACGTGTAAAGATAAAGCTCACCGGTCTTTGTGTTCATACGGGCCTCTGCTCTAAGTAGCAGCTGAACACCTAAGAAGAGGTTAAGAGGATTGGCCAGATTTTGTCAGACTGTGTGACGCGCTGCTAGAGACAAGATCATCAATCTACCACTGACTGCTGAGCTTTCACTGACGATAGCAGCCTGTTCGCGTTTGACAACACACTGAAGGAAGCTGCTGATTTTTCTCACGCAGCCTGGGTGTTTCTCTGTTGGTCTCGATTAGAGTTGGACTGCAGTAACCAGAATATAATTCACTTTGACACGGAGGATTTTAGATAAACCGCTGTTTGTCTCATCATTGAGAGATTATGTTCGAGCAGCTCAGAGGATGAATGACTCCGCAGCGTTCTTAACTACAGATTTCCGGGTTTAATTGATTCATTTTTAAATTAATAATAAAACTAGAGTAACATGTAAATAAATAGATATTTACATATTACATATAATACAATATTTTATTGTATTATTATGAAAATGTAATAAAAAAACTACAATTCTGGACAACAGCAAAGGTTAGAAGAAGAAGAAAGGTAAGAACATCACAACTATGATAATGACGTTCATCAAAAGTGTCATCTACAACTGAACACAATAGATCGATCCACTGAACCATTCAAACGGAAGAACAGAAGCAACCAGTGAACAACCATGTCGACCATCGTGACACCATTAACCAAAACAAGGATAACCACAATGAAGATTATGAGCACAACATGAGGAACAACAACACAACAGACATGATAAGAAGAAGTAATAATAACAGTGGCAACAGTTGGAATATGAACAGTGGTAAACTCAATGACAGCAGTATTAACACCTGTCATGAAATCTGTAACTACTGCTGTCGCACAGTCTCTGACACGAACAGCAGTACACCTGAAGTGACAATAACAACCATAGCAGCATCGTGAAGTGTAATAGGGCTAAAGTTAATGGCCATGACTCTGCTGCTATGCGACTATGAAGGTATGAACAGCTAGCGGGAAATGTCTGTAGCAACTGTGGAAACTGTGGAAAAAGTAATTCTAAAAGAAACAATAATGACAACCAAGAGTTAATTGAACAAGTTAATGGTTCTGTAATAAATACAATGAAGGAACTGTAGGAGCATCTATATCAACAAGTAGTAGCAACAAGTAATAAAAGTAGTGACACTGATTACAATGTTACGACAATATTAAAAACACTTGTAACGGCAACATTCATTACAATATGTTGAAAGAACAGAATCAACTTCAACAGCAATGATACAGCCACAGCTGGAACAAAAATATTAGCCGTAACTAACCCAGCAAGACAGGACAAGAGATAGGGTCGCCTTCGCTGTTAAAGTGAGTGGTTGTGTGTGTGTGTGTGTGTGTGTGTGTGTGTGTGGCTCTCATGAGATGTGATTGGCTCCGGAGCCCCGCCAGTACAAGCAGTTCACAACTAATCAATGACGTTGGCTTTTCTCAATGGATTATTGAGCACTTTTAGAAAACCATTACTCCAGCTTTATATGACTTTGACAGGGGACCGATGGATTCATGCTTCCTAATAGTCAAAGTCTCCTTCATGCACAGACCATTTGCTTCCAACCTGTGATCCCCAGAGAGCTTTTCTACTTCACATTTCCAATTTCTTTTGCCCTTGATGGTTTATGCTGACTGATTGTTCACTTCGTGGCTCTTCTTCCTTAAGTGCTCTTTTCTTTTATCTTTTTTTTCCGTCTTGGAAAATTGAGTGCTCGAGGCAGTGTTCACTGTAAATCATACTGACTAGACGTGCTACACAAACACTACTGAACACGCACTGAAGTTACGAAATGTTTTACAGCTCACGTGTGAAGTTCACTAAGATACCGTTTACTGACTCCACGCACGGACACGGCCAATATATTATGATCCATCAAGGGTTGTTGGGGTCGACCCTCTCACTCAGCGGGGTAGGATTTCTGCCAGTGTGAGAATCTGGTGGGGTGTTGACAGGCTAAAGTCTGAGTTAATGTGTCCCTGAAGCCAGCTGCCTCTCTGAGGCAGTCATCCACAACTGAACCAAAACTAATCTGATGGGTGATTAAATCTCCGTGGACAAAGTGAATTTTTCCTGTCCAGCCTCACTAAATATTCTGCTGAACACTGTTTGTTCTTGTGCATCTCTCATAGTCACTTCGTGCTATCAGGCTGTAGATAAGTTGTTGCAGTGCAAGGTTAGAGGGAGTTTGTGTAATTACATGTACTAATCCTTGTTCTGAACTGCAACTGACCCACCTAAAACGGAGGGTTTGGCAGAAAACACTTCTGAGCAATGTGAGCAACTTAATTTGCATGAAAAGTACTCAACTGGACTTTCATCCAAACATGCAATCTGGGAAGAATCAGCGGCTCTGTTTCCTATCTGGTGAGAGCATCTGTTCTAAAAATGAGATGCTGGCTCCATGGAATACATTTGACTCTCGAGGATAATAGCACGCGTGCTACCTAGGAAGCTACGTGCAACATTGCAATAGAAAGATTGAACGTCCAAGTTCCCTATTGCAGGTGGTGAAGACTGTATGACAATGAGAAACCCAGTGAGAAGTGTCGGAGACACAGCAACTTGAATACGAGTCTTGATGTTTCATGGTTTGTAATATGGTGAGACCTGAAATTTGATCCAAGTGAACTGGAGGTTGGTAACATCTGGCACCGCATTTAAGACTGCTTGCGGCACATTGTGAAGCCCACTGCAAGAGCTGCACTGGAAAGAGCCAGAACTTTGTTCATTCTGTCTTTGCAGAATGACTATAGATCCATTTGTGTTCTTTGATTGTTCGCAATGTTTTCGTCTCCTTGCAGTCACTCCAGCCAAGACTGCACACCTGTGTTTATAGACTGTTGAACCTACATTTGAGATGTGTCTGAAAAAGATTCAATTTACACCCATAATATTGTTCATTGAGTTCAAAGTTGTCTTTGTAACAGTTCAGTTTTTCTCACTTTGTCAGGGTCTTGTTGCTCCACCAAACATTTCTAAACAGACACTCTAAACATCTTGTTCCCACACTCATCTCCCATGCCATTTTCCTCACATTCATCATGTTTGTGTGTGCTTCCTGGAAGCCAAATATCACTGCAATGCCTTATATGGAAATAATCTGAAATATAATTTAAGAGTTGCTGCTTAAAGCAGTCCTGCTAGGAACGGAGAAAGTGACCTCCGAAATAGTTTAATTGACTGCTGCTTGTTTTGACAGGTGGTTTGATCGCAGTGTCGCATGATGTCAGTCGCAAAAATGTGATAATTGATTGTTTGACTTTGGCCGGTCACTTCAGGACTACACAGCCATTTAAAAAAATCTAAATTACTCAGGGCTTTATTGTCCGAAAGATTGTCAGGACTATTTTAAGAAGCTGTGTTGCTGGGTGTCCTCCCACAGATCAAAAACACAGAGAGGTTAATTGATGACTAAATTGTCCATAGCTACTGAGAAAGTGGTGTGTGGTAGTGGTTGTCTGTCTACATGTGCCCTGAGATGAACGGATTGTCCCTAGCATCCAGCATCCTGTGACACCATAAAGGCAATAAGTTGTAGAAAACTATATAAACCTTGCTGTCACGGTTGTCAATGATTTATATTTGTTTCAACAGCCATTTTTAAATAATCTGTTCTCAACTTATGTAAATAATGTAGTATAATAACACAACGTAAAAGTCGGTGAAACACTTCTTTAAATAAACAAACTATTTCCATAAATATACAGTTCAATGAAAACATTACCTTGAAACCCATGACCTCAGCATGTAAAGCAAGCGTTTAAACGCTTAAAGCTTGTTCTAAAAGTGATTAAAAATGCACCAAAGGTTTTTGAGTTTTGTCACGTGGTTGCTCACGGTGCTCAAAGAATAATGATGCTTTCAAACATGAAGTGATTTTTTTAAGTGTTGCTACTGCTGGATTTTGATTTAGGAATCCCTCTAAGCTAATAAACCTTTCTTGTTTCAGATCACCACCAGAGGCTGCGAGACATCAGAGATGACCCTTCGTCGTAACGGGCTCGGCCAGCTCGGCTTCCACGTCAACTTTGAGGGCATTGTTGCCGACGTGGAGCCGTTTGGCTTCGCCTGGAAAGCTGGACTGAGGCAGGGGAGTCGACTCGTGGAGATCTGCAAGGTGGCCGTTGCTACTCTCACACATGAGCAGATGATCGACCTGCTGCGCACCTCTGTGGCCGTCAAAGTGGTGATCATCCAGCCTCATGAAGACGGAACCCCTCGAAGGTAAGGAGGCCATTTCCTTGTTTTGTGAACACACTTGTTTTGGCGTGGATATGTAAGGAAAATGGAAGCTAGCATTTTCTAAAACACATGCAGATCCCACTGTCAAGTGATGTACCTGGATAATATGCAGCATGCTGCGCTGTCATATATCCTCATCGAAATCTGCTCATCACTTGAGTATGGCTACCACAGTTTCGACACCACTGCTGTTATGGTGCCACAAAATATGCTTTTCCATTTCAACTGCAACTTTCCCCAACATTAAGTTATTGTAACTGTATCTGGTAGTTGTATCTCCCATGAAAGTTCTGCTACAACCACTCCAAGAAAGGCCTTAACCCTAACAAAAATTATCAGCTGTTTTGGCTGTATATTTTGTTCAAAGCAGAGAGCCACAACATGGCGCAAGGCCTCAAAGATGTCAAGGACTAACCTTGAACAGCATACACAAACAAACGATCTGAAACTTTCTCCTGTTCTTCAGTGGGAATGCAGTCATTCCCAGGAAAACTGACGCAATGACCCCAGAGCGTCGTCGACCACATAGTGCGGGATCTTGGTTTTTGGTCACTAACCAAAGTTCACGAGCATAGAAAAGGGTAAAGGGAACAATCTACCAATGTAAGCTCTGCCTCTTGGCTCAGCTACTGACGCAGTACTTCTGTAACTCAAGCTAAAATTATAATGAATACTTGTGGCCGATAGTCCTGGTTAACTGCCACACAGCAGAGGTGTCAAACGCTAGGGGCTAAACTCTTAAACACACTGAAAGTTTAGGGACAAACAAAATGTATTTAACACTGCTTAAATACATTGACACTTCTTAAACAAAATCAGAATTTTGCTTTGTCCCAACCATCTTGCGAGCCTTGCAAACAGACCTGGTGGACCTTGAGTGTGACACATGCTATCTGGAGTCTGAATAGCCCAACGGTGTCCAGTAAGGGACACCTTCCACAGGGAACTCAGAAGAAGACCTTCCATAACAGCAGCTGGTTTGCTTTGATCAGCACGTGTCGCTTTTGCGATCAGAGGGCTCCTTAGAGTCGTTTTGCTAATGAGGCAGAAAAACAGGTGCGTTTTGTCTACTAAAAACAGAAGATGCTCCTGCAGCGGCGCTAAATTAGCTTGACATTTGCCCTCACAGTGGAGATTATTAGCATAAACGAAACGCTAAGATTGTGTTGATGTTATACTCTGGAGACGAGGCATCCATTTGTTAAGCTGTGACTTTTTCGGGAGCACCCGTGGAGCCGCCCAGACGTGGTCAGTCAGCGTTTCTGGCTAATGATAATGAGCGGAAGCTTTTTGATTAATGACTCATCTCTGACGGTACACTTTTGCTGATTGCTTTATTCTGCCGTCTTTAACCAACTTTGTTCTGTTCAGCAATTAAAAAAAGGGAATGTTTCTTTTCAGGAAACAAACCTGCAACAGAGCCTCTGATCCAGTTCCAGTTGTATCGCAAGAAAGGAACGTTTTCGAACGTCGAGGCGAAAGACGATTTGAAAGTGAAAAGTGGTTTTGTCTGTCAGTGACGGGCGGATCTGTGAAAGCATCATTCTTCACACTCTGATTGTCAACAGCTTTGTTTGCTCTCAGTTCCAAGCAGCGGCTGACAGATTTGTGCGCCCAAAATTGCTATTCCCACTTACTAATAACCACAACAGAGTGATTCAATATGTGACCCTGTTTTTTTCTTTCTGTGGTGATAAATTCGTCTGGTAATGGTTCGAAAGAAAGTAAAAGGGCGCGACGACAAATCATAATTCGATAATAGCTATTTACTCAAGGCTTTCCGATCATATATTTTTACAAGCGTGCTGTACTTTACAGCCCTAAACCCCAATGTTTTCGTTCTGGCTTTTATATGAAACACTTTTATGATAAACATGCTTCACTTCAGCGACTGAAAACAGACCAGTAACATATTTCATGCGGGCAAACACCCCTCATCTGGCCAGCAACACTCTGGCAGAAGCGACACCTAATCCTCTTACTGCGATCTGCGATGATACAAAATAATCACCGCTCAAGATGCAGAAACACCAAAACAAACAGCCTTCCAATACAGATTTGAATGTGTGGACCAGAGCTCTGATGTCAATATACATGGTTTTGGCCAATGAATATTTTGATTCTCCGGAAAGCTTGGTTTCATAAAAGTCTATAAATACAGTCTGTCAGCTCTCAGCACAACAGCTTTGTGATTCTTTAATTGGGGTATTGGCATAGGATCTGATGTGCTGTCAGTCTCTTAACTTATGCCTCATATATTACTACAAGTGCACACAATTGTTTTGATAATAAATCTATTTATATAGCACCATATAGCGCCATGCTGTATTTATATAGCACCATTTAGACTGAAAGCCACAAAGTGCTTTACAAAAAAACAGCTTTAAAATCAACTCTAAAGAATCAGACATGGCACGCAACAGCACAGATAAAAACAGTGCAGATACACAGACAAACAAAAGAGAAGAGAATGCAGTGTGACATTAAAATAAACTGGAATTCTCATCAACAGAGCCAGTAAAACATCACATCCCCAGTCTGTAAAATGTGTTTGTAAAAAAGATTGAAAGAAGGCACAGATTGAGCCAGTCTTATCTCCTCGGGCAGTCTGTTCCAAAGTCGAGGCTTGTTTCCTCTTTGGTTTCAACCTTGACTTTTGGAACGACAAAAAGGGATCTACCCGAGGATGTAAGACTGTGAACTGACACAAAAGTGGCCTCTATGTCTGAGGTATAGCTTGGGGTTCCACAACAAGCTTTCAAAGTTTTTACTAAAATTTCAAAATCTGTTCTGAAACACACAGGGAGCCAGGGCAGAGAAACAGTAAATCTCCTGATGTGATGTCATCTGTTAAAACCAGAGACTTTGGGGAAATACCAGAGATGAGGGAGTTGTGGGAATCAAGTGGGGTATAATTTATATAACTTTTTTGATTTTTTTTAATCAAATGATTCAGTGGTATCTAAGTCTAGCTGTAGGTGTTTTGTCACCTGAGAGTCTGAAGTTCTGATTTTGCTCGGTTAAGTTGAAGAACCTTTTGGGTCTACCAGCTGGTCACATCCAGACACTCTAAAACAGCAGCTCGGCCTTGAGGGTGTTTGAGCGTATGTCGTCCATATAAAAATCAAGCATTGTGACGTTAAAGTTAAGTTAGTATAAACAGAAAATAAAAAGGGACCTGAAATTGAACCTAGCACTGCACCCCAGTTGGCCAAACTTGACCAGACTGCTGACTGGTGTGCTGGCTTAGAGTTAAGCTTTCTTTCAAGCAAAACTACGTAAATGAATGGAAACATCTAGACTGTAGAACAAAGCAGTAACTTGTGAAGTTGGCAGAAAATGCACAAAATTCTTAAGTACCTAATGCCATAAAGCCATTGCAGCCAATATGCTGTCTTGGCTTTCAATAAGTACATTGAGTGCAGTGAATATTGGGTTGAAATCTAGATGAAGTTGGATAAATAGGTTTGAGCTAGAGCCATGCAAGTGATTGTATCTTCCCATCATGCTTTCGTAGCAGGCCCCAGGTGTCTTCGACATGAATTCAAAGTTTGTCTACGGATTTCGCCTCTGGATCCCCCACAATAATCATCAGACTGCTATGTAACACGAGTTATTCCCCAATAGTTACATACTCGCATGTGCTGATGCAGAATTTAGTGTAAAAGTGCATACGAGTAGAAGTTGTTGATGCAACAATGTTATTTTTCAGTTCCCACAGCGACACTCTGCTGTCACATTATACATCCACACTTCACTGTCTCATCTACACTTTCTGAAAACACCAGACATCACAGCTCTCTCACACTTTGATCACAACAAGTTCATCAATGTCTGTCAGCGTCTTTGAGGAATTGAAAAGCACTGAAAGGTTTTGGCATGAGTGGCGACCGTGGGAGGGGGTGGCTGGCGATTTGTAGTGAAAGAGCAGAGGTCATGTCACAGAGAGAGGGGAGAAAAAGGGAAACAAAGCAGCAATGTGAAAGTGACAGCAGCAACTCCATGAATGAAAGGTGTATGTATGTTAAGCTGTGCATTTATAGCTATGCATTGATGCACTCCATCAGAATAAATGGGGCCACTTCCTGCCCATCAAGTTGCGATGCATCTTTGAGTCTTTGCTCATGAAATATACAACATTAGTTCATTTACTAAGTCTGTAATGTAATGGGTTGTGCTTTGCATGAGCTTGACCTATATATGGCGTATGCTAACAGATGCATCTGGCAGATTAGGAGGTATTACAGAGGACAGCAGCTCTTGTTTGGTCTGCTGAACTCTTAAGGGTCATGTTTGGTGCCAGACAGGGAAAGTAAAATTCATGCTCCAAGCATCAGAAATAGCTACATCTCCAAATATGCCCATTCCCCTCAAGGCGTCTGGGGTGAAAGGTCAGGGGAAGCATCCAAAGGGTGCTCAGCTCTTTTGGTCCTTTGAGCTGCTTGAGTGTTGCAGTCCACAATAAGCGCTTCAGTTTCTTCATCATTATCTCAAAGGAAAGGAATTCAGAGGAGCTTTGAAAAGTCCCTGTCAATCCCCTGTGGGCCGAGAGATGGGACAAACCCAAATAAAATGGAGTCTCATGAAATCTGGTGCGTTTAACTGCCGCCCCGTCAAAATGAAATGTTTTCATTAGCACATGAAGAATCCATTAGGATAAAGTTACTCTTTGCCACTTCATGTGGTCTTCTAATTTCTGCAGTAATCTCATGTCTTCTGTCGAGTTAGGGACATTTGAAGACTGTTTTGTGGTAAAACCCCCTAAAGCAGTTCATGCCTTAAACATTTTTATCCCACTCTGTCTGAACCCAAATGAGATATGGCTCTAATATTGGCCTAACCTTGTAGTGTATTTATTTACACTGCAGGCAGGATGTGGTTTGAGCCTTGTGCAGTACCAGAGGCTTTTCCATCATCACTCTGAAAAGCTTTAAAATAGTTCAGTATGCTAGTCAGGGATTCAGCTAATGAGAAAAAGATGGACGAGATTAGCCCCTTGAAAGAGAAGTGTATTGTGCAGAGAATGGCATAAGTCGTATGTTTTGGTAAAGGGTCATCAGAGACGTATGAGTAAACAAAATGAATTAGCCCAATTTGGGCCGCAGATTATGAAAGATGACAGACGGTGAGGGAAACAAAGGGCACGTGTATGTTTATAGACGCTGAGCATGTTTAGGATTTTGAGTGATCGAATGTTTGGGATTACGGCGTAACTTCATTTAAAAATAGCTCGTAGCTCAATGACACCTGCTGTGAACGAGAATTGCCTGTGACATTGGTGGATGGATAGAAGTGACCTTTTCTTTGAAGTGCCATCAGACTCGTCAGTATGGATTTTCATCAGAACCCACGTTAAGCCGGATTTCTTGCTTCCCATGCCGACGCTCCGTGAAAGGGAGCACCAGTTACTCCGAAACGAAGAGATCCTTTACAAATTGTTTAGCCTAATCCCTCCTCTCAGGGGACACACTCTCCAGCCAAAAGAGAAAAGGTTGAGAAAACTTTTATTTCTCTTCCACTACGTTCACTCAGACTCGTCTCATTAATGAACCCCTTGACAGTCCACTGCAAAAGGCGAGAGGAGGTCACAACCCCTTTCAGCTCTTTGCAGTGACATGGACTGTGGGAATGGATTAGCACGTCCTTTAGTGACTGACCATGTCATCTGAGTGACAGGTTTGTGATTGAGGTGCGCTGCACCGTTGTTTCGCTCATCCAAAGGAGACAATTTTTGGGGGGGGCACCTAAAGGGTTCTCCAATCCGTCATCTTTGAATAAGCCATTTTCAGAAATGGCTCTTAAGTGAATGCTGGTGTGAAACAGCCACTTCAGAGAGCTTTTCATTTTGTCCTTCCAGGATCTCCATCAAGCTGTACATTCCTTGACAACAAGAAGGCATTTGTACAAGATGCATGTGCAATGCTAACTGGCTCTGGGGGTGAATGAGGTCTTCAGATACCCTTCAGTCTTCGCTCTCTTTTTGGTTCTTGGCTGTAAGAACAATAAGCTTGGATTAGGTTTCTTGGGATGAGGAAAGTCTGGACCTTGCCGTCTGCTGCCCCGCTGGATTTGCTCCATTGCTTCCCTGCTGAGAGCCTCTGATTTAAACGTCCGATACTTACCACTAGTGCTGGAAGCATATCGGGGTCCCGGAGTGTTGAAATTGATCTTGCGAAAGTCCAACCAAACCCTGAACTCAACTCCATAATTAGCTGTAGAAGGCTTTATCAAAATCACCTCCGATCTGTTCTACATTGTCACTTCTATAGTAACAAGCAGTGACTGAACAAGGCGTTTACACATTATAGTATCAGTGAAGGCTTGTGTGTGTCGCAGCAGTTTGTTGTGGAGACAGATGGCCCGTTTGATTATGTCCAAACATTGTGCTCCAACCAGAAGCATTGATCTCTGATTACCGCTTTGTTTCCTTTGGACTATGTATATGAAAGTAAAGATCCCTTTCGCATCAACACACAGAATTCTACCCTCCAAATGCTCCATATAGAGATCCATATAGAAAATGAAGGAAACATGCATTGGTTGGGTTGTGTGGAAAAAAAATCCAGCAGCAGAGACCATCACCGAGACCTTTCATGTTGACAAGCTGTTTGTTAGGTTTAGCCTATTCAGGGAGTAATTACGTGTGGCAACTTGGCACAAGTGCATGCACACACACACACACACACACATAGTTCATCAAGGTAATGAGTGTGTTAGCTGCCCTGTGGCAAACAGTGTACCTATGGTCGTGTTGATTTAACACGCTGTCTTGTATAGACTTAATTCCTTTGGCCTGACAAAGCAACTTTCTTTTTGTGCCATCGTTATTACCATGGCAACCAGTAACAACAGAACATCATTTTATAAAGTCAAGATCATTTCAATTAACCGCATCAGACGAGCTTTGTTTATATCCATTTGATTGTTCTTCACTTTGTTTGTGGTCTCTGTCTCTGTCTGAAACTTTTTTTCAGATGTACCACTGAACTGTTTTATTGTCTGCCTGAGTCCGTGTGTGACATTTTATGGGTCTTAAGAGCTCATCTTTACTGTGAGTGAAGGATATAAAGCAAGATGTTGTAACAATTGACGCTTGAAAGTTTTGCTTTTACTCAAAGCTTAAAAATTGGATTTAAAAATTAATGGTTATTATAACTAGTTCTAGATTGATAGACAAATACCATGTTTTGCATTGGGTCCACATCTAGTAGCTTAGTTCAGTCAGTCTGCGGTCTGTCACCACCAAACTCTTGTTCAGAACATGGTGAATGTTAAACCCATTTGGAAAATGTTGAATTTATGGATCAAACTGCAGTCTGTTATCAGTTTTAGATCTCATTCATACCTCTGCGCTCCAGGATCCAGATGCTACAACTAGATGACTCATATTTAATCTGTTCAACATTCAAGGTTGTGCAGATGCTGTAACCTTTGTGCACTGAAATGAAGTGTCAATATTCTCACTGTCCCACTTATGAGAGCAGTGATGCATGTTACATACAGCATAAATAGTTCATGATGGCCATAAGATCTCTGAGCACTTGCCGTCCGACCTGAAGAGACACTGGCACTGACATTGTGCAGACGCAGGACACAGGAGAATTTATTCAGCTCCCATAACAGTCGTGATGGCAGCATGAGCAGTCCAGCCAGCCATGTCCCAGTTTGATGAGAGGGTCTCAGAGAGGGATTACTCCACCCCTCACCATCACAATCGCCCGCCTCACACCCTGCTGTTTGTGCCTGTTTGACCACAGCCACATATGCATAGCTTTTAGGATTTGGAAAACCAGGCTGTGGATGGTGGCTATCATGAGGTTTATGCTCAAGATATTTCTGGAGAGCCCGTTTAAGTCAAAGCCATCAGCCTGTAAGCCTCCATCAGCAGCAAACATATGCAGACCCCGACACAACCCGGAAGATTAATGTTGCATGAAACGTCATCAGAAGCCTTGTCCATCCCCGAGATCTCCACTGTTGTCAGGAATGATGGGAAGGAGATGGGGGAGGTAAAAGCCTCCTTTCGTTTGTGTATTTGTGTGTTCCAGTGTGCACGTCTGATAGACCTTATCTAGACGTCTGCTTGTGGTTAAGTATTCCTGACAGTGTTGCTGTGTTTTGGTGTTGTCATGGCAACAGAAAGAACATATTCCGCCCCTCCTCCATGGTTTTATTCAAGACTGCACAGAGAGTGGTCTGGTCCTGCATGAATCATTGTCAGAAAGGAAAATGTCGTAGGTGCAAATACCACACTCTTGAATTTATTCTTAACTAACTATGTCGTAAGTCATGAAGTCATATTTGGCGTTAGGCTGTCTGAAGCATTATGTCTGTTTCAAGAGATAAGGATGAGCTATACACATAATTCATCATGATTATGTAATTATGCACGCAAACCACAAATACATGTTTTCTGTGATTTAAACATTTCCCAATAAATCTGTCATCTATGAATTATCTGAAACGATGACGTGATTTTGTGAATAACTGTGGGCGGCGTCAACACTTATTTTCTGTAATTGACAATATAATGTCTCATTTTAATCAGTATGGATTTTTGCAAAGCATAAAAGAAAAAAATGGTCTCATGACCACACTAATTCACTAAATATTGAATTTGCTGTCACTTGAGTGGTTTGCTATTGGATTGTTTCATATCAAACACAATGCAAAGTGTGTGTATGTAGATTATTTGTAAACCATTTTAGCTCCAACTGTAACGTTTTTTCATATTATTAAAACCATACATTTCATAAGAAATGATTATCCAGTTGTTTAACAAAAACTGTTTCCTATTACAAGCTGGCCAAATTTCACTTCCTTCACTGTAAATAACCTGATAATCCTGCAGGCTGTTACTATATTCTCATATCTATTAAAAGCTCATAGCTGACCTTTCACCTCTTTCTCTTCCTCTCAGGGGCTGCTCTGAGCTCTACCGCATACCCATGGTGGAGTACAAAGTCGACAGCGAGGGCACGCCATGTGAATACAAGACGCCCTTCAGGAGAAACACCACCTGGCACCGGGTGCCCACGGCTGCTGCGCCACCTTTATCCCGCGGGTCGCCCACTCAGGGCCCGGATCGCCTGCAGTGCCAGCAGATCCTGCAGCAGCACCAGGCAGCGATCCCACGGAGCACATCCTTTGATAGGAAGCTGCCAGATGGGTCCAGGTACAACTCAGTCTACTGTTTCCAGTGTGGAAATTCTGACTCAAAGGGCAACACGAAAATAGATTTGACATTCAAGCACAGAACATAGAATTTTTGAAGCTGAAATCCTGAAACACGGATCTGGAAACGGAGAGAAGGGGGGGAATCACGGGTCTGTCCCAGGACCTCCTCCTTAGGAGCCATCTTAACAAATCACAAATGTTTTCTTTCAATTCCATTTCAAAAACTTGACCTTCATTTTATGAAACACATTTCCTATCATCTTTTCAATACGCTAGCTTGACACATTTATTTCATCAAAGTTGCGGCCAAAGCTCAAAAAGCAGCACCGATCAATCTAATGACACAAAATCTTTGAACTGCCTTCTTTTGTGGGTGAAAGCTCTTCAACTTATTTGCATAAATACAAATGGAACGTTCGAGTCCGATGAATCCTCAGCCTCCCTTTCATCTCGTTTTCGATGATAAGGCCACTGTCACTTTGTAGTCTCTTTTGGACATCTCCATTGAGCCATGTTAGCGGTGATTTGTTCTCTCTAATGAAACCCCCGCAGTCATGATAACCTTTCCAGTGTGTCACCACGACCCCCTCTGGTCTCGCCTGTTCTGCTTATGCCCGGATAATGGCTGTCTTCTCTGCCTAATCAGAGCCTTTGACTGTAGGAGCACCAGTTATTTTTTTCTTTCCCCCCCTTTTGGTTTCCTTCAACTCCACTTATGCTACTATTCTCCACTCCCTGCCGAGGATGAGGTGAGGGGGACACTGACACTGCTCTGCTCGTCTCATCCAATTACTGCAGAAACAAAGACAAAGCTCTTCTCCTAACCACAGTGTGAAAAGTCTAATCCTTTGCAGCTCTATTCAAGAAGAAGGCAGCATCTAAACACAGTTTTTCACTTTAGTTTAAGTCTTCAGAATTTTCCCGAGTTGCTAAATCACCCACACGAGATTGTGTCGACATCATTGGTGCTTCTTCCGGCACTACATAGGCAACCACTCAGGGGAGAACAAACAACTGGGATAAAACTTTAGAGATTCAAACTGCATTCATGTGTAAACAGAAGAACATCCCTTTTAATTCTTGGAAGCCTCAGTTGGCATAATTGTGTCTTTGTCTAGTATCTAGTACGGAAATTGTCCCTTTAATACATCTGCTCACAATCTTTCATCAAGTTCATCCCAGAAAATAGATTCTACTTCTGGAGGTTTCCTTGTTGCTATTAAGTTAAACTCATAAAATGACATCGCATTTTGCTAAGCTATACTGTGCTCTATAGTGGTCATTAAAATGTGATGGGTATTGGCAAGTGGTGGCAGAACAAATGGGTTTCTAAAAATGTCACCACACTGCCACCGAGTAAGTCTCGCACTTAACTCCGAAGTGAGAAGACTGAGCTGGAAACGACGTCACAGTTCAGTTCGAGTTCTGCGCGTTCCAGTTACCAAAGCATTAGCGGTGTTGCAGGCGTTGTTGTTCAATAGATAGATGGATGCATTGAACACTACTATGTGTTTGACCGATTTAGAGAAAGAAATATTGGTGGAAGTCACATATACACAATATTACTGGAGCTCTACTCGTTGTTTGCCTTCTGAGCATCCATCTTTGATTTCACGCTCGGGGTGGTGAGAATTCTCCCACCTTCCGACACAAATCAGACATCAGATGCAGAGCTGGGAATTTCCCAGTTTTGAGGACACAGCATAAATGTACTTTTTTTTCTTAAAAAGAAAAAAAAGCGTCTGTGTTCAAATGCAGCCATTCATAGCATATATTTAATGACTTCCACCCTACTTTTACATAAAGTATTTATGTTGGAATCCTCAGTAATTTCATCTACGGCACCTCATCAAAATGAATGTGCTATAAAATAAACTGATTTTAAGCGTATTTGACAAGTCCTCTTCACCCATGCAAGCCAGTCGGCCCTGTTTTTAAATCTTGGTTATATGATGTTACTCCCCATCAAATCATTCGCTCGGAGCGACTTTCATCTCCCAAGATCCACTCCATAAAATTCGACACCTTCCGCATTATCCGACGGGGAGCTGCCGCTAATGTCAGTAGCTTCAGATGTTATTGTAGAGAAAAATCACATCTGAAGTCCCCCCCCCAGAAGTTGACATGATATCTCGGGAGGGAAATGAGGGAAGAAAGTGCAGCACAGCAGCAGCTGCTGTTTTATATTAAATGCTCCTGGACGCAGCTGAGGACACTCTCACTCGCTCGCAGGAGGAACTGGTCGTCTGGTCTGAGCACTCGACACTACGATTGAATTTCAGATTTTCCCATGGAGGTCGAAACAAATGATGCCTGAGATCTTTATGTGTTGTGATAGTGTGGAACGTTTAGATGATTCATGTGATTCACAAAATGCTCAAGTCCAATTCTTATGTCCCTTGTGTCTGAAGCTTGTTTGTTCTGCAGTTACAAGTGTGAAGCCTCTGGGCTCTGGTTTCTAACAACCTACTTCAGACAGTCACTCAGAGTTTGGTGTACCGTGGCTCTGTCGCCCAGTTATCTGCCAAGTTATCTGGGATAATTCCCAAAAATAAATGGAAAATGGATGTTCACCATGGTGTTTAGTTCTATTATGTGTCAGGTGTAAGATAATAATAAATGTTTCTCCTCTGATGTCCAACTGTGGAAACTCAAAACTCGACCTTCTGGTATTCTACTATTGTGCTGTCCAAGCAGAGTAGTATCATGGGAGTGTTTCACAAGCATGTTGAGAAAGTAGCTGCAGGACTGATTCTTCTGAGTCTCAGGTGGATCTAAGTTTCCACTCTCACCTGTTGGTCGCTCCCTAAAGAACATGATATCCGATCCAAACAATGTCTGGATTCTTTCCAAAGGATAGTTTTAGAAGCTGAGTCATCAGGAGATCAAAGTACAACTTCACGTCCGCATCCTGGACAGAAAATGGGCTGGATTTTGAGATTTAAAGTGCAGAATTTGCAGTGATTGTCTCTGCTCTGCAAAAACAATCTAACATAGTCGACAAATCTATGAGTGACTGCGAGGCTTTTTTTCTCTTTCACTGCTGTGTTAAAGTCAATTAACCTACTTTGATGTTGTTTAAAAGGAGGCCATCTGGGCTGATTTCATTCCAGTGTTTATTTTTATTCCTCCAGACAGTGGTCTGCTACATTCTTTGTTATTTGTTCAGGCAAAAGTAAGTAAAGAAAGCTCCTGTTCCGACTTATCAAGTCAGTCCAGAGCTTATTTCAGGACTCCAAATAAAGGAGACACAATTGAATTAGAAGGCTGTTTGGAGGAGAATTGGGTTTGTATTGTGCAGAAAGTACCTCTTCTTCTACCCGAGGGGTTTCCATCTGGATTACTGCGTCTGATTATAATAACTAATCTTCTTTACGGTTGGTGTTTTTCTAAAAACAAGACGCAGATTCTTTCACTTATGATTCTTAGACGGAGATTATCCACGTGTCTGGAAGAACTTGATGAACAATGTTGGATTTGTGTTGGTGAGGCCTTGAAAGGAGATTTTGTAGAGAGGATGCAAGGACACGCAAGATATGTATGAGTAAATATCAGTTTAATAATAGATGTGACATTTTTGAAAGAATAAACTGTTAAATTTATCTTTATTCTCTTAGTTTCAGTGATAGTTCCATTTCAAGACAAATGAAACCATTTAACATAAACCAAAGAAAATGAAGCAGATGAAATAATCAGCATACTAATAAGAATAAGACAGAACGTTTGTTTCCCAAACAATGTATAACATCTACTCCTCCCAAATTTCCTTGTATGTTAATCTTTTAATTTTATTTCCAGAAAACAGATGCCACACCATTGTTCTGTTGTCTTGCTGTCTTGTTTGAGCCAAGTCTGTGGACGAGCTTCTCATTTGGAATGTAACATTTTGTTTTTATTTGATGTAGTGGAGAGCATTTTTTCTTTGTTTTATCATCAGTTCTTTGATGATCACACACAATAGTCATATTTAAAAAATTATTATGCGACATTGGGATCAGATGGAGACTGTGGAGTCAATGTAAACTAGACAACAAACAGTGAGCGACCTCTACTGAAAGACTTAAAATGAGTCCAAGAAGTGAGGGAGTTCCATTCAGTAGAGGTCTGACACAACATGAGGGAGAAGCACAAACCTGCAGGGACTAAAAGACAAATAAATAAAAATGTGAGCACAAAAAAATCAACTTATAAAAACAAAACAGGAAAGAGAGACAGAGAATAAGGAGCAAAACAGGAAGACGGGATTTGACAAATTCCATTGAATGAAAATAATTTGAATATATTCACTTTGTTTTCTTTATGTTTGTTTGTTTGCATTTTTTAATTCTAATCTAGTTTGAGCTCAAGCTACCTCCTCCATTTTACTGAGATCTTGTATAGTTCCTCAACAGATCTCTCGGCATTGTAGAATTTAAGTGTGTAATTACGGTGAAAATATGTCTTGTGTCTGCAGGACAATGCAGGATTTGGAGAATCCTCAGGTCACCTCGTGTAACAAAGGAGACCAGCACTACCGCAGCTCGCCCAGCAACCAGTCGTCCTCCAGCGACCCGGGGCCGTGTGGCAGCAGCACCTGGCAACAGCCTGGATATGATGGGTGCGTTTTTGGGGAAAATGCGCAACATGTTGTTTTCAAAGATAAAAGCGATTCCAGGGCTGCTTAGTCGAACTTGCAATTTTGCAAAATGACAGCAATTTTTCCAGACGAAATGGCCAAATCATCAGCGCACTTGGCTCGCCCTCTTTCTGTTTCATGCTGGAAGCAATCAAATAAACGCCAGGAATGCATGCCAGCCGCCCTCTAATCCATCTGTCAAACACTGAGAGATGTCGACAGACAAGGGTGACGCACTCGTTGAATTAAAATGCATATTATTTCCCTATCATTCCCTATCATTGTCTTTCATGTCCGCTGTGAAATCAAAAAACGCTTTGATGGAGAAGTTCTTTTCATGATAAAGCACCCTTCAATATCTAAATTAATAAACTGAAATGCAATGTGAAGTGACTCTCAAGAATTGTCCTTCAACAACTCCAGCTGCGACTCCAGTGCTGACTCAGCAGAAAAGTGAAAACATGGAGATGAAAAAAGTATTTTTTTTTTCCTTAAATTCAAGAGCACAAATTATTTGAAATTCCTTGAAGTCGGCCGTCTCTGTCCTGCTGCCGCTGCAACACCTGTCAGGCTGAGTCTTGCACATGGGCAGAATCCATCATAGACCAGTGTCTGTAACTAGCTACGGACCATGACAAGCGGCTTAGACCCGCACCGCTGACTTCCTGTCAGAGACCTCAAAAGTGCAGCGAGCTCGCGCGGATCGCTGTCAAGAGCCGCGCTGATGCACGACAACAGGCTTTCGCACATTGATTTCCATTAAGTCGGAACACAATGGCTGCAGCGGATTCATCCTACCATTTAAGGGCTCTTTACAGTTTAATTAAGAGCCCAAATGTGCTGCGCGGCATGCTGAGTCATTTAAAAGCTTCACTCTCTCAGCTTCTGAATTCTTTTCTCAACTCCGGTGATTAGATTGTGCTGCAGCTAAATGTGGGTATTCTATGAAAGGCGTTGATATATTTCAAAACCCCCCACAGATGTCCTTCTCCTATCCTGCATGAGCGCGTGGGAGACATTCAAGGGGTGGACGTGGAGATCCACAGAGAAAGAGAGCCCACTCTGGAGAGGACTCGATCAGCAGGTGGGAGTTCCATTCAGAAATTTGCCAGGGTGACTTCACTGTTCAGCGTGTGATCTCATTCCTCTGGTTTTGAACCAGTTTCTCTGCCAGATTTTGTTTCCCTCTATCATTCCTATCTGCCCGAGAAGTTAGTAGTTGCTCTTTGTGCGACTGCCAAAGTGATTTTCTTTTGTTGTTTACCTGCAGAGGCCAAGTGGCACATCCCGTCGACCAAAATCCTGAACCCCCTGAAGCAAAGAGAAGGCAGCAAGGACTCCCCGAACAAGCTCTCGAGGGTAACCATTTCTCAAGTCTGAACCTGCTGCTCTTTAATCTGTTTAAACGTGTATGTGTGTGTGTTCTGTTTTGACCGTTCCACGCCGCCCAAATTTGCACCGTCATACCTCGTTTCATCCCAAATCTGTGCTGGAATCAGAGCGAGGTCAGAGCAACCTTGTTTATGTGCTGCGTGGCAATCAGCTGCTCAATTGGGGTGTTCAACCTCGCGCTGTTACCGCGGGCGCCTGTGCACGCTTATCGCTTCCCCTACATCACGATGCTGAGGGCAATCTCGTCTCATCACCCCACACATTTGCAGGACACATTTTCCTAGAAGCTTTGTTATGCATTAAATGTGTTGCTTCCCCTTCCCTTCATTTTCTCATCGGTACATATTTTTGGAACCGGCTCATCTACTGTTTTTATGCTGAGGGCTGGCACGCTCGGCTAACAGCGTCTGTCAAAGCGCTCAGCGCAGCATTAATAAAAACCACTGGAAGAAAATTAAATCGAGCTCTTGGCGATGCTCTGTCCCTAATTTAGCAAGTTTGGAATGTTTGTTTTGGGTTTTTTTTTCCGTGTTGCTGTGATGTGATTTTTTTCTCCCTGCCAAGAGTTAGCTGTAGTAAACAAAGCAGATCCTAATCTCATTTGAGTTTCAAATTAAGTGCAAGTGTGGGAGGCAGTAAATGAGTTGTTGTAACTTGAACACTGTCTGAATTCAGCCTGTCTCTTGATCCTTGCGCCTCTCAGTTGTACTGAACATTAATGTGCTAGCAGCCTCTCTTCTCTTAGACACAATGGGCGCAGAAAGTTGGGGTGCGCTGTCTTTTTAGCATCATGAATTAACCCTCTTTTTGCATTCCCCATCAGGGGTTGCCACTGTTTGTGATAAAAAAAAATCTTGATCCAGTCATTTCAACCTGGGTCTGATCCAGACTGATTCCAATGACCATCCCCTGTCTTGATCATCCCCTTGAGTCAGACCATCCTCTTCATGTCCTCCTTCACCATGGCCATTGACCTCATCTTCCTCTATCTCTTCGTCCCATAGAGTCCAAACCACATTGCCTCCCTAACTCTGTCTCAGAACTCCTCCGTCTGATATAGTCATTTCTGACCCATATTGACAACGTCAGTATCTTCATCTGTCATTCTTCGAACTCTCCTTCTTGTGTCGTTCAGTCATGCATCATGGCAGGTCTCACTACTGAAAAGCTTCTCTTTCACTCTACCTCTGACTCTTGGTCACAGTCTTCTGCTACCACTCTACACATCCCTCTCTAGGGTTGATATTAAACTTTCAGACTTGATATCGATACCCAGGAAGATGTCCGATGCTCAAATACCCTTTTTGATACTGCAGGAATAAAAAATGACAAATACTAAAAAACAGAACTGCACATCAATATTATTAAATAAATGTGCAAAAAAAAGTATTCATCTCAGTCCACTATGAAAGATTTATTGGCCCTAACAGAACTGTGACAAATCACCAAATCCTGAGCTGAATAAGTTCAATTTTGCCAAACATTGCATACTTTACAGATAAATGTGACGCTAATTGCATGTTTCATTGTTAGGGTTTGATGTCATGGCAACACATTTTATGTTCTGGCCACTTTCTTCGCTCTTAATGACACTGAGCAGATAAAAACAGAATAAAACAATCGCCATGAAAACGTACTTGAACCACACTTGCCCCCTTGGCGGCCGTCTATTCAAGCTCCCAGCAACTCAACGTGGCTTCAGTGAACACCACAGATCTCTTCAGTCCTGCCATGATGCCGTGATATTTTATGATAAAAGACTTTGCTCTGTCCAACACTCCTTCTGCTGTAGTGCCGCTGCTCCTAAGTGCTACCCCATCAAGGATTCCTGTGGCAGCGCACATGGAAATCCTCGTCTTTTAAATAGGATTTCTTTCATGATTATTTTCACAGATGCTGTTAAAAAGAAAAGGCGTTGCCAAAATCTGCCTCCACAAAGCCAACTGTTATTCTACTTTGCAGTGCTACATTTCAGTGTAGTACTTCTTGCTGACGGTGAAGCAGCGTGTGACTCTACCCCCCCCCTTGCTCACTGATGTGCCTAACATGTTAAAATACCCATAAAAATTATTTGCAGCTGCTGCCTGACCCTGTCTGATTGACTGTATTTTGTTGTCCCACTAACCCCGGCCTCCCTGCCCTTTTCTCTTTCCCTGCAACAGACGGGTGACAAGAACTCCAGTCACTCGAGCAGCAACACACTCTCCAGCAACGCCTCCAGCAACAGTGACGACAAGCACTTTGGCTCCGGAGACTTGATGGACCCCGAGATGTTGGGTCTCACTTACATCAAAGGGGCATCCACGGACAGCGGCATCGACACTAATCCCTGCATTCCGCCCGGGGCGAGGGTGCTGCTGCAGAGCCGCATCGGGGATCAGGGACATGCCTGGGTATCTGAACATCACGAGGATGGGGTGTCAGAGGAGGATCATGGGAAACTGTACCTGCCGCAAGGATACGCGTCTGCCATCATGGCGTGCAGCGTGAAAGACGGCAGCATCGGAGACTTGAGCGAGATCTCGTCACACTCAAGGTAACATGGTTTTCATTTGAAATGTCAGCCAACAGTATGAAGTCTTTTCAGTTGCAGAGCTAGTCAAAGCAAGACAGACGATGTGTGACAGCTCATAAAACGGAACGCTTTCATTCGGGAATATATGTATGAGAAATGGCTCTTGTAGTTGGACATCCACAGGCTGAGACAAAGGAATGGTTGCTGGCTGTTAGCTGACCTTTTCACCCAGTGGTGCTCTCTCACTTGTTACTGGCAGCCTGACTCATCCAGCTGTGCCTGACCCGGGAGGGAGGCAGGAGCTGCTGTCACAGCTCAGCAACGCTGGGCGCTTCATCCCGCCTTCATCCTCACACAAGCCCATCTGTGGGTGAAAGTGCGTTTGCCAGAGTCTTCCTGGCCGCTCGACCTCGAGCAATCTGGTTCTGAAATTGAATGGATCTATTCGTTCTTGCCAAACCAGATTATCTTACCACAATCTGCTCGGCGGTTGACCTGCTTGGACGGCATCAGAACTGGGATGCCATTTAGAAATTAGGAAAGAGACGGCGTCCGCACCTTGACCACTGTGACGCCGCCTGCTTTTCGGGTAATAGGTTTTGACAGGAGAGTGTCGTCTGAGTGAACAGCCAAACAGCAGGAGCGTAGTAGACAGGGTGTGGCCCAGATGGTCATGAATATGGAGGATTCTCAAATGAATATGAAGTTTTTTATGACAGAAAAGTAGTTTAAAATACTCAAATAGGTTTATAATCGAAGTTGGAGTGTACAATACTTCCTGGTGTAACAACTATTGGATATATTGCGCACAATATTTTTCCTTTAACAACAAAAATAAAGTTCAAAACCACCCAATACACAATTTATCCAACATTATTTTCATCCATGAACAGGGTTTTTTGGTCCATCATCCTTAATACCAACATTTTCATTTATTTGTCTTTTCTTCTCAGCCTTAACATTATGACCACCTGAACATGACTGAATGTTTATTTTAAAAAGCCAGTTTGTAGGACAAAAAACACTTTCATTTTGACCCATTCAGCTTGAACTACACTGTTATGTGCCTTGGAACTGCCACCTTTTCAAAAGATAGTCGACCTTGTATGAATCTATAGTAGCTCCATTGTGCTGTCTAGTTCAGGTAGTTCAGGAGACGGCGTGGAACAGCTACTGTGTGTTGTTTTTGGTTGGCTTGACGACCATCCTCTTGGTAACTCCTGAAATTATTCTCCAGCGAAATTAGTGCGTGCCAATCTCACAAAAGCAATCTGATCTTAATGGTTCATCCTTTCTCTGATGGCCACTTCATGTTTTTCCCAACACAGTATTTGTACTTGATATTTACTCGTGTACAACTTAACTGATGAAAAAAGGTCATGTCTGCTTGATTCGCTTTAACTAGAAACAGCGCAATCATTTCTGTCAGCTGACATTTTATATGGGTTCAACAGGATATAGACCTGAGTCATGGCACAATGTAGGTCAAAGATTAACACGCCATCTCTCTATAGAAAACCATTTTTATATCAACGCTTCTTTGTTTTATTCAGTTCCTTCTTTTGTTCTGCATCGACATCTTTGAGTTACATGTTGCTTTATTTCATTTTCTGATCAGTGGCTCACACCACTCTGGCAGTCCGCTGGCTCGCGGCGCCAGATACTGTATGTCAGCCGACTCCTCCAAGGTGTACACCATCCCTCAGACCAACAGCTCAGGTCTCGGGCCAGAGCCGGAGCCTGAACATGAGGCGGCTCCTGGTCCTAGCCCAGAGGCCTGTGGACAGACTCGCACTCAGCCGGTCGGCCAGCTCCAAGTGGGCATGAAGACGACTCATAATGATGATGGTGACGATGCCCACAGCCCGGAGGAGCCTCCCAACATTTCAGAGTGTGGGTGAGTGAGATAAAGAACCAGTGAGCGAGATCAACAGGAAACCTTTTTGTCCACCTCATTTTGTCTGAGTTTTTCCATCCTAACTCTTGCTTCTTAACATCAACATTTTCTATGGCTGCACCTTATCTTGTGTCAAAGGTTATTTGTGTGTGTCAAGTTGTCAAATGTTGTTCAGGAGGCTGATGTTGGAGGCAGTTTTCTTACAATTCGACCAGCCGACCCACTTAACACATTTGAGAATGTGGAAAAACTACTATTTAAAAGCGACTTAATTTAAATTTGAAAATGGTGGAAGCTAACAACAGCATGATGCTTATTCAGAATAACAAAGGACATGGTTTCGCTGGTAACAAGCTGTCCATCCTTGATCATTATGAAATCTTTTTTGGGAAACATCTTGCCGCGTTGAGTCTCTATTATCTTCATTTCAAGTGACGCTATGCAGGCTTGTACAAACAGAAACAATGCATTTTGACAGCCTCTTTAATTTCTGTTAGTGGCCCAAATGATCTGTCCAAACTCTCCAAATCAAAGCGAGGCAAACACCATGCCCTTCACTTGTGCCCCCTCCTACCTCCTCCATGTGCATAAACTGGCCTTGATTGAAGCAGACAGCCACAAAATAAATAAGCTCAATGGAGCCGCAGACATAATACACTTGGCACATGTCACTTGTGGTTATTGATTGCTGCTGTGAAGCCGGGTCCCAGTGGACTGTCAGACTGAGCCTGGACTGATCCTCCACCAGATCAGCATCTCTGCTGGGAGCCAAGTGCAGATCCATGCTCATGACAAACACACACACAAGCTGGGATGGAATCCAGAAAATCGCCTCCAGACGGAGCAGCAGTGTAGCTGAGAGACGATCAGACGCTGTATGAGCAGCCACGTCTGTCTGTGTCTCTCTGATTATTAAATGGTTTGCTGTTGAAAGAGCTGTTGATGGCAAAAAATGAAACAGTCTTCATTGTGTAAGTGTGTGTGAGGGCTTGGAGCGTATTTTTCTGAGGATAATGTGAGATTTTCTCTGTGAAGCAACCTCATACCAGCTCTCAAGTAATTGCATTTACTCTGAAATTCCATATTTAAGGGCTCTGTGATTGATCGTGTACACCAAAGTCACCTTCTCCCCATTTATGAAAAAGCAGCGTAACTCAGTTATCCTACCCCGTTGCTTGTTTAGATATTCCTGCAGTTTTATTGTCTTACACCAGCGTGTCTCGTGATGAATGGTCTAATATCACTCACTGCGCACATAATGAAGTTTCTCTTTTTCTAAAAGTTTCCTCCTTCTGCTAACACAGTTGCCTTGCGGCTCTTCTAACCTCATCTCTTTCTCTCCCGCTGCTGCCTCTTCTTGTTCCAGTGGAGCTGAGAGCTTGTTAGCTTTTCTTCTCAATATGCTGTCTGAGCGTTCAAGGTATACAGTGGGTCACCCCCACGACCCTGACCTGCTGTTTTACCCCTACACGCCCCTGTCGGCTTTGTTCCAGAACCCTCCACTCCTTATCCGTGACTGACCTTTCGGTGCTGAGCTAGAATAGGGCCCCATTCACGGAGCCAATGCCAACGCACCTCACTGGAGCTTCTAGTCTCCTCTCAATGTCCAGCTATATAACAACCACCACATCCTGTTTCCAAATGTAATTTCACTCCTGCTGTTTTGAGAAAAGACTGATTTAGAAACATTGATTTGCACTTGTAAGATATTGACGTCCAAATTCTGTCTCCTCCTGCCTTCCCATTTTCCCTCCTGTGGTGCTCTTCAATCCTCTTCTGGCTGACGATCCCTCCCCGTCTCTCTCTTCAACCCACTTCTCACATGACTAGCATGGAGTAGGGAGGCACCTGATGTCAGCATGCAGCACCTGAACCCTCTGTTTATAGTGCTGACTTCATCTCCTAAATAGCTTTTTTCTGACCCTGAACTGAGATGGCCAGAGGCTTCGCTCACAACATCCTTGCATCACCCATCTGATGAGTCGTGTTTGTCTTTGCTTCCTCTGTTGTCTACAGGCAGTTGTACGCACAGGAAGCCGCCTGCCGGCACCAAGCTGCAGAACAGGACGGCACTTCTCTGAAGAGACTTTCCAAAGAGGAGTATGTTAAGATGATGCTGCCTGACAGTCCTCCAGGAGATGACAGGAGTCGGAAGGTGAGGTCACAATTTCATCTTTGGGGTGTCTAGGTTGGCAGACGTCAGATGCATTCATGGTTTACCAACCCTAACCGCAAACCAACAAGCCATCTTGGATGAATGTTGCCATCTCGGTCTTGATTTGCATTGTCTTATGGTAGTTAAATGAATTTCTTTGGGAAGCGGGCACCTCTTTCCTTTGCTTATCTCAGTTGTGTAGCCAACATCCCTGAATCCCTTTACCACTGGCACCAAATGAGGGACAAGCTCGTCCTGGGTCTCCTCCATGTCCAAAGATACCTGATCCCAACATAAAGAAAATGTGTTGGTACAACTAAATCTGCAGCACCTGATCTGAAGTGTCTCTGTTTGACACCTTGCCATGATATTGTGCAGTGGAAGAATTGCTCCTCAATGACTCCAAAACCCGCCTCACACTCAAGTCCCTCTCTGACTGAGGGCTTGTGCAACCTACAGATGAGACACTGTAAAATCTAATCTCTCCATCTGGTCATGAAACCTCCACATGGTTTCTACTGCGCTTGGAGAAGCTCTGAAGTATGGCGACTGACCTCCATGACCAATCATCTAAAGGGAAACGGATTACCACTGAGTCGTTCCCACACTCTCAAACATTATCATAACATGAAGAACCTTACAGTCATGATTAAGCCACATAGGTTTGGTCAGCACTGCTGATGCCCTTATGTGTAACTCAACCTGGAACATTGTCAGTGTAGTGGAGTTAAGCCCCGGTCCATATATATCTGGGGGACATTTTATACTCCATTAAGCGACAGCTGATAGTCTTAGGCAAGATGTGTTTGGCAGCTCTCTGGCACAGTATACTCACGATGACAGAAGTTTGGATTCGGCCATGTGTGAATCCACTTAAAGGTATTTGCGGAGTGCGTGCAGTAACAACATCATCGCAGCCCAGGTGGTTAATTCGGAGACAATTTCCTTTACACCCCTGCTTGTTTAAGTGGGTGCGAGAAACCTGTTGAAACGTTGATGTGAACACCGATAGCATCAAAACCTGATCTGCCGCAGATACAGATCCTACAGGGTTGTTTCACGCCCAAGTCCTGAGCTTGAACCCGGAGAGAGATAACCTTCTGCTGAGAGGCAGAAAGAAACAAGACGCACATCTGCTCCCTATCAGCCGGCCCCGCTGCCACACTCCGCTCTTCAAACACAGGACCTTTTCAGTCCCCCAGTGGCTGCTGCTGAGTGTTTGCTTAATTTAATTTGTTGCGAGGCCTGAGTGTGCTCAGTGGCGATGTCATGGATTAAAGACAGGAAGTTTGAGACAGTGCAGCGATGTTTGATGTTCCAGGGTCCTGCAGACTCTATTAATTGCGTCTTCATTTCCTCCTGCTACCCAATTCCATTATCTCCCAGGGAAGAAGCCTGGGGATTTATAAGTGGTTATTTTTGGATGCAGTTCAGTTCTGATATAAATGCAGTTTGTCCCAGAGGTAGACAGGCACTCTTCGTCCTGTGGCGAATCAGGGTTAAGCCTGAATGTCCTGTCGCCGTGTCTCCTCCATTAAAGCTGTACGCTAGCCTTTTGATATGTCCCAATGTCATTGTCCAAAACCAATGCTTTGTTCGTCCGATTCATTTCATGAGCTCTGAGAAATTTAAATTGTGTCAAAATGTATTGAAAAGGATCAAAACTATGAATTGTTGTGTTGTGAATTCATGATTCAGTGTCACTGTGTATGTAAATCATACACTTTTTAGGTCATTTTTCCCGATATACATGGTCAATTTCCTCATGTCTGGGAATCCAATGTTAACACATTAACAAATAACCATGTGTATCAATATTAAGGTCATACCTTTGTTTGGCTATATGGCTGATACCCAGGTTAATCTCACCTCTGTGTGATGCATAACATAATCGTGAGTGTTTGTTTTTGTTTTTTGTTTTTCATTTTATCTTTTTTTTTAGTACTGTTTGTCATTTTAAGCTTATAATTTCTCATGTCAAATTGGGAACAGTTTTATCACTGTAGAAAATTGAACATGTTTAAATGAATTCATGCTTTAAGTTGCATCTTGTTTTGTTTCAGGGTGGTCAACAAATGACACCTGATGTACGATTTTATTTCTGGTCTGAAAACGTGACTTTTCCTAAAATGCACTGTGGAAATGTCACAGGTTTGGCAGAACAATATCTGTCTTACCGTGTCTACGCCGTCTGAGAGTGTTCATCAGATTAACTGTTTTTTGCTATCTGATCTGGCATTTGACTTGACCTCTGGATCAGCTTTTACATTCATCTCCACAATTACTAAATGCTGCTGTTAGTTATTGACAGCTGTTGTTGAATATCATCAAATAGCTTGCAGACCCCGTGACAAGGTTCAACAAGGTGTGAAGGCCTCTATTGTTGTGCTGTAAATTGGTCTAGTATATTTCAGTGAAAACCAATAATGTTTTGTGACTTCTGTCACACCATCAGCTCTATCTTATCTAAACGCAGAGTCCTGTTCTGGTTATTTCTTTTGATTTTATTCCAGCACAGTTGGCTGGATCAGTAACCTGCACAAAGGTTCACAGCATTGATGCATCCTGGGTTCAGTGAGCAGGAGAGGTTTGTTTCTAATCTCCCGTCAGAGTGTGGAAAAGCAATCTAGGAACGAGATGCTCAAGCAAGACAACATCTGATCCCAATGAACTCATACTGTTCAGTTTTGGATCTGGATTTTCCGAATCACCAAGCAGCTCGTAAATGAATCGAATTACAGTCATGACAATGTTGGGAAAACCGCTGAGTTGCTTCCTAATTCAATGCGACTTGTCTCATTTCCACACTAATCCAGTAAAATATACGGTAAAGGTTGACGTTCTTTGTGTGGCAGAGCAGGTGTTGAGTGCTTTTCTTTGCCAGCTGCTCCGTCTACTGGGACACTTTTCCAGTGATGGGCAGTGTATTGTTTTGCTGACGTGAAGGAAGGATCTTTGTCAAGTTCGTCTCCCACGGTGGTGTTCCTTCTAACCCCTCATGGGAAATATGAAAAAAGGCATGTGAATTGGTGGTTGTCCAACACATCCTCCCAGGTGGCACCTCAAAGCGCTCCATATGTCAGCTATTGTCTTCAGTCGACCTCTGCTTTAGGAATTAAGTCAAGGAAAGGAAATCACTTTTAACCTGATGGGATCTTGCTCGAGAAAACATGCATTCCATTTTAAGCAAATCACGATCCTCACCAAGTTGTGAAGATATTTTGCTGCATTGATGTGAGAGAGAAGTTGCTGCTATTTTTATGTTGTTTTGATGAAAGCGCGGAGTATGCGGTCTCATCTTTTGGAGTTTTATGTGAAAGTTACTATCACAGAAAAGCTTGTTAAGTCAAAGCCTCAGAGATGTTCTCGGGATTTAACGAAAGCATGTTGCTTTGATTTCCTGTATATATCTCCACTATATATCCATTTAAAAGAAGTGCTAGATGTTTGTTAAATTCTCACTGCGGGATTTGTGGGACATCTGTCTTTGAAATGGAGATGGATGGGTGTGCGCTTCTGCAGATACCAGTCCTGTGTTGGTTACAGCTGGGAAGCCGAAGGCAGACAGTTGCACATCTGTTAGACTTCTTCGCATATCATTTGTGGCTTCTACTGATGTCACATTTGCAGTATTTATGTAAGCTAAATGCTTCAAGGATGGCTTGGATTGGTCAGTGTGGGTTTGTATGTTTGTTCAGCAGAGCCCTGTCTGGATTTTGGCCACAGTCACGATACTGAGTTACACAGCCTGGGGAAGTGTGCCAGGGAAATGGTTACTGTGGAGCACTTGGAAGTGCAGTGATGATTATATATCTTCTCTTTGATGTGATACACCATCTGAGATCATTTCCCAGACGTTTTATAGCTCCAGCAGTCACCATGTAAATCAGTTTGAGACTAAGGAGTACTTAACACAATGGACTCACGTTGGTCTCGATCCAACTGCTGCCATGTCATTAAAATGTTTTACACGTTCTGCGGAGGTTTTTGTGCCCCATACATCTGGATTATTGTATGTTTGTGATAGACCACGTCTAAGGTTGGGTTGTATGTAAGTCGAAGTGAAGAGGCCTGTACTTCCGTCTCCATGGAAACGGCCCCAAAGTGTTTGGGGTGGCACAGATGAGAAAAACCCTCCAGGCCACCCAGCTAGACATCCTCCACACACCTGACCATGAGGGGTTCCAAAGGCATCCATATTGGATGGCACAGTATGTTGAACCGATACTTGATCAATGCAGCATCTTCATGGTCGATGATGTCATCCAGTCCCTATGTCCCTACCGTGACCCATCCTGGCTTATGAGTACCGGAAAATCACCTTTTGAAAGACCTCACTTACCAGCTGGACAGGACATTGTACCCTGGATCACAAAGATGCCTCTTGTTTTACCAAATGTCCGTTGCACTCTTTCAATCAATGTGGCTAAGGACTTCTATTATTCTATTATCTTCAAATAGAAAAGCAGTGTGCGGCGTCACATCACTCCGCAGTGTAGTGACCTCTGCCAAGATCAACACCAGTCTCAGCGTGGTGTTCCCACTATGCTGACTTCAGCAATTCGTCGCATTTCTCTGTGAGCATGCAGTAATTGATTCCTGACACTGTCCTCTCCGCACACCCAGCTGTGGGTTCATGTAAACCTGCTGTGCTGATGAAAGCTGACAGAAAGAGCTGACGGGAGGCCATTATAGACGCGCAGATTTAACTTTGTAATGCACTTTAAAAACCGCCTTTTTTTACCCCCTCGTTCTCACGCAGGTGGTGATGGTGGGCGGTTTGTCTCCGCGGCGATCCCTCTACAGAACTCTGTCGGACGAGAGCGTGTGCAGCAACCGCAAGGCCTCGTCGTACGCCAGCTCCCACAGCTCCATGCTGGACCAGGCCTTGCCAAACGACATCCTGTTCAGCACGACGCCACCGTACCACAGCACGCTACCACCGCGCATGATCCACAACCAGGGCGCGTCCAATTTAAGGAGTAAGTCAGAACCCTTTGTGATGTAGATGCTGGCTTTGTCATACAAATGGCGCCATTAGCCTTTATCTGGAAATGACGCAGAAAAGGTAGAACTCTGGTTCAGCTGCGTTTGGATGCCATTTTAGCATTGGCTTGTGGTGCCGAATAACAGCGATAACTCCAAAGTTGATCTCAACAGTCACCCACATCTGGTAGTCCTGCATGATCTTCCCTCAGGCAAGAAGAAAACAACACTCCACAAGCCATAGATCTATCCGACAGGTCAGAGCACTGACCAACCTAAGTAGGAAATATGGCTTCCATTGAGTTTGATACACAATAAACCAATTGATTTTAGCATGTAGTAACTCTACAACTGGCTTTATTTCATCTTTTGAAAAAATTGCGCCACATGCAGGTGAAACCAACACACAACCTCAGAAACACTTGGACGGCACAGATGCTTGATGTAGGCTTGTATTCATTACTGCCACTGCGAGATGGTGACAAACTTGTATTGAGGCTATCGCTAATTGAAAGAGTGTGAGGTGGCGCGATGCTTATGAGGGTCTCCCTGCACCGCCTGCATTAAGTAGACACCTGTCACTGCTGGCAAGCTCCGCTGGTTTCTCAGTAGCCACTGAATATGTATTAGAATATGGGAGGTGTGGCGAGTCCTTCCTGCCACTTCAGGTCCTTCACATCTGTGATATCGACATGTTCATTTTTCCATCAGGAATGCCACCACGTCTGTCATACGTGATGTTTCACTCACTCATGAATTCCTCCTGGTCTCTGTCACTCTTGTCTCATTTCCATGGCACTCCTTTCTCGCCTGCCGTTGTTTAAAAAAGAGATGCTTCAATCTTTTGCCTCTCGTGGCCATTCTTCTGACGAATTGTTTTGAAGGGTAGACAGGAACACACGCTGGCTCTGTCCCTTCCTCAAACAGCCCAATTTAGTCAACAGTGAATCACTCAGGCTGCGAGACGCGGTGTAAATTGAAAGGCGAGCGCCGGCATCACCTCAAGCTCTGGCTCCCTCTCCCTGCTCTTCTAAATGCCGCTCTGCAGAAGCAGGAGCTTGTTTATTGCGCTTCCATCCTTCCAGGCCTCGGAGAGGAGGAAGAGAGAGACAGACGGTGGCAGGGAACGCTGTATTGATTGAGACATGAAGACATCTGGTTAGACAAGTGATTTATTGCCCCTCAGCTTAGCGTGGCGAGAGGTTGGTTTGATGTTTCCCTCGTCTTCCAAGTGGACTCCCTCAAAGTTAAAGGTGCGGCAACAGTTTCCTCGGCGAGGAGTTCCAGATCACCCTCATGCATGCTGACAATGGGATTCAAGGTCACTGTGGAGCTTGGCCCCCCATCCCCCACTTTACGCCCACTCCTCTCCCAATCCCTCCTGTCTGGACTGATGCAAGTTGACTTGGAGATCAGCCCGAAACCTCCAAACCAGGCCCAGACTCTGATGGGAGCTCCTGCCTGTCTCTGCAGATGAGTTTTGGTTCTCTGACGGCTCCTTGGCGGACCGGTCCAAGTACGCCGACCCGGGCCTCATGCCTCTCCCTGACACCGCCACAGGCCTGGACTGGTCTCACCTGGTGGATGCGGCGAGAGCCTTTGAAGGTAACCAGCATGGCAGAAGCTGCTGGCGCCCCCCTCCCTCCCCACCATGGCTTAATAGAGTGTTTGTGTGTCAATAAGCCGCAGGTCCCTCGCTTGCATATGTAGCTTTGTGTCAGCCGTTTTCTTATGTCTCTTAAGTGCTCAAGAGCTGACTTCTGGGAGTCTTTTGCTTTTCGCGCCTCCGCCCCATTGTGGTCCCCGTCAAGCACCGAAGCTCAGAGAAATGAGCCGTCAACTCTCAGCTCAGACACGGAGCCAATTTTCACAGCACACAGCCAGCAGGTTGCCACTTAAGCAGACTTCGTTTTAAATCCGAAGGTTGATATATTTCAGGAAAAGCTCCTCTTCTGACGTTTTCTCCATTAAATGTGAAAATGACATCTCATCTGGCCCGCTTTTCAGATACTGGCCTTTGAAATAATTATGATTTATCCCCGACGTGCTCAGCTGTATTTCTCAGGGAAGAAATTGTGCGCGGATTCGGCGATCACGTCGACATGAGTGATTGGTTCCTGCCAAGAGCGAAAGCTGCGTTCTCTCTCAATCACTCTCTATTTTCAGTTAATGAACATCTCACCCTCTTCATGTTCTGCCTCATTACACTTTATTTTAATTTATTGAAATGTGATCACCACATCAGTGATACAGAAGACGTTTTTTGACGTCTTTCGCCATCGTCTATACCAACCTTAGTCAAGGCTCGTAACAATCCCCCGCATGGACTGTGTTCTTCTCTCTTATGATATCAATGCATGTGTCATGATATTAGGCGGAATCAAGATGAGGGCTAATGTTATGCGAACTAAATTTAATTTCATTTGAACCTGTAGCATTAAAAAAATGGTACATTGAAGCCAAAAATATGTGAACACTCCACACCAACTAACTGTATTAAGATACATGAAACAGTGAGAGAATACAGTGTTTTTCAAATAGAATGCAGTTTAAACTTTTTTAAGTAAATAAAAAAATAAATTGTTGCGTGTCAACTAACTATAACTAAAATAGTCAAATTACACAGTGTATTAAAAAAGTACTTGGGAATTAGATACTAAGAGTTGCCTTAGTCTCCACCCTTCCGGTTGGTCCCTTAGACCCAAGCTTGGGAAACAAAAATGAATGGAAGTCTATGGGGAGGTGAAAGTTATTTTCTGGTCTGCCTGATGCCCTGGATCACACATGTGCTGTACCTCATTTTAAATGATAAATAAATAATGACAATGATGTGAGCTTGATCAGAGAATAACTTTTGTCTCTCCATTGACTCCCGTTCTTTTTTTTTTTTTTTTTTGTTAACTTAGGTCCCATAAGGCGGAAGTAAATGGATGTGCTTAGATGCTCCAGGTGGAAGTTAGTTACAGGAAGTGAATTAAAAAAAACACACAGCAGAAGACACTTCCTGTTTGGTCCGCATGACTAAGCTCGAGTTAATAATTTAATATGTTGCAGTTCAGAAGTTTCTGTGCGGAGGTCGAACTTGCTGCTTCAGTTTAGGCTTCACGGCCATCAGTGGCTCATGTGAGGCACCAAGAAATCCCCCATATGTGAACTTTGCCTGACCCCAACCCTAATGCGCAGGCAGTGTAGCATGTGACCCGACATTTCTCTTCATTAATGGCAACTCTGCGGAGCTTCCTCTGTGGATGACAGTCGTATCATGGAGATGATCCAGAGCTCCACTGGCAGTCTGAAGGCGGTAGTCGTGCTGTCCCAGAAAAGTTCTGGAGTGTGTGACTGGGCTCAGCACGGCCTCGGGAGACTGGCCACTCGCGTGCTCTTAGCTCGGAAAGGCCGACCTCGGCCCGCTCATATCCCTGCTAAACAAGAAACGAACAGCAGCGTTTATCACGGCGGATTTGGGCGACAATCACAGAAAAGCTCCCTCTTTTTTTAGAGCCAGTCAAATCAACATGACGCAGCAGTCGCTCACATGGCTCATCGTGATTATCTGGTGCCTATGAATCTGCATATGAACTTAATCATTCTGATGCAGCCGCGGTAACTAAGGATGTTTATTGGTATGCAAATGAAAAAGCTCCTGACTCGTCTCAACAGTCCTTTCCAAGCTTTTGTCTTGGAGTGGATTTTTTTTTTGGAGTGTAAATTAACAGCAGCGGTTCTTAATCTCTCCTATGAATATGCAGAAACTTCTGAGGACCAAGGGCTTGAGACAGAGCAGGGGCGGGGGGAGTGGAGGAAAGAGCATTATGCCTCCCAACTGAGCAGTCTCTGAGCATTACATGCCAGGTTTGGGTTTTCATTTGGGCTTTGAGCGAGCTTAAGGGTCTAATATGGTAAACAAGCGTGACTGCTGCCTCTCTGGGATCCGGTCCATTAAGAGCCAAAAGTCTGTTGGAGGAGAGTCTTAGAGAAGCGCCGCGAGGATGCAGATTAGCTTCAAGAAAACGCCACTTTTTCTCTCTGGCTGTTCTCCGACAGCTTGTTGGCACTGGTCTTAAACAGAACCATTCATTCATACGCAGCATGAATGAACAGCTTCATCCTGTCTGGACTGCATGCATGTGCCCTTTTCCGCTCTTTCTCTGGAGGCATGTTGACACCGTGAAACACAATTTCCTGTTTTTTGATTCGAGGTGTAGATTAGGATCCATGACATCACCTGCTCTGTCTCCAGATCAACGCGTGGCCTCGTTCTGCACCATGACGGACATGCAGCGGGCCGAGGCGCTGCAGATTTCCAGGGAGCTGACCAGGCGGGTGGTGGAGGCGGAGGGAGCGGCACTTCAGGCAGAGTAAGTTTTGGAATGTGATTTACCGCCATGCTCCTGCTTTATCATCACTATCTCCCTCCTCCACTGCAGCTCCCCGTCAACGTTGACCGGCAAAGTCAACCAGCTGGAGGTGATTCTCCGGCAGCTGCAGCATGACCTCAGAAAGGTGAGGGGATTCTGCTGTCCTCCCAAAATGTGTCTGATGAACGGCCTGGTGTAATTCTTGACTGATACGAGTCAGTGCGTTTGCATTTTTTCAAGATAAACAACACCTTTTCAAGCCCCAAATAGTAACTGTTTTCACTGCTGTGATGTGGCAGCAGCGCAGCTATCAGCATGAGGACAGCGAAGGGGAAAGACACTGTTTTTTCCCAAGTTACTGAAGATCACCAGACTATTCATTGATCATTTCTGACGTATGGATTTGGACTTAAATGATTAAAACCTTCTCGATCGCCAGTCATCTCTCTCACTGTGTTTAGCATCAATTAAGACGCTCCGTATTACGCAGCCTGTTTCTGCTATTTCCTTGTAAAATAAACATGACAACACTCTTTCATGTTTAGTTTTGGCTGTGAAATGCCACGTTCTGTTACAGTCGTGGCGGAGCTCCGTCATCAGTCATATCTGAGGTGACGGCGACTCATAGAGCTCAGAATTGACAGAAACAAGGAGGTCAAGCCGATGGTGGTAAACAGGTTGCGCGGCTGACGGACTTCGTCATGCGCCACAAACCAGCTATTTTGCGCAGAGCACCACCAGCTCAGGAGAAAAAAAAAGGGACATCACCTGAGGTGCAGAGGTGTGAGGCCACCCAAGAACCAGAACCCGCAGTGTTAACTTTCACTTCTGGCCTTTTATTGGACAGTTTTTTGACTGTTGTTTTTAGCAGCTGTGGTGGGACATGAATCAGGTTCTGAGCTAATATGTCTTTATGCATGGTTAGTGAGACTCACTCAAACATGTGAATCAACACACCAGTGCCTTTCCAACTCACTTTATAAGCTAATAAAGCGTCCCATTGGCGCGCCAACACCGTATGGCTGCCTCACAGTGAACGCATCTCAGCAGCTGTGTGTTTAATGGATTTTTCATCACTTGTGCACATGCTATCCAGCAATGGAAAGCTGTTTTCCGCTTTAACCATTTATTTATTTTTAGTCACACCAATCCTTACTGCACTGAGAAGCTGACTTACGTACGTGTCAGTGCTGCCATGATGACAGTGATGCCAGTATTTGAGTTTTAGTTAACCTTAGAGGAGCTACAGTGAAGTGTGGACTTCAGGCTGGTAAATAAAGGGTTAAAAGGTTGTGTACATTTGAGGAAAGTAAATGCGCCTCTTTTGTCTCAGTTTTTTGACGGAAGCCTTGATGTGATGATTAGGGAACTTCCTGTTTAGGTCGATCTGCATCCGTCTGCCTGAACAGTGACGGAGAAATCAGGCGGTTCAGACTGGAAGAATGTGAAGCAAACGGTTCCCCTCTTGAGGAGAAACATGAAATGCAGTCTGTAAATGGAACCAACAGAAGATGAAGTAGAAAAACTGAGTCATGGATGAGGATACTGAGGTTGTCATTGGGGATGAGTAGATGATATCACAGGGACACGTGGAGGAGCAAGTTAGGGAGGCTGTATGGTTTGGACATGTGGCGAGGAGGGACAGCGTTGGACCGGGAATGTTGGAGATGGAGAGGAGGAAGGTGACCAGTGAGGGTCATGGATGTGCTGACTGAGTGGAGGACCAGCTGTGACAAGCCCTGCTGGGAACTGAAAGGAAAAAAACAGCATATTTTGCGATATTCAGTGCTGATCGATGGCGCTCAGAGGAAACATGTGACATGCGCCTGTGGGACCAGTGTCGATGTCTGTTCTGTCAAATGAATAAACCCAGTCATAGGGGGGTAGCTCAGACAGACGTGGAAAAAAGATGTTCAACTGAAGATTCATTTCATCTGCATTTGCGACCTGGCGTGGCCCTGGGTTTGGAGTGAACCCGTGACCTTTCTTGGTGGAGTTAGTTAGTGGAGTGCTTGTGTGGCACTCTGGTTTCCTCCCACCATCCAAGAACATACAGAGGTTTGTAGATGACTCTAAATATCACTGGGTCTGTTGTCTTGGTGTCTGGATGTGTTGGACTAGTGACCTGTCCAGCGTGTCCCTCCTGTAGCACCTCGCAGCTGGGATAGACTCCGGCTCTTGTGTGAAGGATCTTGTCAGGAGGAGAACAGGTTGAAATCAGCAGTAAATAAAAGTTTAACTCAAATCACTAACTTCCTGTTTGGTAAAGTGGTCCTGCCCTGTTCCAGGATGTGCTTAGAAAACACTCCCTCAGGAGGGATTTATCAGGAGCGTGACAATGACTTGGCCGAGTCCGTCTCTGATAGGCCTCTTTCACTCCTGTTTACACGTGTCTCATGTCTCTTCTCAGGAGAAGGAGGACAAAGCGATGCTCCAGGAGGAGGTGCAGCACCTGAGGCAGGACAACATGCGACTCCAGGAGGAGAGCCAGACGGCGGCCGCGCAGCTCAGGAAGTTCACCGAGTGGTTCTTTCACTCCATCGACAAGAAACCCTGAGAGACCAGTCCACCACTGAACTCCCTACTTAAGACTCCCTCAAGCCAATTTAAAAGAGCGCAGCCCCGAGTGATGTCCAGATTTAGAGACTCTGTGTGGCCAAACTTGAATCCCTGTTGTGGAACTTCTTTGTGGCGGATCAGCGCAAGGCTGTTCTCCATCCTTGCAGACTTCTGGAAGCGGGAGAGTGGTGTCGGCAGGGCCCCCGGGATCTTCTTACAGTAGTGGAATGTAAAGCTCATTTACTGTAGTCAACATGTAATCTACCTACGTTTGTCAGTCTTCTGCACTGTATGCTCAGCTGTACTGTATCATACCACACACACTTTCACGCAGCTGTTTCTGTGCCGGCCCTCACCAACGCAGGGAGTGAGGAAGAGGAGGAGGAGGAATGTACTGGACTTGATGAAGTGGTACAAACTGTTTCGTGGCAGTCGAGTGAAGCGCAGCGGGAGAAAAAAAATGAATGTAGCTCAACTGAAACCATGTTTTCTGGACGTTTTCTATCCTCACAAAAGGAATCTCTCATTTTGGTTTCTTCAGTGTCGTCACACAGCAGTAAGTTCGGTGTTTCAAGGTGCTTCTTTCCCCTCACACGTCTGTCAGTAGTTTCACTGTCACACTGTCCTAGCAATAACAAAGTGGTAGATGCAAAACTGTGGATTTTTTTTTCTCGATTATTTCCTTTTTTTTTTTGTTTGTTTTTTTAGAAAAAGAGCAGTTAGCACAAACGTTCCTGTGGAGAAGTATTCGACGATGTATTTATAACGCAGGAAGGAGACCGTGCCTCAAACTCTCGGTTCTAAATGGATTGTTTCGCTGTGCTTTTTCGTATAAACACATGCCTTGTCTGTGGCTCACTGATCAGAAGTGACGTGTATGAACATGTGTGAGTAGTTCGTCACAGCTAAGTGTGTTCTAATGCAGTCGACCTTAGAGCCAGCGCCGGTGAACCACACTTACAATGCCAAATGTGTTTATGTGTGTACATATCTGCCACAGAAGTGTCTTGTATTTAACACTATTATTTAAGCTTATTTAACCTAAAGTTGTTTATTTTATTAAGGGTATTTGTTTTCTGCACTAAGGAGAGATAAAGCTCTGTGTATGTTGTAAAGTGTGTAGCTTGCCAGGGCAACAAAAAAAAAAGACAGACAAACTATATATTTAAATATATGATGATTTTGGAGATTCCAACATTTGGATGCTGCTAGACAACAGTTTGCTGGTTTGTATGCTTTTAAAAATGTCTCTCTGTATGTAAGCAGTCTCCTCGCAGGTGAGACTCTGGTTGCTTTTTATTTGTTCTTTTTTTTTTAAATAAATGTAGTTGTAAAAATATGTTCTTTGTCTATGACTGAGTAGTTGAGTATTAAAATTACTTGAGAAGGTTGTGAGTTTGAATCCAGCTGGAGCTGTGGTTCTTTTCTTTTACTAACATGTGGGCACATACACTTTTCTCTCATAATTCATAGACATACACTAAACTGCCCAAAGGTGTGTGTCTGTGTGTTTGAGTGGTTGTCCAGTACATGTGTATATCCATCTCTCCCTCACTATTGAACAAGTTGGAATCATTTTGAGAGAACATGGGGAAAAAACAAGGACCTAAGTTTGACCCTAGAGGAACACCAAGTCAATTGCAGTGAGCCAGTCGATCATATCAGTATGCCTACCTGGGAAAGTGTCCTGGCAGTGGGTTGGGGGGCATTTGGCTACCATGCTGAGAAGCATCCATAATGCTGGAGTAGGCCACAGGTGTCAAACTGAGACGCGAAAGGGCCGCAGTGGGTGAAGGTATTTGTTCCCTCCCTACATGCACAACATCAGTGAACTAGTCAGGTGTCAGCTGAAACAAGCAGTACCACATTAACAATCATTGGTTACTGTCTTCAGACACTTCAATGGTTGGAACAAAAGCCTGCAGCCCTTTGAGGACCGGTTTGACACCCGTGGAGTGGGCAGTCATGAGATGGAACAGTACATGCTTGTCCATTGTGATCCTCTTTGAATAAAAGTGTGACAAGATGGGACCATGGTGGGGGAAAATGGAATGAACAAGGACCCAGGGTTGACCCTTAGGGAACACCAAATAGACACATGACACGTGAAGAGACTGCGCCTACTGTATTGTGGTCTCCATATCTCCTGGTTGCCACCTCAGTGAAGTGGTCAGAGCTAATGTTTCCTGAATTCAAACTTAGAAAAAAATGACTACTTCCAGCAAGTATCGTGCCATTTTGAGCCCTGTTGTTTTCGCAACTAGTTTTCACAACTATCTCACCAGTGAGAGTTGGAAGTCATAGGTTCAAATCCCATCAGACAAGCACTGTGAGAAAAAAGAAAAGAAAAGAAAAGAGTTGTGACAAAAACAAACGTATATAGGAGTAAGAGCAGCAAACATAGTTTAGTCTAAAGGCATTTCATGGACAATTCCAATCCAAAAGATGATGAAGCAGCCAGGGAAAAAGAGGCACTTCAGCACTGAAACACAACATTGGCCGATCTAGAAAGATCCATGAAGAGAAGTTCTCCAGTCAACGTAGCATCTCCACTTTCTCCAGAAGACCTGGGGCCTGATGCACCTCAAAGCAACAATTGTAATCCCAAAAACAGCCATAGAAAACCACCGCAGTATTTTCTATTGTTTGAGACACAAGCGTGTGAGATCCTCAAAATAAATGACAGATGTCTGGCTCACCTCGGGGAGACCCAGGGCCGACTGAATAATTAATCACAAGCCTTTTTGGGAGCAGAAAAAACCCCAAAAACAATTACATTTGTTAGCCAGAACCAGAGAGGAGCTCGCGTCCAGCTGCCAGCGCGTGGAGCAATCTATCATGTCCTCCAGAGGTCGGCGTGGAGGCAGCTGTTGCATTATGGGTAAAGCATGCCGTGTTTTTTTTTTGTTGGGTTTTTAATCATTATTCTCACCTGTCGGGGAATTGGGATCCCAGCTTCATTTTTTTAGTTTTAAAGCTCATTATGTGAGCAGAACTCAAGTCCAGGATGAGCAAACCCTTTCTGTGGTTGGATTTCTGTCTGGGTTGGACTCTCCTGGTGGACCTCACAAACCGTCCAGCGCCACACTGGAGTGTGTGTGTTGTGTGTGCTGTGCAGTTCTGTCCAGTCTTGGGCCACTCACGTGATGTGGTTCATCTTGATGTGCGTGCTCACGCCAGGACAGCAGCAGATGGGAAGCTCGGACTGGCAGGAAAGAAAGTGGACCACGGAGGGTAATGGTTGGAGTTAAAAAAAAAAAAAAATCCAAACCAGTTCTGTGTGAGCGTGTGCATTGATTCCGTCAAATTTATCGAAGAAAACTGCTGCTGGATGCAAAATAATTGGTCCGATATTTCAATAGCGGAATCCCATCCACCTGCAGAACATGCTGACGTGCACGAAGGCAAATCTCCTCCCACCAGATGGCGAGTCACTTTAACGCCATTGATTTCTTCTATTTTGACGGTGTCAGCAGTTGCGGGAGCTCTCAGGAGTGACGCCGACCCAGCGAGGCTCATCTCACCTAATAGCGTGTGACGGGGACACACTTGTCCTGCTCCGGCAGCAGATGCTCTCCAGCGGAAAGTGCGGCCCTGGACCGGATCGTCTTTCCCGTAACGCTGTTTATGTGAGAAAAACGCAGCTGTCACTGCAGGGACGCAGACGGGGGTCTTTTGACCGGACTCCACTTACTAGATGGAGTTCATGCTTCCCAACACAATATCTGTTGCTTGTAGTGGCTGCCATTTTAAAACAACTGAGAAATTGTTCAGTCACAACACAACTCATTTCCACCAACATGGCACTCTGGTTTCCTCCCACACTCTAAATCTGAAGTTTTTCCATCTTCATGCTACTGTACATGTGATGGATTGTACCTGCCCTGAAACTCTTACTGTGAGGCACTCTGGTTTCCTCCCACTGCACAAAAACATACAGAGTTAACTGAGGACTGAAATACCCGTAGTGGTGTGTGACAAAGTGCAGTTGTCTATTTAACCTATGACAGACAGGTGGACAGGAATAAGCACAGAAGTACCTCCTCTTCATGATCTAGATCCCAGGTGGACCACATTATATACCGTGACAGTTATGAGGAGCTCTCAAGCCAAAATGAATAATACATAAATTGCGTTTCAAAAATATAAAAAATTTGAATTTCACTATGACATTAAACATATTATTGTTTCTCTGTTTGTTAAATGTATTGAATTATATAATGCATCTTTATTTGAAGATTCTCAGTATAAATGATAAATATTTCCAAGCGTAATACATAAAAACTATGGGTTAAAAGGCAAAATGCAAAGCGTTTTGTCACTAGGTATCTTTTCATTATTATTTTTTATTTTTCATTATGACTAATGATGGAAGACATAGACGTAAAATGGGAGGAAAAACAGACCATTAAACATTAAAAAATAGCTATGTTTTGAATTAAAGTAACAATAATCGATGGGGGGAAAAAAGAACCACTTGTTTTGTAGTTTTGCTCTGACCTGGTGAGGGTCGCATGAATGCAGGCAAAGGGCCAAACGTGGCCCCCGGGCTGCACTTTGTCCACGTCTGATCTAGATTATAGGACTGAATACATCACTGATCATTTGATTCAGTGAGTTGTTGCATGGACACTGGAAACCATCTTGGAAATGTCTCATTCAGAATTGTACCACATGGTGAGAAAAAAGTGAGATTTCACTCGCGACCAAATAGCCACCTAAGGGTTTCAGGTCTAGGAAAGGAATGAGGTCCACTCTCTACCTGAGAACACTGGATGACCAAGTGATTTTTTTTCTTTCCTGATGTCATGGGCAGGTAACAATTCCAGGAATCTATCAGGAAAGAGTCTCAGCATCATTGTTACACGTGGTTGGCAGCACAGAGTTCAGACCTTAGTCCCATTTTTTGTGAGGTACTGGAGGAGGCACCGACCTTTATTCCCACTGAAAATACATCTCGACACTGCAATAGCCATTCACAGCGAATGTCTGCTGTAAATCCAAGCTAACAGCCACTGTTGAGCCTCATTTGGGTTCATGTCAAGTCATTTTTGAGTCAAGATTTTGGGGAAGAATGAGAGAATTTTGAAATTATGCTACAAGAAAAAAGACAAGTATTGTAACTAGAATCAAATGTATTAACATTGAAGCCGTCTGAGTGCATCCAGCTCCCGGTCCACACTCTCAGACCGGGATATTCCATGTGTCAGCACCACTGTTTCGACAGCCTCTTCAGCTGAACCCGATGCTGCAAATTCAAAATCAAAACTATTTTCCCGTGGTTGTCCTCATTTTACATTTTGTTTGGGTCTTTTTTTTAAGTGTACAGTTCAGATAATCCTGTTAGTTTTAATCCTGATGGGGTTATTCAGAGTTGAATCCCAACCCTTATAATCTGCTTCACAAAATCTAGGTACATAGTTATGGGCAGCAACTGAAGCTGCAGACAGCCACATTCCTGGCATGAATGCGAGTCAGGTAGTAGGTTAACCAGATGTCCTGGTCTTCTGGTACAAAGTTGAATGGGAGGTGGTGCGGAGCTGCACGACCTGAAGCGTTGGTCCTCAGAGATTAAGTGTGCGTTTATTCCACAATAAAAGGCTCCCAAAAATGGAAAGCAAAATGAACCCTGAGGACACCCTGGAAAGGCCACCTCTCCTCACTCCCATGCCGTAATATATTGACGCTGGGATAGTGGAGGTTTGCGCCCTCTATTGGCGCCGAAGGCAGCCAATCCGAGTCTCAGTGCCGGTAACATTCCAACAGTGCACAGACAACCATTTTCTCTTGTCAACCTCCAAGGCTACTGCTCTTTAAATAACCATCCGCATTTGCAATTCTACGATCGAGCTACTGGCTTATGTATGAACTCTCAAGCAAAACAGCTCGCTGAACAAACAAACACCTGCAGGAATGTATTCATAACTTAGATGGTGTTTTATTAAAAACGCCGGCTGCCGTGAGTTCAGCCCCACGTTTGGACGGTTGAGCGTCAATATTTTGGCCTCCAGTTGATCATTAAAACCTGAAGCCTGTGAAATAAAGAGGGTTTGTCAGTAGCTTTGCCAACACGTAACCCAATCCCAATTGTGTTGTGTGGCTGTGAGGCGTAACGGCAGGATTAGCTCACTCACCTGTTTATCTGTGCGGCTCGTCTTTTACCGGAGGCGCTTTGAATGAAACTCTAGCTCAAACTCAGAGGGTGTGTAAGGAGCCAGCGGACATGTCCGCCCTCCCAGGCGTTGCTGGGCCACCTGTCAGTCACGTCACAGGTGAGTGGTTAAACCCGGTGAAGGACACCTTCTAACAAGCCACTTGCCTGGGAAGACATGAACGCTCAAAGAATCCAGCGCAACAAAAGCAGCGTCGCCGGCGTGAAAGGATGTCGAACGTATTTCACAGCCAAATTAGATAAAGAGACAAGAACAAATAGATACAACGGGGCTGTGGAATTATCTCCGTTTGCCAAGATGTCCTTGTCTGCCGTCCTTTTCAGACACCGAGCAGCAGGCTATTGATCCTCAATCAGCCGCCTCCAGTGCAAACAGCTTCAGCAGCGAGGAGGCATTCAAGGAGCCGGCCGATCGGGAGAGCGGGGCCAGGGCGGGGGGGGGGACGAGACGGGACCGGGATTTCTTCACTCGCTTTCCCTTTTTGTCCGACCGGTATTGATTATGCAGAGTTGGACTAGTCTGGCTGAAGGGTCATGGGAATATTGACGTCCGGAGGGTGAATGGAAAGTGTGATAACCCCCGCTGACCAATCATCTGCAGCAAAAGCTTAACTGGATCCACCATCGATCACCACGTAGACGCAGAGTCACTGGAAGGTCAAACCCAAAGTTGAATTCTGGGGGAAGTGTGAACCTCACAGTGGATGGGGGCTTCATTCCAGAGCAGATCTTTGACTTGGGTACCCACCTGAGTTGTTTGTCCATACAACCATTTTTGTTACCAGCTCACTGCCGTGGGAGTCTAGAGGTCTTCAGAGTGTCTGGAAGTCACTAGCCAAGTCCAGTCACAGTGAGGACACGCAGCTACTTATATCCATGACCTTGTTCTTCTCATGAAGATACTTGAACTGGATCCCATCTCCAATCTGGACAGGATGTTCCACCATCGCCTGGAACAACAACAATGATCTGTCTATGTTGAGATGGACTCAGTCACCCGAGGAGTCAGGCTTGCCATCCGTCCTCACAGAGCCAGCATTTTCTGTCATTAGAACCGAAACCTTTTGACAACCAGATCCCAGAGTGGGTCGATTTGACAACACCAGTTCTGCACCTTTGGTTTTTCACCCCAAAAAAAACATCACTTCACAGCAACAGCTGAGTGCAGGACATTGCTCAACAGCAAGTTACTTGCATTTTGCTAGTAACTTTAGCATTGTCTAGAATAGTTAAGAACCGCACGCTCAACTGTGAAAGTGTTTTTTTGTGGCCAAAGTCAAGGACTTGCTCCAGGGTTTCCATAGTGTTGAAATGGCTAATCGTGCGTTGTTATGCTAACGTCGCCATTTTTCTTTCTGGTACTATGTTTACTGAGGAAAACAGAAGGTATAATTTGAGTCTCTCCTAGCGTTGAGCCCTAACCCTAGTCCAGTGCTTCTCAATTATTTTCTGTTGCGCCCCCCTCAGGAAGAAGTGAACGTTTTGCGCCCGCCAACTCTTCTCTGTAAATAGCATCATTTGTCTATAACATGATTATAACTACACCTCTGCATGACATTGCATATCCTTGTAAACATTAAAGAAAAGGAAAAATAAGTAATAGAGATCAGAATAACTTTATTAACATTAGACTTTATTCTAGTACGGCACATGCGCCCCGACCCGCTATTTGACCTCACCCGGTATGTAAGACGTCATATAAAAGCCTGACTGCAACCTCCACATTGAAAGCAGGATTGGGGCGGTAACTATTGCGGTCGTCTCTGGCTGCAGTTGGATATCAGCAGTGCCAGGAAGCGATTGACTTTCCCGCCAAAAAATTGACGCCTCAGGTGTGAGAACGTTTTTGTCACATGTCAACACCACCACAACATGAGGGTGTATTTTCCAGGACACTGACAGGAGTCAGCGCCTCTTCCACCACAGTCCGCCTCAAACAACAGCGACGCACCTGTCGTCGGCGAGAAAACATAAAACTGCCAACCTTTGATTTGTGGATTTAATTATCCGTCTTTAATTGCCAGACTTTACGATCACCGGGAGCGATGAGGCGGAGCCCGAATATGAGTGTTTTCAGGAATAGTTCATTAACCGCATCGATAAGTGCAAATTAATGTTCACGGAGTGACGGCTCGCTAAACGACGCACACATCACACCGCGACGGAGGAGGAACGATCCAGAAGCAAGATGGCTGACCTTTGAGCTGCAGTACTTTGAAGTGTGAGATTCAAATTTCATCTCAGGAATAAAAAAAAAGGGCAAAAATGCTTCACCTCTTTGCGTTGAGTTTTAATAATGGACTCACACTCTCCTGCTCCCTGGTGTGACATAAGACTTTGACAAGTGCTACCAGGGTAATTTACAAGTTTAATAAGGAAAGCTCCGGCGCAACAGAGGTGCTAACATTGTTAGCTAGCAGCGGCAAAACAACCACAGACTGTGGTCCCCCAGGAATACATTTAAAGCAACAGAACAAATTACAAAAAAAATGTCTTCTGCTGGTAGCGCTTTAGTTCGCCGTCAGGTTTGTAGCGAAGGTCACCGTCTTAGTCTGAGTGTTTGTTTTCCTCCTGTAAGCCGCCTTAACGTTCCTCACCTGAGTCGTCCCTCCCCCTCTTCTTACAGCTCTTCTTCCACCTATTGTTCCCTACAGGTCCTCCATTCACAGACATTTTTATAGGTGCAGTCAGGTGTCAGCTGGTGCCTACACACGTCTAGGTTTACATCTCCTATGTCGGATGGTGAAGAATCACAGGAGGAAAAAAGTGGTAGTAAAAAAGTAGAAATGCCACACAAACAACAGTGAGGTGTGTTGGGCACGTTGGGCAAATATGCTGTTGAAATATGTGAGATTGAAAAGAGCGGCAACGCTGTAATCGAATTTCTTTGTCGGTGTCTGACACCACAGAGGACGTCCGTCCCTGAACGTCACTGTGTCTTTGAGCTCAATGATAGACTTGAGTGCAAAGGCAACAAATCAGGCAGAAGCACTTTCGGAGAGGACAAAGAGGAAATGGAAAACATTTTAAGCTGCATTATGAGATGGTTTGGGTGGAGTATAATTCATTCATCCCTCATGTGGGCAGCTCACAGGGCCTCTGGTCAATCAGCATGTGGGCTACACAAAACACCAGTGTTTTTAATGCCATTAATTTGCTTTTATTTCGCCCTGAAACACAAATATACTTCAAAAATATTCTTCAAATTTACTCTCTAATGCTTCACTTTGTTGCAACATATTTAATATAATATAATAAAGTGGCTTGGAGTGATGAAATTGTTGGGGTCTTAAATAAAACACACTAAAATGAAAGGTCCACGAACAGCCAGGACTCTGGGGCAGCACTGGAGACAGAAGATAATCTGGCTGCTCCTGCCTTTGCCATCTTCACCAGCCAGTTCTGAGGCCCAAACAAACCCAACCACTGTTGGTGCTGAGGCCTGGCGAGCGCCTTTTCTCCGCTGGATAAAGATGTGGCGCCTTTGTTTTGCCATGTTTCACTATTAAGCCACATCCTTAATGTATAATTTATTTGAATGAGTGTTATTGTTTGCTGTGTCCCCTCCGTTCCAACCACTCTGCTGTACTGTATTTATTGTAGCTATTCTTAGTTTAGGGTGTGTTGGCAGGTTTGGGGTCACAGTCGGTGCGTCTTCTTATTTATTTCTTTATTTTATCTTTTGTATTTTTCCCCCACTGTTCCTGCCAGTATGTATTTCCCCTGAGTGTATGTGTCTGATCTCTGCTTTGCTACTGTTTGTGTGCGCTCACTCCCGCTTCCATGGCGCCTTCTGTTCTCCTTACTGTTCTCGTATTTGTCTCTGAATAAAATGATACATTTGAATCCCTGCTTGATTCAAATCTGTCTCCAGTGTCTTGGGTGTCCCGTGGAATTCACAACAGTTCATCTCCATTTCAGCTAAGAAACTTGTTTACGGTTTGTGACAAACTTTGTCACTCAGAACGCTTCTTCCGAAAGCACAAACACATATGTCCACATTCAACCAACCCCCTCCTTCAATTTCCAGATTATTTGTTGACATTTATTATCAGTTCTCAAAAGAACAGCCCATTGAACAGCTTTGGATTGTGTGTCAAGATATTGACATGCATTAAAGATGGTCAAGGGTTTGTTTTTACTCACATTAAATCTTGAATTTTATGTGAGATGCTGACCCCCATTGGGGTATGAGTCGGACACGTGACCTCTATGTTTGATGATCCTTCAGTGGTTATTACAACAAAAGTCACATCATAAAAGCAAAAAAAAAAAAAATAGATCAATCCAGTTTGTTCAACCGTGTAGTTTTCAGTGGACATGTACAAACACAGTTGTTACAGTTGAAGACCTGACCTCCATCTTGACCTTCTCAGATGATCAGTTGTTTGACCTCCAGCATTGATCCGGGATCAGGTTCAAACCCTCAGTGCACCAAACTGAAGTGGATCTAAAAGCACATGTTTGTTTCTCTTTTCCGTGTTTTGTTCTGGCAGCCTGTCCCAGATGAACCTCTCCTTCCATGTCAGCTGGGTTGGGTCCAGACCTCCGCTCCACTGCTGTGGGAAAGTTTTCCTCCCCTCTCTGCGTTAAGACACAATCCTTGATTTCCTGCCAAACACACTGATAAAGCAAAACCTGTTTTGGGTCGCGGCACCTGCTTTCCCTCGGCTTTTTGTGACTGCACCTTTTCCCATGCATCATCTGCATCATCACCCCTTGCGTGTCATGTGACACATTCCCCCGCGCCAGAGTCGCGGCGGCTTGTGTGTCTGCCAGCAGCTGGAGGAGCTCAAAACTGCGAGGACGGAGCGGGTCGGTTTTCCATCCCACCTCGAAAGAGACGCCGCAGAATTGAACCAAAGTGTTCCGACATCAAGACAAAATGATATTATTTCATCTGCCTCCAGTTGTTTTCTACTCTGTTTACACCTGAACTCAATTCCATCGCTGGTTCCGCTCCTGAGTTTCCGAGCTTTTCTTTTTGTTTTGCTTGCGACAGCCGTGCCGACAGCCAGGAGTGTGTAGGTGTGCGCCAGCGCCCATGTGACTGTGTTTGCGACATCGTCTGGTGTGTGTTTGCTCGGTTCTTCGCGGTATTTGCCTTCAGCTGTCTGACTGTCAGTCTTGTCTGAATTGTTCAGCAAACACAGACGCTAAAACAAATATGTCATTATTTAGAAGCCCCCGTGTTTTTTAAAAGTCTCCGTCCCGAAATCAATGACTTCACCGGTTCTGATCCGACGTACATTCAGGTGTCGAGGACTGTTCAACAAGTGGCTCCATCTTCAACAAAAACCCGAGCTGGGACGGTTTGTGGTTCCTCTTATTCCAGCGGTCTGTAATGACGCCTCACGCCCCTTTAATAGATAAAGTGCGACCCAACGCCCACTTTACGAAGGGCGCCGCTGAAGCCAAGCCACATTCTGGAACCACAAACAGAGTTTTGGCCACAGTCTTTCTTCTCAAATGTTTGGATCTGGTAACCATTTCAGCTGTTTTATGTCGGGCACAGATCCCTTGAAATGCCAACTATGTATGTAAATAACATCGCTGTGCTGGAGCTTTTACAGCGCGGTTTATCACAGGTCTCTCTCGCCTGGATCGAAATTTCAAAATGTGTATGTGTGACTTACCTCACCCTGGACTTGACTTGCTTCCATGGGGCCAACTTTGCTGTGATGTAGGATGGGCTCTACATACCTGTGCCAGGCAGCTTTACATTTGAACATGAACATCGAGTTACGGATGTCTCCGCTGCTGATCGTTTCAGCTGTAGTCTGTGGCGGATCATCCAAACAGGAAGTCAGTCGATAACTAAAGTAGATCTGCAGGTTTAACATTGTGTTGTACTCAGAGACGCCAACACTGCTTCCAGATGATCTCACTTGATACTTGACACCATGGATGCTCAACACATCTAGAGCAAGCACGTGGGTGGGACTGGTATGGAAACACCCCAAGTATGGCACAAATCCTCAAGTGAACTGGAGAAGCCAGACTGGAAAGTCGTGGAAAAAACAAAGATAACGTTTAAATTCCAGACTCAGAAAGGTCTGCAGACCGGGTCGCTTGAGGTTTTCTATGGGGGTGGAGTGTGGTGACATAAACCCACTGGCGAAGGCTGTAAATACTGATGTCACCAGTCTGTGTGTGCGTGTGTGTGTGTGTGTGTGGTCCGCACTTTGTCAAACGCAGCAAGGAAAAGGAGGATTTTCATTTGGTTGAATCAGGAACGAGAATATTGGAGGTAGGGCTCTAGATTCAGAAGTTATGGAAGGCAGATTGTACGTTGTGGAGTGGAGACAAGAACAAAGAGGATGAGCTAAATATGAACTTTCAGGACAAGAGACGATGATTAAGAGTCTATGATGAAGGTTGAGGACCCATTGCATGAAGTGCAGTTGGGATCTAAAGAACAGGGCCATGAAAATAAGCAGGTAATTTGAGTTATGTTCGCATTGTACTATCGATTTGTAACTCACATGTTCAAGGTCTTGGTTGAGGGTGGAAGAGAGAGCTGCTCTGGGATCTTAGTGAGCACTAGATGAAACAATGAAAAACAATAACTGCCCTTGAAATTATGAAGGTTATGTATTAGGGGCCGTCATCCATTTGCGTAGAGAAATACATTGGTCAATGGACCCAAGTATCAAGGAAACTTTGAAGAGAGTTGATTCCAGTCTTGGAGTGCATCCCAAATCCTCCGTTTTATCCTCAATCTTAACACTTAATCTTAGCCTTCAAAATCAAGTTTTAGTGACTTATAAGTGGGACACCCCTTGTATGCAGATGCACCCTCGGACTGTTGGGGGCAGCATTACGCAAAAGCAGCATTCATTTTGTACATTGTACATTCACAAGATTGACAAAATATCGGAAAACAAAAGTAAATGTCATGCAACAATGAGGCAAATAATTCGTAAAATGGCTGTGAACAATGGTTTTCATAATATTTTTAAAATCTCTGTGAACAAAGAAAATAGATTTGTAGGTCACCATTTTTATAGGCTAAAAACACACCAAGGATTCTGGGTATTCCTCAATCCTAAGGTGTATCTTGACATGGAGACGATACTCTCTTCAATCTTGCTGCTCAAAACTGAACTTCCTGAGAGTGAGGACAGTCCTTGCACCCTGCCGGAGAGCGCATTTTTAGTGTGCTCTGGTCTTGGTCCTGCCACTGCTGCAAGTTAAGCCTTCAGGTATCCCTCGGGGGTTGTGGACGAAGGCCTGGTGGAGATGGTCCAAGATCATTCCTGGACAGCTCAGGGAAGAAGGTGGTTCATGTCTGGATCATCACTGCCACAAAGCTAGTATTGGTCGTTCTTGGAACGTTGTTCGGACAGAGGTGACCAATGGGGGCGTTGATTCCACTGGATCATACGATGGAACACCAAAAGTCTAAGCGTAAGAAAAGAGGTTCCTTGTCCATTTTAGCAATGTTGGGCAATTGGTGTCCAAAAGGCAGCCGGGTGTAAGTACGTTTGTTTTGCTCTTAAAATGAGCAAGATGTTGAAGCAAGAAGAGAAGTGGCAGCTCCTCCTCCCATCGCACTTGAGTGTAGTATCACTTCTCTCTAGCACTCGGAGACATGAAGCTTTCAAAGTGGATGAAGCCAGACGGTGAGTCTGGCTGCCGGAGGGAACAAAGATCCTCCCTGTTCCTCCTACGCTTCACACCAAAACAACAACACACAAGGTTTAATGAACCACCATCTGGCTCCACGGAGAACTCGGACATCTCGCGCTGCTCGGACAAGACACAAGACCCCTGGCAGATTTAACACTTCTGGTCAAACGGCACACGCTGCAGAGCTCCGATCGCCGTGATAATGAAGCTGCTTGTTTGTGTCATGTAGCAATAGCCAGATAAAAAAACCTCACTCTTAAAAGCAGTGTGCGCTGGGAAGCCGGGCGATGAGAGATCACACGTCCGGACAGCTGTAGGTTTGCTGGCACAATAGGACTAATTCAGCCACAAAGGCGGCGGCGTTGTGTGCTGGAGATGTGAGCGATAGCACAGATGAATAGCAATTGAAAGGTGTGAATGGAATCTCTCATTAAAAGCAAACACCCAGAGAGATAAACAATCTTCTGATCCAGGCCGCTTGTTTGAGTCAGCACTGCTGTGTGTTTTAATCAGCGCACGAGCCAAACGGTCTTGTTTGTCCGCCTCCACCGCTGCCAGGGTGAGAACCAACCCTGTCCGGGGTTTGTTGACACCCTCCCAGCTGGGCTGATGTTCGGTCTCCATGGCGACGGAGGCGATGCCCAGAAGGTTGGCCATACAGTGCGCCGCCATATTCCTTCTCCTTTCTTTGTCCTTCTAATCGCTCAAGTGAGCAGCCGGATCAATAGCGCCTGACGCGCACATGCATGTTGTGTGTTCATATCCGCTAAGACCAACCCAGAGGCATTTTCAGTCTATTCATGACGGAGAAAAGGAGGTGAGAGGTCATCTGCAGGAAATATCAAAGGCTCCTGATAACAAAAGCTCAGTAGCTTGGTGCTGGAAATGTGCACGGCGGCTTGGAGAAGCTGGAGTTTATTTGTGGAACTCACACAACGGCACCGCTGTTGTCACCATAGAGATCTTGTAAAGTTTTCACAATGCCAGTTTATGAGCAGAGCCTCCACACTAGAGCTGTAAAATCTGCTTCCTTAATGCTATAATTTCCAAATAATGCTAAATCAAGCAGCAGCAGGGCGAGCGACACCAGTGCAGGACGATCACTGTCACCATCAGTTAGAAGGAAAAAAGCGACCTCGAAAAAAGCGAAACGCTCCTCCTGAGTAATATAAATATAATCCAGGTTCACAGGGCTGAACAGAAAATATTTACTCTCTTGAACATGACAATATACTCCACCAATATTTTGACGTTATTGAAGCATCAGCACCGTGAGATACGCTACAAGATGTAGCCGGAGTTCAAACCCAGGTTGGTTTATAAGGGTCATCACAACCAACATGACAGTCGAATCTGAAGGGATAAGACCAGCACCGCTAAAAGGTAGTGCAGACAAGAGCCATGCTATTTGTGAGATGTGCCTTGCTAAAATCAAATACCCTCCAGTGTGAACTGATGTAGCATTACAGCTAACGTGAGTGCTACTCAGAAAACTACAGTATTGCTTGAGCTTTATTTTGCTTCTTTCTAATTCAGCTTTCACTCGTAATTCTGTATAAAGAGAAAGCACCACCGTCAGTTGACACCTCGTAGCGGTCGTAGCTCAAGAAGAAGGGGCTCACTCCAGCAGCTGGAACTGTGCTGCAAATGTTCTGGAACTCTCCTGGAAGTCGACTGGAACTGTGTTGGGAGTCGGTTGGAACTGTGCTGGAACTGTCCTGGAAGTCGGCTGGAACTGTGCTGGAAGCAGAACAAATAAGCAGCTTCGACTGTATTGTTTGAGCTATATTTCTTTCTTTCTTGTGTTAACAAATATTACAATATATTGCCGTACTTGAGTGTCGTGATACATCCAAGACCAAGGAATGTTTCACTAGTCCAGTGTCAACGCATATATAGTTGCACTGTGTGTCGTCTGATTCAGCAGTCGACACAAGGGGGCAGCAGGTGAGAAAACCTCTTGAGGTCACCAGGACACCGCAGAACCCGCAGTAGCACAGCAGAACCTAAAAAGTGCACACCTGGAGTTGCTGCAAGCAGGACTGACCCTCCTGCTGTGAGCACCAGTCACGACCCCGCCGCACCTTGGCTGCACTCAGAGTGGCGAAGTGTACTCCAGCGACGGGCGGTTTCCTGGGTGTGCGACTGTTTTCATTTTCAAACCAGCGGCTCAGCAGGGGCCTCTAATGAACTGCGTATTGTCTTTGTGGAGGGGCCTGCTGTTACGTGAGTGGTCCTGACTCCTTGGTCTCTGCCAGCCGAGTCTGAGCTCCTCCGCGCAGACCTATTAGCGAATTCTTCTGTGGGCTTAGTGTCACGTCTGAGCAGCAGCCGTGGACGTGATTGCTCATATTTCGGCACTTTTCCAAATACCTCAGCAAAACGCGACGGTGTAAAGCGTGTAGCCGTGCCAGCGTAATCCCGATTTAATTTTGGATCGACTGAATAGCGTCATATCTGTGTGCCGCAGGATTCTCAGGGGGGGCTTTGTTCCATATTTTAAGCACAGCGAAGGTAAGAGAATTTGTCGGCATTAACGTGTAACTGATCTAATTGTGGCAGAGGGAAACTCTGCCTCCAAAAAGTCTGTCAGATCAAGGGAAAGGGTCGCAACTTGAGAACAGTCTGGCCTTTTTCACGAGGCTCTGGATTACAGTTACAGGGAAGTAAATTCCTCAGATTGATTTAATGAAAAACCAGATAGCAACACTGTAACTTGAGCTTTGACTTAAAAGGGCTCTTAAAATTGAAGGGGATGTGGATGTCAACATATCAGGTGACCATTTATCGGAGGAAATGTCAACCTAGGGCGACTCACTTTGGTTACATAGCTTTTAATTTAAGGTTTATTTCATCAGGATTTCTTGCGTAAATAAGAGGCAGGGATTATTTGAGACACTGTGATAGTTTTGAGGTTTATTTTAGGTCCATAAACTATGCAAATCTTGAAGCAAAACACATTTATATCGGAAAAATTCAGATGGTTAAAGTCAGGTTCCATTCATCTTATTTTGAGATTAGATTGGAAATGAAAAGTACTTTTGGATTCTAACATCTACCTATCTGTCTTTCAATCATTCAGGGACATTTATGAATGAAAGAGGACACAGATTCTCTTTTGAAGGATTCATTCTGTGCTGGACAGAGGACCGCTGAGCGAGTTCCAGACCGCTACTGCCACCTGCTGTCTCATTAAGCTCTTCGCTATCAGTTATATTTGAAATGCTAAAAACAATTGTGTAAAATTGGGTTAAAAAAGACAAAACTCTATTAAAATGTTAAAATCAAAATGAATGGAGGTGGAGGTGTGCGCTGTTGGAGTGCTTTTCTACAGTGGCTATATGAGTGTGGTTGTATACGTAGCAGTTAAAACACAGTGGAATAAAGCACAGAACTTGGGTCAACAATGCATAACTCAAATCCTTGCTCACCGTGACTAAGAAGAAAGGCTCACTTGGCTCCTTAGATTCATGAATCATAAACCATTTATGCATATATAGTTTTAACTATAAATAAGGAGCGCCCTGCTTTACATTAGTAAATTCCTGATTCTGAAATGGAGAAGACTATTCAGTGTCATCAGGTTTCCCTGCAGCTCTGCCTTGGCAAAACCTGCTCCCCACTTCCTCTGGAGAAAAGAGGTGGAAACCAGGTCACGACAACAGCAACAGGTGTTGATCTTATTGGAAATATGAAGACATCTAGGGCAGTGGGCCCCAACCTTTTTATCACCGCGGACCGGTCTACGCTTGACCATTTGAACGTGGCCCGGGGTGGATAAAGTTGCCACTTTGAACCGTCAAATACGGCCTCTGCATGGGAATCACCAACCATGATAAATCCATATTTCAAGTACAACTCCTGCTATTGTCTGTTAAAAACTTTCTTCTCCATGGAAGTCGCGGGCTCTTCTCCTGTCTCTTTTCCTCTTCGCAAAGAAACTTCCCAAAGACGGCTGTTTCTGATTCACTTTGCGAGCTTGTGGGTTACATCTTGGCATTCAAGTAACTGAGGCTTAACCAAGAAGGTCATTTTTTTTTTTCAAAATAAAAGATCATTGAATCTCAGATAATACATAAAACGGAAATAGCTACTTATTTCTCGTGTGGCCTGGTACCAATTGATCCACGGACCGATACTGGTCCCCAGTGCACCTGTTCTCCACACATCCACAGTTTAAATACAAAGTGAAACATAGTCTGTTGTTAAAAACACAAGGCTCTAATCTCCACCGAGACAACAGATTTTCTTCAGCAAGTCCTTCTTATGATGCGGGAACTTCCGTGAAGGAACTTCATAATCGACCAGCAGAGAAAAACGCACACATGAATCCCAATAACTCACTCATTTGCAGCTTCAAATCAATTTCATATGGGCTTGAATGAAGTGAGACGGTGGTGTTGGAGGGGAAGAGTCAGCTCCTCCAGACTCCATGACAGGCAGCATATGGGAAAAGAGCCTTTGAATTAAGTGTGTTACGCCTCATGTAAGAGCAACACTAGGAAGAGACTTGGACCATCCAGGGAGGATGATATCATGAGATTTAAAGTGGCAGGGCAGTTGGCGAGGCAGCCATCTCTGAAACGGTGGCAGCAGCACGGCTCACTGAACCTGGAGGGAAGGAGGGTAACTCATGGCGACGGCTGGAAAGAGCGGCCCATGTTTGGCAGTGTCATGTTGTGACCCGCCATCACAGGAGGGGGGATCTGGAGGAGCATCCAAAGGCTTTTAGGTGGGTGACTTTGTTTTCTGAGTCCGTGTTTCCTCCCACAGCTCCTGTGTGCGCCTCAGGCAAACAGAAACCCGCTGATGTCGGCAGGAACACCACGACCTGAGGGTGCTCCTGAACCAGCGGAGACAAATAGATGCAGGGCAGAGAGGAGAGGAGGCTGAAACTGCTGCCTGCAGGAGAAGAGCCCTCTGCTCGTGAAGATCATCCAGTAGAACTTGCTGGAAGAAGAGAAGCCAGAAACGAGGCTGCTGCCTTGTTGCAACTGCAGATGGCGGCGTGTTGTGTAAACGTGAAGCGTGTTGTTTTTCTGCTTTGTCAGTTGTGTTTTGGTTTGGTGGCTGAAATGGCAGCGGAGGCCCACAGGTACGCTCACTCACCTTTAAGTCACTTCCTATTTGGGTTGTCCGGGTTCACCGTGTCGGCACAACAGGTCACTTACCATGGAGGAGCAGGCGCCGCTCACCTCTCTCTCCATGAAAATAGCAAATTCACCCCTGAAAGAGCTCCGAGGGAAAAACTGTGGTCAAGAGACTCGGGTCAGGAACCATGAGAACCAAGGGAGGAAGGTGACACTCACTTGTTTCTGTGGGACTTTGTGCTATGAGCAGTCTGTGTCCGATCAGACTTGAGCACCACGGTCAGTGAACACCTTCCTTCATTCATGAGTCGAGACAGCCGAACGTCAGACGGCCTGCGTGGCTTGTTTGGAGCTTGTCTTGGAGCCTAATGGGCTTAAAGCTGGAGTGTTTATCCTTCTGGCACCTGATCTGGAGATTCAGAGCTCAGCTCAGAGTCAGAGATATGCTGTCTGAAAAGACATTCCACGTGCGAGGTGGTGTGACTTCCTGACACCCACATCTTTTATGTTATGTTATGTCATCTTGTATGTTATGTTATGTCTTTTATTTAAACTAGCTATCCTGATTTAAATTGATGCTTCTGTTTTGTTGCATGTTGGGACTTTTCTTGCATTCTTGAGTCTTGCATACCAAAAATTGTTTTTTTCCTCAACACATATCATTTTGTGTTATGTCATTTATTACGTTCCTTTTTTAATGCGACATCAGCGTTCATTAATATCTCACTCAAAGCAGCATCTTCTTCCCACATTTAGTAACCTTTTTTTAACCTACATATATATACAAGCACATTTTTTTCATTTAGATATACTTAATTTGTTGGAGATAGATTTGCTGTCTGTTTTATTTATATATATATATATATATATATATATATATATATATATTTATATGTATATATAAGGTGAAGGAAGGTGAAGGTATATATATATATATATATATATATATATATATATATATATATATATATATATATATATATATATATATATATATATATACATATAGATAGATAGATAGATATAATATTATTATATAATATATAATACAATAATATATTATTATATGAAAATTTTTACTTTTTATGATTATACTTATAATAATTTATACTATATTATTATACTTACTTATATTTTCAATCAATTACATTTTTTATATTTTTTGGCTTATGTTCTTTTCCATTGCTAGCATCATTGACAATGTCAATGTACACGATGGTTTTTAGAACTACAAAGTATCATTTGATTCAAATATTGTTTATGTTATGGTGTTGTTTGCCGCCATTGAGTCTATTGAAGGATGACAGAAGACAGGAAGGACGTCCACGTTGACTCTCCCGCTGCTCAGTCCCTCCGATCAATGAACATTTTGGGGAGTCTGACTGGCTTTACTATGGATTATTGACTCCAGCTGACCCACTCATTACAGTCGGCAGCAAACATGATTGATATTGGCCAGGATCCAATTAAAAGGTGTGAATTGTGATAAGAATTCAATGGTCGACTGCTTCAGAGCATCAGGACAGACTGATTTATACTTTCAGTCTGGTAAAAAGGAAAATTGGCAGAAGCCGAGCGGAACATTAAACACCCACGAGAGACGTTCAGCCGCTCCTCGTGCGCATTCATCGACAACATGCTTCCATTTTCAGTGCAAACGCTGGTGTGGGCGGCGGCAGTATATGTACTTTATGTTGCGTCTCATTCTGAAGGTTAATAACGCCGGCGATATTTGCACTTGTTTGAAAGTATTGTCTTCATGCTGCTTTATGAGGTTTTTACTTTAATATATGAGGCAATTGGCCGTGGTACTTCAGTTCCTGGGAGGAGGAAATGGCACTTGAGAAACTAAAGTTATACTTCTGTGGCAGCGATGAAGGACATTGTGTTTCTTTTACACTCAACATGTAATGGTCCGCTCTTCTGGGTGGATTCAGAGGTGTTGTAGAGGAGTTTCCTCAGCATGAGGGCACAGACCAACTACTAAACGTGCAGTTCCATGTGGAGTTGCATTGCCTTGCAACCACCACAAACAAATGTTCAGTGACTTTTCAGTTTGCTGAACTTGTCCAGCACCTATTTTTGCATTGTACACGTTTTTTCATGGCAAAAATATGGAAAACACTGATGATTTTTTCTGGAATATTTCATATTTCTTCTGTCCTAGTGAGCTAAAAAAAACAATCTATAGACCAATTCAATGTAGAATGATGACATTGAGTGGAAATGAGCTGCTTGGCAGAGGTCTACACTCCCTGAGTGCTTGACTGGCGAGCCATTTTCAAACTTTACTCACACTTAACAACGTAAACATTAAATACTTTGATGACAAAATAAGTGATCCTTGAATAGATTTGATAATGACACGTTGCAGAGTACAGGGTGAAACCTCTTACTGTAATCGTGTTGGTGTTGCTGTCATTTGCTAGTAGTTATAGTGTAATAATATCATAGGAAAGTGTCATATTGCTAAATAATGCAGTGTGTTTAATGTGTAGAATATTCAATATTTAGTTCTGGCTACTGATTTATGCATTGATAGTGAGCTCTCGATGAGAGCGAAAATATACTGGAACAAAAATGGCTGCCGCTCGGTCAGAGAAGGTTCTACATATGTGGGTCAGAATAACACCACCTGGCTGGATCACACGCACGGCGGCGTTTAGCTCCATGTCCGTGTCGATGCAGCGAGAGGTGTAGCGGCGCCTGTCAGAGGTCTAATCCCTCACCAGCGGAGATTTAGCTCCTGCATCTCATCAGAGTCCTCATCTCACCACCCGCTCCAACAATCACGGCGGCTTCCTTCACACCTTCTGAGCGGCGAGTGAAAAACAGCCTTAATATTGATGAGCTGGACTGGTGGGACCAACATCCGAACAGAGTGGAGCAGGTCAGCATCCGGAGTTGCACTGTGTGGAGGAGCGATGAAGGGAAGATCGGAGGCGACCTGAAGCCCAGAGTGGGTCAAGTCTTCCTCACAAACCCCCTTTGTGCCGCTGCAGCAATTACCCTTGAAGCCTTTCCTGTCCATTTAGCGCCGACTCTGGTGTGAAACCTGAAGGTGAAGTGCGCTGCCGAGTGTTTTCAAGCAGACGTGTGTCATTGTTTGTCTACAGAAACTGTTTTCCATTGGTTCCATTTAGCTCTGTAAACACTCTTGAAGCTAATAACCAAGCACGGTTTCTATGACTGTCGTCCTTCACTCTGAGTTATGGATCATCTTCACGTTGCCCTGGAGACAGTGACTCACCCAGGTGAGTAACGCCAACGTGTGCGTCGCTCTCTGGGAACAGCAGCTCCTTCGTCGGAGTGTGAATCAGCGGCGCTCTGGTGTTTTGTCTTTCTTCTTTTGATTCATTTGAAGGACTGACTGACGCATGCTGTCGCTGGCTCTCACTTTGGTGAGAGCAGTTGCAGTCGCCTTGCTCTGCTCCTATGACTTATGGTGGTTTATGATGATCCGTTGAAGAGTTCAGTTACAGTGGAAGTTGCATCAGCTATTTCTGTTACACATACACTGTTTGCTGATTTGGCCCGAGGGGTCCTCACAGGTCTGAGGTCCTATTGATCGAAAGTGGTACTTATACTTTAGATCATGGAACACATATTACAATAAATAAACCACTTATTCATGAGAATATTAGCCACATATTAGCCTGAAACTAAGCATTATAAAGCACTGTGGAGCTCCTTGTTAAGTCTGTCTGCTCAGCAAACATTCAAATTAAACACCACCATTACTAGGGATTATTAAAATAATAAGCATGTATAAGCATGTAATGAGCATATTCATAGTTGGGTTCCCAATCTAAAATGCTACCCAATTGACTCATCATCATCATCATTATTAGTATTGTTATTGTTATTGTTGTTGTTGTTGTTATTATTAATGTGAATGAAACTAAAAACTAAAACAGGTTCCTTCAGTCCATCTTTATATCTTGGAAAACTCCTGAAGGACATACAGTATTTACAAGTCACCAACTCCGGTGGATCAAGCCTACACTTCAGTTTTTACTTCCACCAAGAGAGGAAATATTTAGAATTTTAGAAAAGGGTTTTTTTTGTTAGCTTGCTTTGCTGTTCTTCTTCATGCCTCCCCAGTGTGTTGAAGGAGCACCGTAGTGCTACTGCCACCTGCTGCCCCTATGAGTTCATTGCAGTCTATCATGTTTCAAATGCAAATTATATATTGATAGAATAAAGTTTTCCTGAAAATAGTTCATCTGAAGTTCTGTACAGACTCATATGAAAGATGTAGAGGACTCTGTTTTGTTTTGCTTTCTCTATAACTGACGTAGGTCATGAGGAACTCTAAGATGATGGTTCTGATACGTGTGCGAACTCTTGCGTCCAGTCGCTGTTCTGACAGAGGGCAGGTATCATTGCTTGTTGGGTGGAACAGAAGAGAATTCTGGGTTGTTGCAGGTGATGTTCAGAATAACGGTCGACCGGCAAGTGGAGCAAGTTAAAGCAGGCATGAAGAACTCAAAAACAAGATGGCCCCTGAGTTGCTGGACGAGCTTATAAGGGCCTCCTGGAGGAAGGAAGCAGGCGAGCCGTCCACACATTACACACCGTGATACCATGTTCTCAGGTAGAGAAGAGCCAAAGTGTTGCGAACTGGCAGAGGCTTTGCACCGTGTGACTGTAATGGAGGGCAGATATTGGCCCCCGGGCCTGACTTTGGACATGTCAGGTGTATCCTAGGTCAGGGGTTCTTACCCTTTTCGAGCTCGGTGCCCACCTTACCCAGAACAAATGGACCCGGGGCCCATTCAAGTAATAGAACTGTTTCATCACTCTTGATTTCATTTGTGATCAATAACCATATTTAATCTACTTACACAGAAACAAACCGAAACCTTGTGAAATGACATGAAACCATGTGATCATTGCCAAGTTATTTATTTGTCATCGAAAAGTCCAAACCAGCAGCAGAACCAGGTGCAAGTCATATTCATCAAACTTACTAAAGAAAAAAACGAAAGAAATAAAAATAAACTTGATGCAAACTGTTGACAAAATCGAAAAAAAACATCTGAATAAAATAAATATAATAAAACCATGTCAAAATGATATGTTATATTTAAACTCCAAAGAAGATATAAGTGAAGTGTAAATAACAGTATTGGCGCTTTCATGAACCGTTGTCACTTTATCAATTTTTCTTTTCAAGAACTTCTCCATAGTTGGCAACTATCACAGATTTGCAGCTGTCAAGTCAATTCAGTGCCACACTACTGCCACCATACGTGGCTCATGTATTAAAACTGAGCGTCTCGCAGCCCAAAGGTGTAAAACAAAGAAACTTTTAGCAGCCCACTAGGGGGCGCTCGCGGCCCTATGGTTAAGAATCACTGTCCCAGGTGCTTCACAACGTGAAGGTGGGCCTGAAATGAGAATGCGGAGCAGGACAAAGGGTGCGCAGTGGAACTCGCGCTCCTTCTTTATCACCACCATGCTCATCCCTGCGCCGCCGACCGCCAGAGACGGCGACGTGATTCATTTCAGAGCGCGGTTCGGGCCTGATTGGACAATCCAACAGGGAGAGTGGGAGTGATTGAATGATTCCTGTTCCTGCTAAAGTGAAGGAGAGAAAAGAGGGCATGCGGTTTGCGCGCTCCTTCTTTTCACGGTCTCCCCAGAGACGGCCATCAAACTAGTCCAAATGAGAGGCCTCTCCTCGGGCCGAGCCTCATCACTCACCTTCCCTCCAGGTAGGAGAGAGGAGCGTGGAGCAGGTGCAGCCGCGTGGAGAGCAATCGCAGGAGGAATTATTCCAATATGTCCGAGTGAGTGCTGCTGAGAGACAATATTGGTGTGTGGGGGAGAGATCAGAGGCAGCGCAGCTCTCAAGCCTTGAAGAGAGACTCCACTTGTGCCGCTGTGTCTCATTTAGGGGCTGATGTCGGACTATTGGAGACTCAGGAACTGTTTTCTAGAAGAGAAGACAGAAGGCCATAACAGATAATTGAAATCAATTTTGGAAATATTTGCCTCTCGGGCATGAACGCAATATTTTTAATGAGCGCAATATTGAGCTGATTCTATTTGGACGACCGAATTGCTGATGATTAAATTGTAGTTTGGGTTTGTTGAAAATGAATTTCTTCCTCGGAACAGTACAGGAAAAGTGTTGAAAGTCAAAGACATTTTCTTAGTTCAGAAACGTAAACGGCTGCTGTCGATGTTGCTCACTTTAAATGTACAGTGTTGAAAGAGGAAATTGGGCTGAAATTACAGATGCTGTTCCAACCAAAGCAGAGCAAACATGCGAACAGCTTTGGCTATTAGCAGCTGTAAACAAACACAAATCCTCCTCCACATGCAGCATGTGGTGGGCGGCTGATCTGTCCAGGTAGCTGAAAATATAAAATATGAAAATATTGTATATTAATGATCAATATAAGTGGTTTTCAAAACATTTTTCTTTCAGTCTTTTTTTTCCAGCTGGACCAGTCGCTCTGTATGTGCAGCTGCTGTGAGCGCAGCCCTCACAAAGACCCTGCAGTGATGGTGACAGAGTGACCCCTTCTGGTCTGATTCCCCTCTTTTTTTCCCTCCACACTGAACACTGAACTGGTCCCAGTCGCTCCCAGTGCTCCGGCAGTGTTGCCAGCTATAGAACGAATCCTCTGTATCTGACTGATTTTATTGTGTAAAACCATCCTGATGGTTGTGTTTTCCACCTTCTCACGCATTTAAGAGACGACCTGCTGTTTATCCAGGCGTCTGCTTCAAATCTGGATTTCACACTCGATAATATCCTGGTGTGTTTTGGGTATTTTCGCTGCCAGACGGTTATTGATCGCACCATCACCGGAGCAAATCCTCATGTGAGCCGACAGCAGAGTGTGACACGATGCTGCTCCACTCTTCCTGATAGTTTACTTCAGGTAACCTTGTGTGACGGTAAACCAGGAGGCGGTGGAGTGACACTTGACAGAATCTTTACATCTGGCTGAGGAGAGAACACAATGTGTCATGTTGGAGTCCATTGTTCGTCGTGTGTTCTCTGGCTTCGACCTTGGACGCTCTCCTTCACCGCTGCCGACAGACAGAGATTAAGTGTCTGGTGTCAGAGTCCAGATGAGTCGACTGGCTGTTTCCTCCGACCGCCGCCGCAAAACCGCTTTACATTAATCACCGGAGAATATTTAGTCTCAAAGTGCAGGGTCCAGTGACCGGAGAGGACAAGCAAAGCTTCTCGACGTTAACTACCGAAATGGAGCCCAGTTTATGGCCTGGATGTCAAGAGTTGAAATGGAAGAGATTCGACACGCTGATCCAAGCTGGTCGATGTTCAACACTCCTGGCTGTTTTTATGACCAACACTGCAGATATGATGGTGTGGCTCATGTGGCTGTGCCAGTCATTTTAGAAGTGCTCGCACTGTAGCTGAGAGAAAACACCCACGAACACACAAGGGTTTGACAGAATATAGAAAAGTCAATACACCACATCGCAAAGGGGGAAAAAACGCTTTCATTCTTACATGAACAGTTAAGCATTTGCTCCTCTAAATCCAAGAACATGTCGAAGACGGGTGGAATGTTCTGTCCAGGGTGGAGTTGAGAGTTGAGAAAACTGAGGTCTTGTTCATGACCTCAAGCTCATGAGCATGTTTCCTCTGTCAGCCATGGTCATGAGCTTCGGGTTGTCACTCACAAAACAAGATCCAGGAAAGTTATTGACAAGGAGAAGTCAAACCGGAGAGCCTCAAAGAAGCACCGTCCCTCTGGAGGTCTTCTGGACGCCTGCTTGGCAAGGTGTTGGGGACATGTCCAACTGGGGGGAGGCTCCCAGGATTGCACTTTGCTTCAGCAACTGACACACAAAACTTTAATCCAGTATTGTTCATCCCAAATAATCGAAATGTGCCTCCAAGAAATAGGTTAAAAGTTTTCAGGATTTTTTTTTGTCTTCTACAATGAGTCTACTTTTGTGGATATGTGTGGTTTTATTCTCTTTTTTAGCCATTTGTTTCTCTCCTTAAATAAATAATTTTTGGTCTTAACTCGCTTCCAAGTGCTGCATTTGGCTTCACTTGTAAAAAATTCATACCCAAAGTTGCACAGTGACGCTGAGAGTGGCAGAGAGTTGCTTCAAGGCGACTATACTTCAGCGTGTTTAAGTCTCGATTTGGTCACTTTCCTTTCAGGTGAGGGTGAGAAAAAAAAAGGTAAAATATATGAGTAAAGCTCACCGCGTTTGAGGCTGTTTATTGAAAACCGCTGGACTGCGATTGAACCTGAGACCTCCTCCCCGTCGCCACAGTTTGGCTTCCGATCTCACTACAGTCAAGAGTTGACTTAAATGCAGCGCATTAAACTAGGTCACTCTCTCTGAACTGCTGTCTCATGTTGAAATGTGACGGAAGGACTCCATGATTCGGAGCCAGCAGCCGGGGGACGCTTTTAGCTCCGTTTCCTGTCCCCCCCGCCCCCCCACCTCTCTCACTCTCTCCTCCTCATCCCTCATTATCCACACCCGAGCTCTTCCTCATGGTTTCTATTTGAGTTCACAGGGCACCAGTTGATGAGCCCCCGCCCCCCCACACTCCCCCCGGACTCACACCGTCTCCACACAAACATTGAACAGTCACATGGCACTGCTTTACAGTAACCCTTGTTTTTATTATGGATCGTCTCTAAATTCTGCCTGGAGGCCATTCCTGCCTCTATAGCATGTATATCCACAGGGTACAACACACCCCCCCCTTTCCCCGGACACCACTAATCACCACTAAATCACTCGCCTCTGGCAACTTCGCAGGACAATAGTGTTGCCACTGGCGCCTCCGGGCGAATCACCATACGGAGCAAGCGCACTGTTAAGAGTGTCAGTGGCAGAATTGGAGCAACATATGTTTGCAGCCGACACACACGCGCACAAACAGCATGGGCTGACTGAACAATGTGGTGCCTTCAACTACCACAAAAGGAAAAATCTTCTGTTGGTCAACATCTTGAATCTGCCAGGTCAAGTTTGATGCAACCTCCTTCCTGTGTTTCCATGAGCCCTGCAATGGATCTGCAGCTTGTCCAGGCTTCCCCTTCTCCCCTCGTCCCTCTGGCTGTGTGAAGCCTCGATGCCGTGTCAAGCAAGAATGTAACTAGATTTAAAACAGTGGAGCAAACATGAATTACACAGCTGGGGAGGAGAAGAGGACGGCGATATATCGGCCTGCCTTGATTCTTAAAGACTGTCTCCACTGACTCATTACAGGAAAGACTCCCCTTCAAGCACAAAAACTTTATCACGGCTCATGAATCTGTCATTCGTCCATCTGATTTATAATGTTGAAATTTATGAGGCTGCAGAATTGACTGGTGGCAGGAGGCTGCCACGTTTGTTTAAAGTCATGTTAAATGCATGCAACACAATGTCTCGTGGGCCTTGTTAAATGAATGTGCTGGGCTGGATTAAGTCTCCGGACCTTCTGTTGTAGAACATCTGCCACCGCGCCCTCAAACATCTCAATCCAGAGAGGAAATGGCCCACGCGAGAGCAACCGAATGGTTTCTCCATGGACCTCATTCTTCCAAACATGATGGAGCTTTGTCTTCTCCATAAGGATGAGAATAAAATCAAAGTGCCATTTCATCTTCTCCTGAGGGTTTGGATCCACAAGTTCCTTTGTTGGTTGAGTGTGTTACATTTACATTTAGACATGAGACAAATATTTCAACTCTTTTCCGTTCGAAAACTTGATGAGCTTGATATTCTGGTTCTGGCCGGGAGTCAAAATGTACAATAGATCAGCAGATGGTGGAGACCCTGGAGCTAAGAGTTACATGTTTGACAGCTACTGACTCGCAGTCTCTGCTGTTCCCCTCTCTGAAGAGGTGGAGGTGGCATGCATCAATAGCTGAGAGCAATCCTCGACTAAGGTCAAAGTTCATACCCGACCAAGGGAGAGGAGAAAGAGTGGAACGCTTTTAATATACCTCCAAACTTGCCCAAGAAGGGCTGCAAAGTTTACCATTCACAGACTACTCCAGTAATCCTGACAGGTTTTGCTGTCTCTTGAAGGCTTTGAATCCCACAGACGCATCTTCTGCATCTCCATCCGGACGTCTGTGAAATTCACAGCTATGAAATGCTGATGTGCTCTGACAGACAGATCAGTGGCCGTGGCTCAGGAAGCCAATAAAGAAGAGGATATTTCTCTACACCCAAATTTCCGCAGCTTTAATGTTTGTGTCGCTCTCCGGCCGCGTGGCTCGAGAGAGGTGGCGACAGGTTCATCAGTCACGTCCTCAGAGCGTCTCTCCAGATCTTGGTGAGGAGGAGGAGGAGGAAGCTGGAGGAGCCGGCCTCAGCAGATGGGGGTGTGTCAGCAAGGCAGGCAATTAGGCCGATTCAGATCCTCCATCTGCTCTGCTGCTTCACTCTCAGCCAAGAAGCTCGACAGCCACAGCGACCAACCTCAGCAGCCTCTGTCAACTGTAATTCCTCTGTATCGCACCTGACTACTTGTTTGTTTATGGGCCTGGCGTCAATACTCATCAGTGTCGGGATGAATCCACGCGCATGTTTGTGTTGTTTCAGCCTGTGCATGCGGCTCCTCGGCTGAGGCAGCTGGGTGTGTTTTGGTGTGGCTGTGTTGTGTGTTTGTGATCTTGGCCCGTGCAGTGAATAGGGAGGTTTTGTGACGTGTGTGGGGGACTCACTGAGAGGATCAGTGTCCAGTGTGTTCATGTTGGTGAAGAGGAGTCGAAATAAGACTAGTCTTGTCTTGTGTATTGGGGATGTGTGTGTCCTTTGGTTTAGTGTAGTTGTGTGTCATTGTGTGTCGCCTTTAGATGTTTGTGGTGCCCTTTTTGTTGGACCCCACAAGGTTAAGCATCAATGTGAGGACGAGAGCTTCAAAATAACTTGGTCATTATATATAGGTTTAAGTTTGGCTCAGAGTCCTGGTTTAGGTTGAGGGTGAGAGGCTGGGGAAAGGGTTATGGCAGTGAGAGGTCCCCACAATGATGGTGTGACAAACTGTGTGTGTGTGTACCTGGATCATCCACACTTGTGGGCACCAATGCTTAAAACACCTTATTGTGAGGACCAAGGTTATGATAGTTTGGGGTTTTTTTTTTCTATTACCTTTTGTTTTTATTTAGTTTTGAATTTATGTCTTTCAAATTCAGTTGGTTTTGATTTGTTTTGAGAGCTTGGCTGGTTTATTGAGTTTCAGTTATTGAAATTGAATTGAATTCCGTTATTTGTTTTTTATTTTTCCTTCAGTGTGGGGTATTGAAACAAGAAGGTTGAAATAGGTCACAAAAATAGTCAGCAATAAACAGTCAACAAAAGACGCTTGAAAAGATGATGCTGTCACCCAACTTTCACAAGTCGGTGTTGTCACGTCAGGGCATCAACGCACGTGACGTCAGGGACTTGACATGCCAAGCTGAGCCAAAATAAACAGACTTTAAATGAAAAAAAAAATGCTTCTTTATTAAATAAAGATGAAAACAAAGGACAATTTCAACAGCAAACAGCAAATGCATTTTCAGTTAGTTATCATTTTATGAAAAAGTTTCATTTTTATTTTTATTTCAGTTGACAAAAATGATGTACAATCCAGTTTTAATTTTTTGCGAGTCTTCATTAACTATAATAACCTTGGTGAGGACCTTATGCCTTTGTGGGGTCCATTTGACCGGGCCCCAGGTGGGTGAGAGACTGTGGCGAGCATTATGGCAATGTGGGGTCCCCACAAAGATAAAGTCTGTGTTTGTGTTCAACTTGTGAGTTGCTATTATTGGTGTGTGTTTTGAATGGCATCCCTTCATGACAACAGCTTTGGGCTTTGTTATGCATATGCAGGTGTTTGTTTTTGAGTTTCAGTTTATGTTCGTATTCTGGAAGTTTGTGTTTGTGCAGAGAGAATTGAGGCTGTGTGTGTGTCAGTTTGGCCTGTGTTTGGAACTATATTCTTGAGCGAATTCTTCCATTTATGATATCATTTAGGTGGAACTTTTCAATGCACAGTGGTGTGGAAGAGTGTTAGAACTTGTAGTAGATTTCTAGTGTGTCTTCTATGATTCATATGACGTTGGGGTTCTTCAGTTTCAGCGTGGTGACAGCACATTAAAGATGCCATCTGCGACAATCTTCCCAGAAATAACCTTCATAATTCCCAGCTGAGATTTCCGATATTTCTCCTGAGAAACTGTGTATTTCAACGGTGTTGTTATTTGGATTACGGTTCGTCATAATTTAAGGTAAGTGTGTACAGTAATTAAAGGCTTATAGTCAAAGAAGGACGGATATGAAAGTGCACACACCGGCCGTGACTCCAGAGACGGTAAAGCTGTGCCGCCTACCGCACCCAAACAAGGATAGAGTCTGCGAAATAAGAGGGAAGATCTGGCGCTGTCAGCAGGAGCAGGGTCGTCTGTATATCACAGGGAATGTTTCTCCGTCCCTGCCTGCCTGAGGGAGCGTGTATAGATACAATACATGAGTGTTTGCAGTGCCACCAGTGCTGCGTTGACCTTCTGCAGTATTGCCAGGTCAGGCAGAGTCCAACAGCCGCCCCAGGTCCAATCCACCGCAGCGAAACCCGCCTCTGAGAAGCAACCAACACGGTGGGGAGCGTTCACGTCACCGGACCTGCACCGTTTCAGCACCTAGCTCCGGTCGGCTTCGCAATAAATGTTGCCGTCCTGACTCACTGAGCAGAAAAGAGGGGGAATGAGTCACCGGGCTCAAGAACAGTGGGCAGCTTTCTATCATTCCACCAAAAGAAAAAGCTTTTTTTGTTTGTTTTTTTGAAGCCATGCAGAGCCGCGCTGTGTCCGGGGGCATCGTCCTCGCTCTCAATGGAAGCAGGTTGAAGGGCCAGTGCATTAGCAGCTGCTCCGCTCCAAGTTTTGTTCTGGGAGGAGTTCGCCTCGTGCTGACAGCATGTTTTCCTGTTTGCTTATTCCCTCTGGAGGCAGGAGACTCTGAAGATATTGAGCCACAGTTCATGTTTATGAGGACCGGCCATGAACAACTGCCATTAGCTCCTGCCTCATTTCTGATGCTGATGCCTGTCACAAACAAATCCAGAGGTTTTCGCCTCTTTTTGGGACATGTTTACACGCGCGTATTTCCATGCGTTTCGCCTCTCATTTGCATGAAAACACAATTTTGACCACTGATTCTCAAAGCGGAGACTTCAGCAGTCGGCATCCCTCTGAAAACTGATCGAAACAGGGTATTAGGATCTCAAACGTCAAAAAAAGGCACTCAACTATGTATTTATCTGGCTTTTCAGACAGAATTAGAATGTTGGAGGGAGGAAATATTAGTTTTTCTTCTTTTTAAAAAGCACAAAACCCAATGGAAACACGTGGAGTTTGACAAAATTAAAAGGTTTTATGCTTTCCAGATCGGGTTTCCCAGACCTTTCGCGCCCTAAATACATTGCAAAAGAGAAACACTTTTTTTTCCGAGAATTAAACACCACCTGAGGGCACGACACTGACAAGTCACTGGGGATGAGAGTTTGCGTGCGTTACAAGGCTCCAGCACAAAACATGCTGAAAGCTCAGTTGCACTTTCAGACCTCTCTGCGAACGAAAACCCTCTCGACAAGGTCGTCGTCAATAGTTTTTATCCCAAAAACTCGGATTGTTTGACTTCCACTTCCTCTCACACCTGCGTCTCACGTCTCGCTGCTCTGTGATCGACTTCACCTGCCTGTTCCTCACACACCTGCTGTCAGTCATCTCAGCAGCGCAGCAGCAAATCACTCCTGCCACTTCACTCCTCTTATCCCGAGCTAGACTTGTAATCTTCTGCCAAAAACCAGACTCTTCAGTTCGACTTTGCCAGTCAGATTTTGACCTCATTCTGTAGCTCTCCGAGTTGAGAGCTGACTGTCAACATCCTGGAAATGTCGTCAACTAGATAAAGACAAAGCGCTTTTCTTTTACCCTGCGATGTGTTGCATCTAAAGAAGAACAACCCGCAGCCGAGCTCCACCTCTTCATCCATGGATGACAGACGGATGATTCTTCTTCTCAACAAAGACATTACATCGGGCCCGACTCGCACCAGCAGCTCAGGAAATCAGCGCAGCCGCGGTCACTTGATGGAATGAATTTGGAAAAGGCCACCACTTCACATTTGTAAAAGTCACCTCCCATTATCTTCCAATTGTGGCAGGCAGTTCTTTTGTGCTCTCTGACGTTATCTGCTCTAAGTGTTGCAGGACCAGCCTGACATTTGTAAACAGTCACTTTACTTCCTCATGCCTTGATGCGCCGCCTTCATAACCAACCAGATGTGTGTGTGTCAGGGACTGATAGCCGCCGCTTGTTTTTCTGGTTAAATGCCACAATCTTCCGCTCATTCGTGGCCACTTTTCCAAACTGGATCGGACTGAGCTGAAACCAGTAGTGAGACAATAGCGGGCTTTGATTCCGGAGCAGTGTGTGGGAGACAAACCAACTGGCAATTGAAGTGTGTGAGTCTGAGCGCGAAGACAATCGGCAGCATATTGTGTTTGTTTCTCTTGTCGTCGGTCGGTGAGATGGAAGATTTAACAAGAATTGATCATTAAAATATCTTGTCCTTCCTCTCGATCAATGCTGCTTCTCTGCAGTAGTTCTTGACGCCATTCAGACAAAACACAAAACCCGGCTTGTTCGCCCCGGCGCTCATGACACGAGGCTTGTTTGTGTCTCCGGCTTATCTGGACATGTTTTGTGTTTGTGTCTTGCTTGGTGAGGGGAAATGTTGATGAGTTCTATTCAAACGCCTTCAATGGAAAACATTTCTCCAAGGTTGGCTGAAGTTTAGAAACCGGAATTGTAACTTTTGCTGGAGGGGAGTCGCTTCTTAAAAAGAAAAAAAACACAGACGTGTCTGTGGGAGTGAATTCATGCGTGTGTTTTGGAACACATCCAATTTAATTTAGTTGTCAAAACTTCAAGTCAAGTGTCTCCTCACATGAGCGGTCTTGTCCGCGACACTGTTGCTGCCAAAGCTGTGATTCCATGATAAAGATTTGGATGCCTCCTGGAGGCCATTCATTCCAATGGTGACATCATCATCCTCCCACTGCAGCAGCGTGATGCTCTTCACGGTGACGGACAGAGATCAAATACGTATCTGTTTGTTTGCTCCACGATGGCTGAAACACCATCGTCCTCCAGACAGAAGTCGGTCTGGACCAATCACAGGCCGGCGCCCGGCGATCATGGCGCTGCGTTTTGGATGGACCAGCGTCAGGTGTCTTTCCAAAGCCTTTATAAATAGCACGGAGCGGCTCCCCGAGCGCCAGCCTCCCTCTCTGTGTCATTAAGCTCAATTGGAGCAGTAATTGCTTATAGCGAGGCAGTCGAGCGCGTCGCTGATGGATGGAAGGAAGCGACAAGACTATTTTTGGTGGAGCAGAACCACTGGTATCGTGTGGCAACGGCAAAGCAAACCACCATATTTCCATGCATTATTGAGCTGGACATTTTAAAATGAAGAGGATCACTATATACATGTCTTTTAATGTTTCTGCCCTCAGCTGCTGGATCACTGCCACACACTACCGTCAACAGTAACGTATACATACATCAATACTTTTAATTCATGTATTTCATACTGGTGGGACTTTAACTAGTTAATTACAACATTATTACAATTCATTAGTGACAAAAAAACAATAATTTAATTCAACAGTTTGCCCTGCAGACAACAGGGAACCTTTGTAGTTCGAGTTGGATTTTCCTCAGAGCAGGCTCAACAGATCGCTCTTCAGCCATGTGTTCCAGATATGTCAGAGCAAAGCTCATAGTTGGAGGTGATGTTTCAGTTCTTCCCTCTGAAAAGAACTTTCAAAGGGAGCTGTAAGACAGATCAAAATTATTTAACGTCTTCATCGAGAAATCTGCATTTCTCAAGCAATTCCTCCTGTTCCTGAAAAGATATCTTTTATATTTTGGATAGCGTTTGTTTATTGGTAGACCAGGCAAAGGCCTGAGGTCACTGAGGAGTAGAACCCAGACACAAAGCTGTCCATCACAGAGATTTACTCATGAATTCACAGAAGTGTGGCCTCGCTACTCTGCCAAAATAAAGGGGTAAAAAACAAGTTGATGATTGGAACATGAAGCTGCAGTACCAGAAAGCACCACTGTGTGTCTTCTGCCTTTTATTGCTCTGCATGTTTTATTATTATGTCTTTCTGTTTCTCTCTTAACTAAGCGTCTTTTTTACTTTCTTAAATGCAGCAAATTACTCTGTTGGATGCAGTGTGTCTGTGTCATGCTATATGATATATATGTATTTTCACAAGCAAATAAATAATGAATGACACAACAAACATAGTCAAACTTACATCACTATTGATCATTTAAATTGAGGTACAGTATATGAGTGATCTATGAGGAGGGGCAGAGACATGGGCTCCCTATGCAAGACTCATTCCCGATCTTAGTCACTCCCAGTGACAACCTCAGCATCTCCATCTCTGACTCTTCTCAGAACTCTGGCCCAGCAGTGACCTCGCCTGCACCCTCTTCTTCACCTCCCTTCATCTCTGTCCATTACTGTGGGTGACTGCCCTCAAATACTTGAACTCATCTTCACCCTGCCTCCCTCCACGGATTCTACCTCACTTCCTCTGACTCTATCGCTGCTCTTCTCTCCACCTCGCCCTCAAGTTCATCATTTACAAACTATTTGAGAAACACTGGAGTCAGATTTAGTGTGTGTGAATAGGAGTGTTTTGAAGGAAACAAAAGCGTCTTCTCGGGAACATAAAAACCTTGTAACCTCGTGATTCTGCTCTCAGAAAGACTGATGCTCTACTACCGTTGAATTTGTGATTCTAGTCCCAGGAGCTGCTTTTCCTCCTGCTCCTCAGCGTGAGCAGCCACAGGGTTATTTTTCATTTCACCTATATAACAGTCTGCTCGCTGACAGATAAGCTCACAGGGTTTGCACGCAGTCCGGGCCTGCAGATGGTACGTCGGTGCTGCTGGGACACTTTTCAGATTGCATGGGGCGGGGGGGTGAGGAGAGCGGAGGTCGAACCCAGCGTGAGTTATGGTTACACTATCCAAACTGTAGAATCAATTGTAATCAGGAAGTGAGGGAAAAGAGATGAGCTACTGCCATGACAACCAAAACAAAGGACGGGCAGCGCGGCGAAGAACCTCCCGCGGGTTTCGTCTTATCAGCGGGAGCAAGATGTTCGCTCTGCCGCTCTGTTTATTAATCCTGGTGGCTACAATTGCAGTCAATACATTTGTTTACACATTCCATGTGGATAAGCAAAGATTGAGAAAACACCAGAATCTGATGGAATAGAACAGTGAGCAATGTTCTCCACACATTTAAAACGTTTTAGCGTTTACAGTACAGCCCCAAAAAGACCTAGTGAATTGAGAAGTGTAAAAAAAGACGGGAGACCAAACTAGGACTTGGACACCCGAGTCCAGTATGAGGAAAATATGGGAGTCGATTGGCTTGATAAACTATGAAGATCTTACCAATATAACTTGAATGAATAGACTTGGTTAACTAGAATAGACCTCGGAAACAAGGTGTGAAGATCAGAAGTCCTAGTCTGTGTGAAGTAGAGTTTTGAGGGAATAAACTAGACAAAAGGAAACCAAGAAGTCGCCCATGATTCGCTCTCTCTCTCTCAGCCATGAGTGTGTTCTGACCTCCATGTTTGTATGATCTGCCTTTCCACCTGTTCCTATGTGTCCTGAGTTGTTGTTTGTTATTTATCTATTTTTACCTTGTTAACTAGACCATCGCTGTCTCCTGTGTTTCAGCTATCGCTGGCATTTGGCCAGCCGACTTCTAAATGTGACTTTGGAAACACGGGCGACCAAAGTAGACATGGGTAAACCAACAAGTCAGACTTGGACATCCTCATCTATTCCCCAATAAGAATGAGAAAGGAAGTCAGAAACAGAGTGGGTAAACAGTGGAGTTGGAAACCAGACAGGACTCATGAAGTCTGAAGTTGTCCTGGTCAATATAGAGGTCAGAGCTAGGAGGTCGGGGGAGACCAAATAAGACATGAGTAAAGCAATATGTCAGGAATGGACTTGGACATCCCACGTTACTCCCAAACAAGAAAGTACTCCTCAATAAACGTGGAGCAAATAAACCTGTTCTGGACTTGAGCGTCCAGAACACACCACACATACGACCAAGTCGGAGCTAAACAGACTTGTAATGTCCACAACTGACTGCTCTGCCAAATTCGTCCAAACAAACAAACAAATGGTTTACTGGAAACAAAAAAAGACACCGTCAACTAAAAAGTCAGACACAGACTTTAGACTTGAGACGTGAACTTAAGACGTGGGAAGAAGAGGAAGTCTGACTGCTCGGTTACTTGGTAAACACGAGGCGGACTCATCAGGCGCCAAGTCTCCAGCGAAAGTTCAATTGAGCCTCTCCCACCATGACACAGACTTGGGGTCACACAGAGGGGGATCTCCTTAAGTCCACTTCCGACTCAGCAGGAAGAACTCCCCTTTTGTAAACCTCCTGGGGAGACCCTTCAAAGTGACCCCCATTCTCCGGACTGGACCGACTGCAGCGCAGGATCCGGCAGCTTCCTCCGCTGTCCCTCAGCAAGACGGGGCTTGTTATTACTGGACATTATTTATGTTGGGACGGAGCGTGTGTGGTCTTCGGTTCCAACAGGGCTGCAGACATTTGGAGGTTTGATTTCAGATGGATGCTTTGTGCCTTCAAAACAACGTGTTGTGGTTTGATCTACGACGGAGCAAATGACAAACTTGGCCAGGTTTCAGAATCACGGCTACAGAGTGACTGAATCTCTCTAATGGCTCTTTGTTTCAAAGCTAAAGCCGAGCACCGGCAGACTCTTATTAAGAAGATCTATTAGCTTGGTATTGATGGACCACAAGAAGCTCATCGCTCAGTCCTGCGCCTCGCTTACGCCACCTGTCCTTGAAACTGGCCGTCTCTTCATCTATAATGTAATATATGATGTCCCAGACCGGCCAAGGTCACAGCGCGGTGGCAAAATGCAGTCGCTGTTTTTTCATGCTGACACAGATATTCGGAGTCAGACAGAGGTCACATGAAATAGATTTCTTCGCTGATGAAAAAGCTCTGCAGGGATACACAGGAAAACAAATCGCAGAATTACCAGTGAAAAATTCAGCACACGAGCCGCTACAAGCTCCATCTATATATGAATAACTCATGTTTAATATATATATTGACTATTTCCAGTTACTTCAATTTCACATTTTATTTGTTTCTTTTTGCAAGTGTTTTATTTTAAATCACAATATCAAATATTATGAATGAAAAACAACAGTCAGTTTTCTAAAATGCATCACAACCTCTCGAATTTTGAGCAATAATTTAATGTATTCTTGATAATAATAACAATAATGAAGGAAAATACTAACATGATTACTTATATTTTCTATAGGATTTTTAAAAAATTCCAAATATGACTTTATTTTACAAAAGGAGAAAAATTTAATTCATTCTTCTGTTTAGTAATAATAATAATAATAATAATAATGTCAATAATAGTAATGCCATTTAAATCCCCAGATTTAAATGTTTAATTGGGAGAAAACTATATATATATTTATTTATATTTATTTTAAGGGACAAGAATAGTTTAAAAATAATAATCACACAAGTTTTGTTTCAGTTGCATCATAATGAACAAAAAACAAGGCATAAGACTGAAATGTCAGCGACAACAACGTCAGTTTTATAGTTTTTTTAGGCCGCGTAAATACAGTCAAAGGGCCGCGTTTTGGCCCCGAGCTATATATATATATATATATATATATATATATTTTATTTTTATTTATTTATTTTTTTTTTTCTCCCAATTAAACATTGGGAGACATTTTTAAAAAATCACCATGAAAATACTAACTTTGATATTCACTGGAATATTAGAAATAATCTGCTCCCACCATACTGGCAGACGTTCCTGAGGCAGGCTGTCGAAATGTAATGGAATATCACACATAATCCATACGTGACATGAAAGTGATCCCTGATGAAATGTAGCAGGAGTGATTATGAGGTCAACCTGGGGTTAACTCAGATTAGGATTATTTGTGAGCCTCATACCAGGACGTTACACTGGTGCGCTCCACTCACACTGCAGCTACTGGGTAATGACGGGCGTCCATCAAAGCAGCGGTTGGGCTTCCGATAAACCCGCCACATCTTCAGCAGAGGACTGGCACCTGCTTGTGCCCGGGTTCACCACCACTGCGAGCAGAGCGCCGCGGGACAAACAGCTCTGTCAGGGTGATTCCAGTAAACTCAAACACGTCTTCACAGCGCTCAGGGTGATTATTTTATTCTCAAAGATATGATAATTGGCTGCTACATTTTCCGTTCACATCTTCATCAGTGTGGAAAGTGCTACTTCATTAAACATCAGCAGCAAAGTTTCTCCAAACTCGTCTTTCCGCGGCCCGAGGCCAATTCAGGGCAGGAAGAGAGGAAGTTGTGCAGCAGCACGTCAGCCAGTGTAACAGTTACGCCAGATCTAATGGAGTACGCCGAGCCATTAGCACATCCTCAATTATTCAGCCGATAGCAGCTTTTATAACGTCGGGCTTTACACTTTCAACACTCCAGCAAACACGCTTGACTTTATTAGGTGGAATAAGTGAAGCTAATGATGCCATAACCATAATATATTTTGTACTTCACTCATTTAAAGTAGAATAGCGCTATGCCAATGGAAGTGGAAGAACTTCAAGACCCTTCGATCACCAGAGAGAGAGTGAGAGAGCCGATGCAGGTTCCACCTGGGGAAGGACCTCATCTCTACACCTAAGTCTTCCTCAGTCAACTACCCAAATGGACCGCTCATCTAGGGACCAACATCGAGTGTCCACTTCCTTATAGCCCTGGAGAACCACCTCAGAGATCCTGTGCCAAAAGGTAAAGCTCCGGCCTGTCACAAGCTTCAAATCATGCTTGAAAAAAACAAGATCACAGACACAAGCATCTGAAACAAGCCTCCTCTAGCATGAGTCTGGACTCTTTCTGGGAGCTGGAGGAGGTTTCTAGGAGCAAAAATGGGTGGGTTCAAAGCTAAAATGAAAGAGAAATAGGAAAGTCAGTAGGTTTTCTCTCATGGTTCAATTCCAAAAGTTTACAATCTTGTGCCTCTGGAGCATGTTGACATCAACTCTCCTGTGGGAAAACTGCTCGCTTCAGCAAGTTTTCAATAAACTATGACCAGACTCGCCCTCTGTTCCCTCCAACCATGTCCTTCTTGTAGTTCTCTTTGTAATGTCGGGGAAAGTGTGAGTGTATCGTGAGAGTCCAATTCTCCAACTCCCAACTCTGTTGTCAGCGTTGGTGATGACCATGAGTCTCCTTCCTTCTGACCTTCTGACGTCCAAAGCCGCAGCTTTTGCGTTAAAAATGCATCAACATGTGACAATCCCCTGAATATGGGAAAATTATGTTTAATTTAATCTTCAAACAGTGAGGTTGACCTGAGCCGCACTTGTTCCGGTGTCATGACACTATTTTTAATCTGCAGCGGAGCTGTGATGAATATTGATGTTGTCATTTAAATATCGCCCGTTCGCCATGCGTCCGCTTATCGAGATCTCACCGCTTCCATTTATATAATTCATGGCCGTCACGCAAGCTGAGGCAAAGTCAAACATGTGTAGCACTATGATATGGAACATTAATAATGCACCAAGGCACTGGCGTTCACGTGAAACAGCGACACATTTCAGGAGTACTTTGTGTTGTTGGTGAAGCCATACATTCCAACAGGCGTCTCCTCTCGTCTTTGTCCCTTACCGTGCTCACCATTTACGCTTGACTGTAAACACGACTTGAGTTTTGAGGCTGTTCTCCACTCCTGCTTGAGGGGGTCCACTTTAGTTCCAGGGAGAGTCACTCAGGTTGGACTGAACTATACTGACTTGTTGCTTGTGACTCGATTGCTTCCCTCTGATAATGACAAGTAAATTTCAAATACCATTGTTGACCAAGTCTCTTTGAAACTGCCCCAAGTTTATCATATCCCAGAGGTGGGCTGGGGGCCAGGTTATATATTGTGAGAGGGGCCGTCAAAAGAGAAATTTTAAAATAAAAATCAAGTGGCGACATCATGTGAGATGATGAAATTACACTTTAAAATGCAGATTGTTGTGTTTTACTTAATTTAAACCACATACCACTTCAAGATTCTCACTGTGTCTCGTGCATTTCAAAATCTACTTTCAATACCGATGTATTTTCAGGGACAAGAAATACTCCCTTAATAGTTTAAAAATAATGATCACACAAGTTATGTTTCAGTTGCATCATAATGAACAAAAATAACAAAAAACAATGCATAAGACTGAAATGTCAGCGACAACAACAATGTCAGTTTTATCGTTTTACTCTGACGTAAGGAGGGCCACATAAATACAGCCAAAGGGCCGTGTTTGGCCCCCCGGCCAGACTTTGCCCAGGTCTGCCATATCTGAAATCGCCTGGACTGAACTCTGGAAGGCGGCGCCACACCAGTCCAAGTTCTTGGTCCAATCACTGTATATGATGTCCTCCCAAGACCTGCTGACCTGTTCACCTGGGGCCTGATAGACTTACCTGCGTGCCAGCTGTGTCTGAGAAGTAGGTCATGAGAACGCAGCACAGCTGTTGGCCAATGCCTTGGGAGATGGCAGGTACCGCAGGTGCCATGACTAGGTCCTGCGGAATTCACACCTGCAAGTGGCATCAGCCAACCAGTGCGTGGTCGCCTGAGTCTGAACAGTGGAGAAACCTCAACCTTCCAAGAAGACTCTGGTCGGACTGGAAACTCCTGGTTGACCGAGTGAGGCACCTGCAAACACTCTGGCCAGACATGGTCTTGAGGTCTGGAGCCAGCAAGCACGCGTTGCTCCTTGAAGTAACTGTGCCCTGGGAGGACAGAATGGAGGAAGAGGAGGAGAAGAAGCGAGTAAAGTACGCCTGATCTAGTGGCTGAGTGTCGGAGGAATAGCTGGAATGGCTGTGTGCCGGATCCTGGGGAACCTGCGTTCATAGGCATCCTGGAAAGGTCTGAGAAGGCTTCATGTTGGTTCTGGTTAAGCAGGGGGACGTTGAGCAGGGTCTGATCACCACTGGCTGGGTCGCCCAGCTGAGGGTGTCTGACTGAGACCCAAAACACCTGACTTCCTGGTGAACTTCTCTGTCATTCAGCACATCTCAGTATCCATTTGCCAGTCCATCTCTACGTTCTTTACCCAGCACTGTCTCTCCACGTCCAAACCATCTCTCCTCCCTAACTTTGTCTCCAAACTGCTACACGTCTTTGTAACATTCAACTGGTTACCCTCCTTAGACAACTGATAGGTGAAAAGGTGCCTGAATGTAAGAAAAGACCTACATCCACTGCGGCCCTTTGAGGACCAGTGTGAGACCCCTGCTCTCAACAAAACCGTCCAGTGAATAAAGCTCACGGTTACTAAGTCAACACATGAACTCTTAACCCCGGTTTTATTTTCCATTTTTTTAATACAACAAGGGGCTCTTGTTATGATCAAGGAGGTTAAGTAATATTAAAACCTGAGCCTGGCCCAGACTTTGACCCCGATGAGCCGGATGATCAGAGGTCATCCGAGGGTCAATTCATGGAGTAAAAGGTCAGTGCTGTAGGTATCTGGCAGATTAGTCGAGGAATGCTGTAGGTCACACGGAAAAGGGAAACATAGTTTTCATGCTAATCTCTGTGCCATCCATCCACACGGGTTGAGGGGGCTGCAGCCAGAGCAATGAGGCAGAAACTCCTCTGGTGGTACACCTCCGCTCATTGAGCCATGTTCTTAGTTGCAATCATGTTCATTGGACAGATTTTTGCTTTTTGCTCGGTTACCTCTCACAATGCATTGCAACAGTTTTTCAGCAGAGCATTAAAATCGAACTTGAATCCTGGTTAAACATGGTCTGAAAATCCAACCGCCGACAAAGTCCTGTAAGCATCTCCTTTGGTGGAATATTATCTCTGTGGATGATACACAACTTGTGTGAGAGCGTGTGTCGCCCCGACTTGTGACTTCACCTCCGTCTGGCTCAGGACCGGCCTGTGTCTGTCTCATTAGACCGAACTGGCAGCTCAGGTGAGAGACAGGAGATCGGCACGCAGGTCTTCCTGTGACAAAAATCCCACCCGTCGCACAGAGGAGTTCCTTATTACCCTCCACTCCCCCTCACCAATTCCTGAAGGCTGCCACCTCCATCTGTCTCTTCTATTGATCCTGCCTCCTCCTGTTGAGCTGCCTGTCTGTTTCTCAGGCTAAGTGGGAAGGATGGCATGATATTCGGGCCCGCCAGCGACGTCCCGTGGGACAGGGCAAGGTGAAAATGTGGTGGAAGTTAACTGTGATGGAGGAGCTTTCCCTGGAGGGATGATCAACAAAGTGTTTTTCCAGTGTAAACATCGCATTAAAAATCAATTCTGCATCGGTCACTTACCAAAGATCACCCTGTCCCTTCACCTCCCCCATCCTCCCGGGACCAAGACAAAGTCCTGCAGTGGTTGGCATCGATACTTTTTCTTATTGATTCTGAGTGTCTGCGGAGGGAAGTTACAGCTCTGCGTGCAAACACCTTCCCCAGTTTAGTGACCCAAATGACCCACTCACATCCAAACTCAGGTGTCGCCTCCCCCCCCACACGCACGAGGCACAATCCTCTGAGGGCATGAGACGCAGAAATGCCTCCGATTTTCTGCAGCCGTCACTCTGAGATGAGAGGAGAGGGAAGATTTCGCACACGATCCCACATTCTCACGGTTCGCAGGGTTCACGCGTGGCCCGGTCAGACAACAGAGCCGCTCAGCAGGAATTAAATCAACAAATCCATGAAAAATAAATCACTCCCTGATGGAATATTCTGAGTGGAGGCATTCAATTTCTTCTCCTCCTCTGCAGTATCTCACATTTCATTTCTTCTGTTCTTCATTTACGGCCACTTTCTTCACTATTTTTAAAGTAGGTTTCATCGCTTCACAGTAACTACTATTAAGGGGTTCAGGAGAGGATGATTCCAGAGTGGGGTGTTTATGGGTGTCACACCCCTAAAGCAAGGTCTTCAAGGGCTCCTGTCTATCTCCCACACATGGCTCCCTCTGCACTGGCGCTGATGCGGTCCTGCTAGGTCCCTCAGATCAAGACCTTGTTGTCACATGTTTAAATTTGTGGGAGATGCAGTTGGTTATGAGGATCTGAGATCACAATTCTGACTGGGAAAAGGGTGGAAAGCTCAGTCCAGATTGAGGATGTTACCGAGGTTCCACCACGTGAGTTTGCCTTGCGTTCCCAGTTCCCACTGCAGGCGTCTCAGTTGCGACACGTGAGCCATTCCGCGAGGACAAGCTAAACAATTGGTGACCCACTATTTTGAAAGGGCCATATGTCATGATCCACTTTTATTTTGTCTGTTTATTTCCTGTGTTCTCCCCTGCATGTCCATCTCAGCTTGCCTTGATTCTCAGCTTTCTAGATTATTCTGTGTCCGTTCTCCCTTCTTGTTCACTTCCTGATCCTTGCGCTTTTAGAGTTACATTTATCTGTGAGTCGGTTCTGTTAAGCCACACACTTTTCGTCCCTCCCCCCCTTTGTTCTCAGCTGTGTGTGGATCTTTCCTGCACAAGCTTATTTTTGTTTGCTTATTTCCTCCCTTTTTTCCCGTGTGCGAGTTTTGACCATCACATTACTTTCTGTTGTACTTTACTGGACTTTGTTTTTTCACCACGATTGAGTGCCTGACTGCTGTGTGTGTTCGCAGACTTTGTGAATGATTGACTGGTGTGTGATCCTCTGTTCTTTCTTCATTCTCATTTAAACTCTGATCTACTGATCTCAGTTCAGTCCATTTGTGTTGTTGCGTGGATTAATACATTGTTAGATCTTATGCTCATGGTCGAGCCTCTACGCAACTGGTCACAGGTTGCACTTGGGTTCCATGCACACATCTCTGACACCATATACATTCTTTGCAACTAGAGCTACAGTGCGCGCAATTGCTGCTTTTGTGGTCCGGCTGCAAGAGAAATGGAAGCCTTCAGTTACCAGATGCAAAGACTTGGCCCAGCTGACAGAATCTAAGCATCTTGTTCCAAGTTAAGGACTCAGCCCAAAGCTCTTGATTTAAAAGCTGATATACATACAAGAGAATGGGGTGAAGACCAGGGATACAACTGAGTGAAATGATTTCCACCTCATAAGAAGCCAGTTCAGAATATCTCCTGGATGAAAAGGTGCGAGACAATGACTGTCCCTGTCTGTCAGCGAGATATTTCCTCAGCGTGAGCCCAACAGGAGCAGCTCCTCCCTCATCGGCTCAATCAGGAAAATAAAAAGACGTGAAGTGATCCGACTGTGGCGCAACTGCTCTGCTCTTATTAGGAGAATATTAAAATATAATCACATTGGGTCGTAAAAAGACCATATTGTTTGATATTAAAATAGCCTTATTTGACTCACAAGGGTTTTGTTTTCATCAGAAGAATATTGCTTCTCGACTCTGGTGTAAATCACCCGAGTCCATCTTGAAGCGTTTTTTTATGAGCTGATCTGCCTCCGGGGACCGAGTGATGCTGGGGGAGATCGGGATGTGAGGAAGGTGCCGTGTGAAGTTAACAGTGGCCCAAAGTAAGAACGGCCTTCTGAGGAAGCAGCTGTGTTTAGCAGCTTATCATCACCCTCGCCTTAAAAACAGCCAGAAGATTCCAGCGAAGACAAAGCAGCAGCCATGTCCTCTCCACACAATTAGCCGCGCCGCCGCTGCAGACGTGCGATAACAACAGAAGGCCCTGTTTCCCCCACAGACCTCACTAGCGCACCTTTTATCACCGTATTGATGGCTTCGACATGTCAGTGCCCCGGCTTGCTTGGCATCATGCCAGCCTGGAGGAAGTCACCAGAGGAGCAGTAACTCAACAACAAAACAGCAGGACGCAGTCTGAAGAATACACGATGTCATTAAAGAGACACAGCCAGGAATAAATATGAAATATGGGTTCAACGCCATCACGCGGAACAGGAGATTAAAACGTTATTGAGCGAGACAACGACAGTCGAGTGGCACCCAGTGGACTAGACAAGAGTCAACACAGTGTCAAACGTAAAGACGGCGTGCAAACAAACACACAACTGTTTTGATAATGATCATACAGTTATTATAAAATACTTAACATTAACAATGTTTAGAAAAAAACGAAATCAAATATTGCATTCGGCAGGAATCCGTAGTGTTCAAGTTCAGTCACGTTTTGTAGCACCACACTCGCAAAGAAGCTACGTTCACATTTAAGTCACAAGTTGGATCTTTGTGTTGCTGTGAGAACTTCAAAACAAGTGACTCAGTAATTCTTGTTTGTAGCTATTAGAGAGGATTATATTCTCACCCTGTCTTCTGCTTACTTCATGTTGATGTGGGGGGGGCAGCCTGTCCCAGCTACTTGGGGTGAGAGGAGGTGGACGACCTGATCTGGCCAACAACCAACAAACTCAACAAGGTTCGCCCCAAGAGTTGCCTCACGTCTGTGATCCCGCCGCACCTCAGGGACAGCAGGATCAACAAAACTGCTTTTCCACATCATATGTTTTCACCTCCACATTGTGGTCCTTCTACCTCTCAACCCCACAAGAATAAAACCCCGTTTGGGTTAAACAGGAAAATGAAATCCTTCATCCTAAAACTCATTGTCAGGAGACGCATCTTTCTCATCTCAGAACATCGCAGTAGTTTTTCAAAAGTCAGCCAGAAAGTTTTCGGCCAAACTTTCCGTTCCTCATTGCTACACTTATCATTGATAAAATCGTGGCTCAGTGAAGAGACCCATTACTCCTTAAGAGACATGTAGCCTCCTCTGAAGAATAAAGGAGCCAAACATTCAGTCCAGCAACTTTGTAGCTCCATTTTCCATCGACATTGCAGTCGACTCTGAAACACGCGACTGTAGCTATCAGCTAAACAATATTAGAACTGAAGACAGGGAAGGTGACTAACCTCCCCCAGAATCATATGATAATGGGTCGAGATGTTGTCCAATTGAAACGCTGCTGTGCTGATGAAGCACAGTCACATCCTCAGAGTGACTGGAGCGGACATTAAATGTGGACGTAGCTGAAGTCACTTCACAGACAAACATTCATGTAGTCAAAAACAAAAGTGGTTAGTTCATATAAAGCTGGAATGTTATCTGAGCTCGACACAAAAATTGTCGCCATCGCTGTGAGAACATTTGTAGTTAAACAGCAACTTCCTTTTGTAATTGCACTTCAGTGGTGATCGTCGATCTCATCCAATTTAGAAAATAAATAAACAGCTCGACTAAACAAAACAGTGGTTTCAGGCACTTCATGGCAGCTGGAAAATACCGCCTCCATCACGTGGAAATAAAGGTGGGAGACAGTGTTGGATGAGGTGGTGTGAGTCTGTTTCAAATCTCCCAACTGTCGCTGAAATACTGGTCCTCGTCTTCCTCCTCGTCCTCATCCTCCGTCCCATCTTCCATGTGGTCGTCATCCTGCAATTTCTCCTCCTCCTCCTCCTCCATCTTGAGCTGCTCGTGCATGTTTTCCAGGGTGATTTTCACTTGCTGGAGTTCCATTTCAAGCGACTGTGCGAGGTGAGTTAGGGAAGAGGACACAGAGGCCGATTCTCACGTGGGTATTAGCATGTAAATGGAAGTCATGCGGGAGACAAATCTGAGGGCAAGAAGTGACACTTGTGGCCGCTGATGGTTAACAGCAGATGACAGCCCTGATACGATGAAGTCATCCATCTGCAATTTAGCCACCAAACAGCTTTCCTGGACAGACCATCATCGTCTTTCTCAGCCCCATCTGATTCTCTATTCATGAGCTCATATCATGTGTGGCGCTAAGGCGGCAAACACAGCGGCCGGCTAAGTTATTCATGAGCCATCAACCAGACGGATTAGAAGCTGTCATCAGAGGGGGATTGTTTAACCTGCTCCCAAACTCAAATTAATCCTATGAGTGTCCGGTTTAAATGGCAAATCAAAGAGACGGCATGGGTGGCGGATGTGACCCCACGGCCCGCTCCACTGAGTGAATGGACACAGATTGTCTTCATTCATAATTAAATATCCTGCGGAGAACTTCCCTTTGAAACAGGCAGCGCCGTCCCCAAACCTTAACACCATTGGGAGTGGTGGTCGATCGACAGTGAAGGGAAAGAGCTTAAAGACAGTGTGAAGGGTTCAGCACAACTCATCACCCTAAATCATGAGTAACAGGAGACCTCACACATCTTTTTTTGCCTTTGTTCGCAGCAGTAAATGCCAATGGAAATTAGACTTTTTTAATACAGTCAAGCATCACAAATACCCACGATAAGTCTCTGCCTCTAAGACCCAATATAATGGATGATCTTTCCACAGTGCACCCTCCTCTTTCCCTGTAGGCCCATTTGCATATGCTATAATAAAAAAAAATATGTGCATGCATTTTGCCAACAGATGGTGCTTGTAACCCCAAACTACACTAAGTGAACTTTGGTTCAAAGTAGTGAGAGTTTCAGCACTAAATATGTCTGCTTGTTGCGTGGTCGGTTGTCAGAACCAGTGCACTGTAGTTCAGTAGACTTTTCAGTATTGTACAAAACAGTCAGTTTTTTGCATGTAAAATTTGGTCGGCCTCACACATTGCCGTTCAAACATCTCATTGGTTGAAGTCTAAAGCAAGTGCATATAGATGAGCTAACCGACAGCTCTCTGACCCCTATAAGAAACTCAATAAAGATTATTTGCTGTAATTTACAGACTACATATAAAACGTATTTGTGGTCTGAACCCTGTGGCTTATACAAGAACGCAGCGATGGATTTTTACAGGCTGAAGAGTGTCATGGTGCCAAAATATTGAGCCTCGTCACATCAAACCAATGAAATCCCAGGCGTTTTATTTACAGTAAAGTGGTCAAAATGCCCGGTTTTATCCCATGTGTTCGCAGCTCCGGCAACAGAGCTGATCTCCTGGAGGCCCGGAGACAAGAAGCAGCAGCTGAGACCGGCTGCGGTGTCTGAACTTTGCACAGGCAGGTGAAAACGTGGGGAGTTCATGATTCAAGTTCAGAGCATTGTCCAGTTTGTCTCAATGTCAGTCTCAATGCTGGTTTTTATTACTAGTTTAGAAGTGATCCATTTTTAACCCGGGTGCACCACTGCCCTTTCTACGGCACAGACAGCACCTCTGCACCTAATGTGGCTTATGTGTGTATATGCTATGTCCTTCATCTAGTGGCTAATATTCCGGTGCACTCTATAGTCCAGAATTTATGGTAGTTAAAATGAACACAAGTGAGGTGAGCTAAATCTGGGTTGTAGACAAGAGCCATTGATGACTCCACTGTTGTGCACACATGGATGATAAGCGGTCACAGACATATTGCGTGGCTGAATCACGGATGGCACAGATGACAAAAAAGGCCCTTCTATCATAAAAACAAATCATTTCTTTATCATCACAACGCTGCGTGACATGATTCCTGACTGATGTTGACTCTGTTCTAATCGTTTTGGGACACAAATAAATTGATTAATGTCGGCCTGGCACTAACTGCGATGAGACCGGGGTGGAACAATGGCAAGTGTGATTTGTATTGACGCCGGAACAATTGTGCTCCACAACTGAAGGGCATTGCTTTATGTGAACAGGACTGGAACCCTGTGAGACTAAAGGTTTGATCTCTCTGTCTGTCGCTCTGCCAACTGTCGTCCTAAATTCAGTTTTTATTCAAATTGCGCAGCATTGTCCTGCATCTTCAAGTGTCCTCGAGCACATTTGCATGAATGTGCTGGCTTCAAAAAGCTGCACTGAATGACATACAAGGACACAAGAACAGAGAGGAGCGACCCAGTCTGTGTCAGTATCAAGCTGCCAGGGGGCATTGGGATCACGAGGGGGAACCCACACTGACCCCTGACAGGGCAGCGGGGGTCATCTGAAGTGCTGCCATAGAGAGTGATCTGTTTCACAGAGGAAGCACTGAACAGAAACAAGAGAAAGTTATCAGTCTGAAAGTTGCACTTCAATACACTAAAGCACTTCGGATCAGAGGTGAAAGGAGGTGTTCATTTGGCAGGTAGCGTCACCAGGAGGATGGCACCAAGATACCCAGGGAAAAGTCATTACTCTGACATCCCTCTCCTGCCACTGCCTTGCCGCTGTCGGCTAGCTCTAATCTCGGCACTTGTGACTGGCAGCCACATCACCGGTCCTCTAATAACCTTGTGTGGACTTTTACCATTTCAATTCCACACATCTTGGCGGGCAAAAAAATCCTCTGATCATCCACATCTCCCACTAAGAATAACCCTGTAATGTCAAATAAGACAGGGTGAAGCAAGAGTCACAGCCAGGCAGAATCGGTGGTATTTTGGCGACGTGACGTGATGTGTATTGGAACGAAAGGATATCAGTGAGGCTCTCATCCTGGTTCTCCATCGCCGACTTTAGATCCATCTCCAAGGTGAAGAGTCGGTCGCAGATCTGCATGCAGCGCTCCATCAGGTCGGACGTCTCGCTGTGCGTGTCCTGGAGAGACAAAGACACAATGCCACAGGTCGCCTTAGTTTGGAATCCAAATTGATGCCGTCATCATGTCACAATACTTCTCCACCCTGCCTTACGTCTCGACAACTCCTTCCTCAATTTCCCATCCGTAACAATAGGACAAAACTGAGCAAGGAGGCTTCAAGATGTAGATGATTCCTGAAACGTTGCCACTTTAAATAACCCAAGGCATCAAGGGAGAGTAGTAGAAAACAGATGTGATGTGAAGGTGTTATTTTGATCTGTGGCTGCACATACATCGCTAGATCTTGACGTCTAGCTTTGAAGTTGCAAGCAGAAAAGGTTTTCATCAAAAGTCCACAAACTTTGTCATTCATCCATCAGTTTTCTTCACCTTAGAGGGGTGTGAAAGCTGTGGGTGAGAGTCAGAAGGGAGGCGGAGAAGAGAGTGCAGACATAGTGGAACAAGACTGAAGAGCATGGGCAGTGATGGTCAAAGTTTGGAGACTCAGGAGGCAGAGTTAGGCGAGTCAGAGATGAAGGGATGTTAGGGAGGGCAGACAGTTTGGAGAGGAGAATTGGGGTTGGAGCAAGTATTTTGGAAGGAGGAAGACAACCAATAAAGTAGGGAGGATGATAGATATGTTGAAGTGGAGGACTTGCTAAGGGAAAAGCCCTGAGAGAGGTTAGAGGTTCATGCTCCCACTGGGATGATGGCTATACTCTGAAGGAGGAGAGGAAGACAGCAAGGGGCAGAACGTTTGGAGTTGTGCTGTTCATAAATAGAGCAGACCGCTTGTGAAGACACTGTGTCCTAGTTTCAAACACACATATATGTTCCCGGACTCGGTTGAAGCAGACAGACAAATGCTGCCAGTGTTGTTGCAGGAAAAACACTCTCTGAGTCATAGCTGCAGGTGGGGAATATCAACTCCCTGCAGCACAGCGGTGTCACAACAATCCAAATCACATCTCCAGCTGCATGATGTAACGCACGTCGAAGAAATGCACAACAACAGGCCTTAGGCACAAGAATGTCTATAGGTCAGCCCTCGTGCCATAAAGGTATTAAGTGAAATCAGCGAAAAAAGCGCCAGGAGGAGAGCAAAATCCTAAAGACAACACGACTGGTTTCAGCGTGAGACAATTTAGTGAGCAAACAATCGGTCCTCCGGCGTCACCTTGTGCGATGCTAGGATCCTGATAACAAGAGGAAAGCCAGTGAACCTATAGAATTACTGTGCTGTTTGTTGTTCTGCTGTCAAGGGTAGGAGCCTCTTCAGCAGATAAGAGCCGCGTGTTTGTGCCGCAGATTGATTCTCTACTTTGAAGCGCACAGTGAGCTTTCATGAAGTCAATACAGCTGCGGGAGGCAGGAAACAATCGCCACGCCAACCTACCATGGCGGTCCTATATTTGAAATTGAGGTTTTTACCTTCCCGTCTGAATGACTTTAGACTTTAGAAGCGAGTGTAACTGAGGAAGTCAGGTGCCCACATTCAATATCCACACTTATGTAAACACTGTTATGATGATCTCAGCAATAATAAGCGAAAGGCGGGGCATCATTATGTAGCTCCCAGTGAGAGCTGTTAGGGAAACACAGCGCAGCAATGTGGTTTGATGCTAATGGCCAGGATTGCTACAAACAGAATGCAGAAGGGGAATTTTCAGGGGCAACATGCTGCCCTTTAACAGATCAGCACAGTCAAGTTAAAGATGGCATCATCTCATATCTTTTCATGTACAATATATCTTAAACTACACTGATTTTCTTATTTGATATTCACGAAACGTCATATTGCATTTTCTCATTAGTTATTTTTTAGTTTTTCGAATTTTGTTTTCACAGATTCCGGACTAGTTGCTGTTTTTCTTTTCACAGCTCCTGCAACTCAGGTGAGACTTGCAGTACACAGAAATACAGAATTTCACATGTTCTTAAATGTTATTTCACACTGACCAACATGACCGAGGACTAAACAATACATTTTAGCAGTACATTCCTGAGAAAGTCTTTCTCCAATCCAGAAATCCCTAGTGATAATGTGTCTCAAAACCCTGGCTTTTACTGTAGATGGAGAATCCCGTGAAAAACATTGTAATAATAAAACGACAGGAACAGTGCAGCTGCCTGAGGAACAGTCCGAACACCTGAGGTGACAGACCTAGTGAGAGTGGCGGCAGATGAGTGATATTTATTTGCTTCTCATGATTAAAAGCGAGTATTTTTACTGCCATCAGCGCAGTAAATGTCAAATTATCCCCTTTGCTTCCTTGTTTCTCAGTCGGCTCACTTCTTGGCTGCGTTCTAAATACAAATGACTTCGTAGGAGGACCTCTGTGGTGTTACCGCATCATACGATGGATTTTGTCGAATCAACCATTGGTGACTTGTTCAAGATGTGTTTTTTTGACTGGTGCGACACTGATTTTTGTAGACTGTTTCCAGCCTCCAACTGTGGTCAGGCTAAAATCTCTCATACAACTGTTGTTGTACGATTGTTTACTGTGGCAGATCACACTTTTTCAATTAGATTTTACAACATACAATGACAATAAAGTACTGCATCTATCTAACTATCCATGTAATTCACATATTTAGTGCCCAACATTGAGCCTTGCGGCACTCCGCTCGTATGACACACTATCTTCACATAGCCCTGCGAGTGTTGCTGGTGTGAGAGGGAATCAGACTTCAAATATCTGGAAGCTGTAACAGAGCAGACCTTTGTCCTCGTGAGAACTGTTGTCCCACAACACAGCATCAACAGAATGAATCATTCTGCCAGCAGACAAATTCAACTGTGGGGCGTTGGGAAGTGTTTTGCTTAAGGAAACGCTGTGTGTAGTGACAACAGTTGCAGGCAACGCAAGCACCCCTCAGTCCCTGACAGCCAGGCTGCATAATGTGAGATCTTATCAGAGCTTCACAGAAACAGGCCTCGACAGTTGGACAAAATGCAGATGAATGTAACTGGAACATGACTAAATATTAAGACATTGAACTTCCTACGAGAACAGTGGGAAGACTAAATATTGTCTCACAGGGAAAATACAGGATCAAAGTGGCATGTATCGGTGGGAAGTTGAAGCCTGCTCTGTTATTGTTGGATCTCTATTACAAACACCCAGTTTTTGTCATCTTTGCTGTGCGTTTTTTTTTTAGCAGAAAGCTTATTTAAGCTGAATAGTTAAAAGAAATGATTTGTTTACACTAGCAAAAATATACTGTGTTGAATTAAAAAAAGAAATAAAATCATTTTTTATATAAAAAGTGTTAAGAAATTATATTTAAATTGGATTTGTTTGAGAACACATTATAGCAAAAAAATATTTTTTTGTGTTGAATTGAAAAAAAAAAAAATATATATATATATATATATATACACATCTTTTTCAATTCAAGCATTTTTTTTCTTATATATATATTCTTATATCTATATATTGTTTTTTTGGGTGGGAGAATAATGACATTTGAATTTGTTTCAGAACAACATTATAGCAAAAAAGAAAAAAAAATCATATTTTTGCTTGAATTGAAAAAAATGTGTGTGTGCATATATATATATATATATATATATATATATAATTTGTATAAACAAATAATATTTCAATCAGATTTGTCTGAGAACACAGCATATTTAAGCAGTAGACCCATCTTCATAAAGCCTAACCAAAACAAAGAAAATCATAATAAAGCACCTTCAAACCATAACTGTAGCACAACTCGAACATCTGATTAGCCCGATTCAGCAAATAATGATCTTGTTCTCCAATGACTAAGTGGAGAAAAAACCTTGAGAGGATAAAGGGACAATTAAAGAAGAGATTAGCAGGGCGATAAAACACTCACTCCGATCACTCTGCGTGGTGACAGCGGCTCGGCGGCAGCTAAGTGGGAGTCATTTACTTAAAGTCATTAAGGGAAGGAGAGAGAGGTCAGTCACCCTGAGAGTCCCGCTCTTTCACTCAGGAAATGGTGAAGCTGTCCAGCTCCGGCCTTTTTAAATCTGATATATACATATATATATATATATATATATATATATATGTATATATATATATATATATATATATGACAAGCTGGACCTTTTCTGGGTTGGTTGTTCACTTGAGTGGCTCAGACAGTGAAGATATCACTTCATGCTTGTGTAGTTCCGTCAAATATTTAACCAAGCAGGCTAATGTAACCGTCATTTTCACTTCATTCAGACAATATGATCTGTGTAGTCGGCAGTGACATCCGGCTCAATACCCTCCCTCGACAAATACAGGTGTGTTTACAGTGCGCAGCTACCAGGTGTCAGAGAGTGCGACTGCACGATTATTCCACAGCGACATTCCTGGGCAACGTGAGCATGGATTTTTTCCCCTCCAAGATCCGGCGTGAACAGGTCATATAAAGTCAACTGGTCGACTTCTGGCGACACCAACAGCAACACTGCAGGAGTTTCATCGCTACCAACCTCCTGGTGATTCTCCTCCACGCAGAACAAAAACTCCTCCAGTTTCTGCAATAAAAAGGGAAACATTTTAGTTGGGGGGGCCGCAAAGTCATAAACCTGCTCATGAATTATTGAAAATGCAATTACGGTGGCGGTGTACTGTACGTGCGGCGCATCATCTTAATGAGCGGAGGTTGTAATTATTCATCCCCAAAACTGACAAGGGGAAAATAGATTAGCCGGCTCGCCTGTACTGCGCAGCCCATTGTTAGTTTTCACTGTGTAAATGGGGATGGAGGTAATTAATATACCTTTAGGCTAACAACATATTTGTAGCGCCAGAGTGCAGCAAATAAAGATTATGGTTGAAATATAGTTCTTATCTGAAATTAAAAAACGCAGCGAACATCTAAGGGCTAATGCGGACGCGGTTTTGCTCGCACAACACGAGTGCACTCGAGCCCTTGTATCAGATATGAGCCGGCATTTGCACAAGCAAAATCTCACTGCTCTTCCGGCGACACGTAATCTAGCAAATGCAGCTTACACGCTGCTTGCCACGGCCAAATCTTTAATCCCATTGTCACATATCTAATGGAATTGAAATAACTGTAAAACATTCGGATGGCTCTAAAGCTCCACAGTATATTACAGTATATTGCCACTAATGCCTTCGTGACTCATGTGTGAAGAGTATTTCAATGGTTTTCCATCGAAAAATCCCTCAGACAGAATTTGTTTTATTAGCATTATATAACCCTGAAAATGACCTTCATGAAGTGAAGAATTATGAGAGAGAAAAAAAGTTTTTTTAGAAAAGAGCCACAAATATCTATACAGTTACAGCATGTTTGAAGTAAAGCATGTGTATTAAACATATTTTTATTTCATCCACTGCTTGAAAACTAAGTGTATGAAGCACAATAGAAAGCTAAATCACTCATTGACCCCTTTAATCCAGAGGAAGACATCAACATCACTGTCCCCTGATGAAAAAGAGCTTTTACTACTTGCTTATCTTATGCTGTCACTGCGCTCCAGGCTTTTAAATAATTTAACAGTCAGTTCAATTGTTTGTTCACATGAATAAAACTGAATTAATATGAAAAAACAACATTGTTCAACACTGTACATTTGAAACTCATGAAGACATTAACTAGAGAGACGCTCAAATATAGCGTCAACATTACATTTACTCAAAAGAACTGAAGTGCAAATGAAGGCAACAAAACATTTTTCTATAAAGCTTAAGACTTAAGGGGGAAATAAACATGAAAAACTAAACCTAAATAAAAGTGAATGCATTTATTTCCATTTAAATCTATTAGGGTTTATATTCCCGCTTTCATTTCCAGTCATTTTTCCGCATTTGTTTCCGAATGACGGCGCTCCTAATACTCCGTGTCTGACAAGCGAGCGTGCTTAAAGACTTCATCTGTCGGTCGAGGATGACTGGATCGAGATGTCATTAGAGTGGCTTGTGTACAGTGTGTTCTGGATGCAGACAAAAGAGACGGTCTACGATCTCACCTGAGCGGCTGCACAAGTGTTAGGAAGGGCTGGGCTTTAGGAGGAGAGACAAAGGAAGAGAGAAACAAAGGAGGGAAAGCAGAAACAGATTCATGCAGACTCTATAATGCTGTTAGGTGTATATACAAAAAGAAAGACACATATTTGAAAAAGTGTTCTACAAAGAGGATGATAAGATGAAGATGAGTGAGAGGGATAGTTGCCAGCAGTTCTTGTTTACCAGTGATTCTATATTTCAGAATGGCTGTAACAAAAAGGTTTTTTTTGTGTTGTTGTTGTTTAACAAGCTCTGTTGGCTTCGCTCCCATCCCTGAGAGGACTGACAGACTACGTGGGTGGAGGGAGTGTGAAGAGAGGAGTGAGTGTCTCGGCCCCCGGGCGGTGGACCTCCACTCTCAGTAGGAAGGACCACCACACGCATTAGTTCCCGCTCACACGTAACCATGCAGAAAGACACAATTCAATCTACAAGCTGCAATGGCATCATCTTTCCAAACGCTCGCTCCGCCATCCTCATTACACCACAGTCAGCCGGCTTAGATTCTGACAACAGCTGAATGTTCTAGCTCCAGCCAAGTGGTATAACTGCAGGATTTATGTGAGGTCACGAATCACACCACGCTTGGAGAACAGGAGGAAGAAATCTGTTGCTCTCGTTTGACCTTTCACAGATGCATCTGTGCAAGGACAAACCACAACGGATCATCTCACAGGATCTAACGGGAGTATCAATGTGTAATGTCCTCACAAATGCATGCATGGTGTGAAATGAATAAATCATGCCTCTACAGTCGTGTTACCTTGGTGAACTCGGAATTCTGTAAGTCGGCTTCAGGACACCATCGACCCCCTAAAGCCGTCAGCATGGCGCAGTCTTCCTCGTCTTTGGAGCGCAGCTGCGAGTGAGCTTCTGCCACCGGGAGGTCCTCCATCTCGACTCCACTGCAGCTGGGAGTCCGCAGCTGAAGACCTCGTAGGAAGAGGTGACACGCTTCCAGGTCGGCCTCCCATATCCGCTCCAGACCCGGGCAGCCGCAGCTGAAAAGACAAAGAAAAAAGAGAAATGAGATCCTCAACTTTCATGCTCATAGTTTTTATCCCCTGAGGAGAGGAGAAGACATTCAGACACAATCTACTTGATTCTTGAATCATTGATAGTCAGCAGGTGGCAAAACCCAGACTCATCAATATTCATATCTGCATCCATCTCCGTTTGAACTTACTTCACTTTATAATGTAGGAGTAAGATGTGTTTCCACATGTAAATGAATGTTCCACACGGTGCCAAGAGAATCAGAATACTATGAGCCTAAAATGGCAGGGCTCTTCAGTGTTTTCAGTGACGGATTATTTTTGAAAATGTTTGTCCAGTCCATAACTGGCAAACAGAAACCAAGAGTCTCTCAAAGAACTTAGCATCGATCTCCATTATAATTGCCCGGAACTAGTTTTAGCCTAAAACCTCTTTGTCAAAATACACAAATTGTACTCCATCCAAACCGACTTCGCCTCATAACCAGGGCTTCCCGCTTGCTTCCAGATTTACAATTATTGCCTCTGCTTGCTGGAAAGCAACCATGTAGTCTGTGTGGCTCAAAACGTTGACATGCACTGTGTGTCAAACTATTGAATTTAACATCCATTGGGTCAGATTTTGGCCCAGGGCCCTGAGTTTGACCCAAACTGCAAACCTCATCGCCAGTACTTAATTTAGAAATTTCACTGATAGAAACCAAAAAAAGAGTGAATGCACTCATGAATCTTTAGTTAGTTTGACATGAACACAAGTGAACGTTCTCACAGATTGAACTTCAAAGTAGTAGTTGAGTGAGTATCATCGTCATACACACTTAACTAGGATCACAGGAGAAAACTTCTCTTCTACAGCAGTGTGCCATCAACAGCACAAGTATCACATATATATATATATATATACATATCCTAATTTTGTGATTTTATACAAACATAGTTATCAAGAGTTCAGTGTTCAGCGTCTCCTGATTCAGCACAGACACCTGTGACCTTTAAAATATGTATATTCATCCCACGTCCTCCGTGGATGACCTTTACAAAATAAATCATTCCAGAATTAGAGTGGCCAAAGGCGGCATTTCAGAACAATATCTATTGATTGGCCCTTTTAAAAACACAACACCGGAGACTGAAGACCACATGAGAGTATCTGCTCTAGGATGTTTTGTGAAGACAATGTGTCTGATAATCTAGATGATTCATTGTCTCAGTGTTTGAACCTTCAGCCTTGTTCAGACTTTTGGCGCTGACTGATGAATGATGAGAGCACAGTGAGAATTTTTTTTGTTTTTCGTAAAATGTTGATGACTTGTAATACATATGTAATAGCATCATCATATTGAGTTCACTTGCTTCAGCTTCCCATTGATGCACAAACATTCCTCTTCCTCTCAAGGGTCTGGAAGCTTAACAGTGGGTTTTTTTTCTTGAAAAATATTTAATAAAATGTTATTTGAGTCTTTTCAAGTCGATCTCTTTCAATGGCAGTTTCAAAAGTTGTTTCAGACAAGGGCATCAGTTTGTCCAGAGAAGGGGGGGGGTGACTTGAGTGACCTCTGACAAGTGATGGGGACAATGACTATAATGGGTTTTACTTTAGATGAGGCTACTATAAAAGCATCTGCGACACTTGTCCACTTCAGGCAACGTATACTCCCTGCTTGAGCTGGTCAGACTGAAATAGACAAGGAATATGTTTCTTCTACACGTTACACGTAACCCCTTAACTGACTCCTCAGGTTTCAGGCAGTCACACCAAATATCTGACAGCAAAGTAGTACACACACACACAGACTGTGGAAACCACAAATGAACAGCATGAATACAGCAAGAAAATGAGAAATTATTTCTGAGATTTATATATACAGTTTTCAAATAATCTCCACAGCTGTGTGGCCAATCTGATACAGAACCTTTGTGCGGATGCGTCTGACAGTGTGTGGCTCTAGAACATTCTTACTCATTAAATCATTTCGAAGAGTATTAGAACCGTATGCTTATTCATCTATGTTTTTTTTCCACATACGGATGCTTCTGGAGCCTTTCCATAACTCATAATTCAAGTTATGTTGGTCCAGTTAGACATGTTCCCCTCCCTCAGCTATGAAACCATAAAATCCACACCACACAATCACAACATGTCATTAAAACGTATTTCATATTATTGTGTTCAGGCCTCATCTGTGCCTGAGCATTTGGTGCGTGGCACCTGGCTCACACCTGCCTCGAGGTTATATTTTGAAATTCTTTGTTGCACATAACCAAATGCACCCTGGCAGCGTTGTTTAATCTCTCCCTCTGTTGCCTCTGCTTCTATTGATGAGAAGCACTGAAAAGTGAATGCCACTTGTGTTCCAGCCCATCTCTCACCTGAAAAGGCTGCCAAGCTCCAAACCCTGCCAACACAAGCCTCTCTGACCTTCATTTGGCACACGGACAATAGAAAATTGCTCGTCTCAGCCCTGCAGCGCTCGACAAAGGAGAACTTTTACGCGGTTGCTTCTGAATCATGCTAAAGTGGGGGTGCACTCAGCCATCCGTGCCATTGTGATTCGCCTGCTCAGATTTGAATAGGAACACACACATGTGGTTTGCTGCACTCCTGCATGCCTGTAAATCCATCTGGGGGATGTATATGTCTCACCAAAACGTCAGTGTCATTGCCATCACAATGACGCCAGCGCTGGACTCCAACAACCAGCTCAGCATCCTGCTTGGTTTCTCTGAATAAGAGCTCCTTATTCAGAGGTTAATTGGTGGCAGCCGGTCGGGCCTAGCGTCTGACAGGGGCAGGGCGTGGGCGTGTTGACTGCTGATGACCCGGTAATAAGAAAGACAGACAGGAAGGCACACTCCTTCTGCAGTCTCTCTGGACCCCTGTGGGGCTGCTGAGTGACAGCGTTGCTCTTTCGCCTTGTGGCACACGCAGGCAGCTGCATGGGAAAAACTATGAATCACAGCATTCTAGTCTTCTATACAAGTAGACAACAAAGGGACACATGCTCATGATGGAAGTCAATACACACAGATGCCTATAACAAAGATCATGCTGGGAGAGTTGCGACATTACTTTTCCAATAGACTCATTTCTGAGTGTGAGTTTGAGAAGTAGCACTCACTCGGGGAGTGTGTGTCTGGGGGCTTTTGCAGGGAGCACTCTCTCGTAGCTTGACAAACAGTGGTACTCCACCATAATTCTGTTGCAAAATGTGGAAGCACCCATCCATACTTCACTTGTATTTACCAGCACTGACCAGGTCTATATTGGCAACCAAGCGGCGTCACTCTTACCTTTTTCAGTAACAAGCAAGATTCCTGATGGAAGTTATTTTGCATCACTATTTTTATTATTTTGTGTCTTGAAGAGTGATGCCACACTTGAGATAACTCACGTACCGAGAAACACAAACATGAATAGAGGGAGGAGATGTTTCCTCACTGATAATACTGTGTCTACTTTTTTTTTATGTCCACTAGTTCTTAACCTTATTGATCTCGGGGCCCGCCTTTCCCAGAACAAATGGCCCCAAGCAATAGAACTGATTTATAACTCTTGATTTCATTTGTGATCAATAACCATATTTGTACTTACACGTAAAAAAAAAAAAAACCTTGTGAAATGACATGAAACCATGTGATCATTACAAGATATTTATCATTTATCATCCAAAAGTCCATCCGGCAGCAGAAGCAGGTGCAAGTCATATTCATCATATTTACTAAAGAAAAAATAAAAAAATACACTTGATTCAAACTATTGAGAAAATTGGAAAAAAGGAATACAATTCTGTATAAAATAAATATAATAAATCCATGTCTAAATATCCTAACTTAAAAATAATATATTTTATTTAAACTCCATAGAAGGCATCTCTTTCTTTATCATTTTTTCTTTTCAAAAACATCTCCATAGTTGTTAACTATCACAGATTTGCAGCTGGCAAGTCAATTTAGAGACACACTACTGCCACTATACATGGCTAATGTATTAAAACAGAGCGTCTCGTGGCCCAAATGTGTAAAACAAAAAACTTTTAGTGGCCCTCAAGGAGGCGCTCGCCTCCTTGAGGGCCACTAATTCTTAACTATAGGGCCTGCACTAGTGAATACATATGAAAGTTGGTTGTGCACTGTAAAACAAGGTGTCACTTTGTTGCCAGCACAAACCCAAATATTGGCAAAATGATGGTGATTTTTATGTCATGGCGGTGTGTTGTGTTGTCAGTAACAGCAGAATGCACCATACTAAGTGACTTCTTATCTGACTCATTTATTAAAATCAAGTCACGAAACCAAGTTTACTTTTCAAGGAGTAATGAATTATTTTTTCAAGGTACCTGTGGCAACACTGTTGGCAAGTTCACAGAATTCACAGTCACAAAAGTGTATCCTTTTGAAGTTTTAATTCAAATTTAAAGTCTGAGGTTCTTTGTGAAAAGGACTTATTTGATCCACACAGGGTGAATCTTGCTTCTTTGGGACATCTTTGTCTATGTGATCTCAGGTTGGTTCAAGTCCCCAAAGCAGCCTGTCATTCTATGGCTCCCTAATATATCACCCACTCAGCAGAGGTGAGAATAATACGTGCTAATGCAAAGCTGGCACTGGTTGCAGTGTGAAGTCTATTGGAAGATGGAGAGCGCATCTGAATAAGGTTTAAATCAGCCTCCGTCCCTTATTTTACCCTCTTTGTGCTGTCTATAATGGAGCCTTTTACTCTCTAAGATGCTCCCAGGAAGTCCTCCGTTTTTTTTCCCCACATTCAGAGTATTTTAATAATTACTGTCATTTGCATGGTACAAATGGAATATGATAAATAGCAGGCGAATCTCAATGGGGAAATTGCAAAAATGTTCAGGAAAATACAAGAGGGTTTTCATTAATAAAACATTTACATAATGTATTAAATAACCCTCGCTAATCTGAATAAAATGTTTTTTGTTCTGGTGACACACTTGCAGCATCTGTGCCGCGTTGACATCCAGTTCTTGTCTTTAGCAAGGAGGAGATAATTGAGTTTTTTTTTTTTTTTTTTTTTTTTTCAAAACCGGCCGTCTCCAAGGAGACCAGATATCTCACCAGGACGAATCTGGCTCTGTCCCTCCCTGCTTCCCCAATCCTTCCCTCATCTCCTGTCAACACTCACTTCATCAGCTGTAGTATGCATTAAAGCAGACGGATAACATCTAGAGGAAATGGCAAGTGTCCTATCATGACAGCGTCCCTCCATTGATGAAATCCAGATCATAGAGGGAGGGGGAAACCTTTATGGAGTTCATATAGATTTCCTCTATACACTCTGGTTTCCTCCCATACCCCCAAACCTGGACTGACGTATTGTCTGTATCTGTACTGTCCTTTTCAAACAACGTTACCGTCATTGATCACATGCTTCCATGCGTTCTCTGAGTTGGCATTGATGCTCACCAATAAATCCAACGGAAACGGAAAAGTTTATGACAACAACAAACTCCAAAACAAACATGGCGACTGTGGATGAAGCATCAATAATGTACCTCTTCCACTGAAGACAAAACAGAGGCAGCGTTGTAGGAGGTGGTGGTTGGTGAGGCAGTTAAATATATCGCGATTGGGGGACAGAGAATTTCGGCGATTGTTCTGTCTTATTCGTGTGTCATTAGAGCTACATATTGGGTAGTTTCAGCAACACTGCCCCCTATGGTTTCCGTTGGTACTGCTCCATTTGGTCCGTTTCTCTAAGCTTTGTGGAAACGCACAGAAATATGGACGAAATGAACATACAGCAGGGTCCGTCCATACCCTGATCTTTACGTAACATTGAGCACAAATGGGAACCCAGCCTCTCACCCCAAGTAACTGAGACAGGCTGAGGCTCCTCACTGCCCCATTAAGGCAATATGTATGAACGTTCTCAGACATTCTAAAACATTTTGAGTCCCAGACCCCCAAAATAACAATGCCACAGACTGGTGACTCATAATGCACACACAGCCGCGTGACTGGCTCAAATATTTTAACACATTTTAAGCTGTTAGGATGACACCTAACTGTTGCACACTGATGTGCATGTGCCACCTCAGTACACCTGTCATCCAGGCATAATATACTCACAGGTCACGCTCAACGGCCCTGATGGGTCCAAACCCCAACTTGTTAAGTAGGGGTGATGTTTCCATGCTTAAAAATGAAAGGCCATAGAAGGGGGAAGATTTGCTTCGTTTCTCAGTGATGTAAAGTCCTACATTTTCAGTGCATAGTATGGTGGAAAGCTATTTTCTTGTAAGGGGACATAAATGTTTTGGAAAGACAAGCATTTTTCTTTCATATCAGAATGACATCATGTAGATGGACGAAGTGCTCTTCTGGAACACCTTCCAGAACCTCACGCCAAATGACACGTGGCTGTTATGAGCTCAAGACGTTTATGGCTCCTCATTTTTTTTGCTTATCTTAACTTAGCATAAGTGTCTGCAGCAAGAGAGTGTTGCCTTCTAGAACATATTGCTTTGCTTAATGTTGCATTTCAGGACAAACTTGGATAAACCCCCTTACTTTAACAAAATCTTTTCCCCCTGCGAGGCTTTCAAAAAAACATCCAAGCAAAAAGCAGCATCTGCCTTATTGACAGGCAGACTTCCTGATGCGCATCCCTGCTGAACATCAAGATCACAACCTCTGTGCTCTTTGACCACGCAGGCCTCTGTTTGCATGACTGTCAACAACAGTCCCTGCAGTGTTCCTGACTCATCCATCCAAACAGATCTGCCTCTCCAAGGATGAAGAACAGAATCTGACCCTTCAAACTCCAAAGAAAAGCTATAGGGGTCAAGCAGTTCTTCCAAAATATAGGCGTTATCCAGCTCAAAGTAACCTGGGTTGACCCGGCTGTGCTGCGCTGAAAACAGTGATAACTCATGTGGTAGACGGACAGCGTGACACGCTTTGTCGTAAATGTGTCACACAGAGGTGGCTGCGTTGTTCAATGAAGCAATGAAGTCCATTTACATGGTGGACAAGAATAACAGAACTGGAAAGACATCAGTCACTGTAAAGCTATAGCATGCATTTATAAGACAGCAGAGTATAGGAGACTATAACAGAAAGAGAAGGAAGTCAGATGAGTAGGTGAGAGACGGGGCGATGGGGTGTGAGAAAGGAGCTTCAGGAAACGACAAAGAAGCACAAGAGCATGAGGGGAGACAGCGCTCAATTGGAAACAATTTAGTTCTGTACCTGTGCAGTTTGTCCTCCAGTAGCTCGATATACTTGGTAGCATTGTCTTTTAGCTGTGTCTCTGTTAGAAAGAAAAGATCATACTTACTCATATATCAACAAATGACAGTGTTATATTCAAATATATGGATGTAGTATCATACACTATAGTGAAACTCAATAGTGATCATGTATAGAAGTGTCAGTTTTTATTGAGGGCCCATCTGACTCGCCAACAAACACCCTGCAAATCATTGTCTTGACATCGGACCATATTGGAGACAGCCTGAGGCAAACATGGGATTCAATCAACACGCTCGCGCTGGTACGGTGCCAGACTCTCCGAAGGGCATCAAGTTGGATGGATATCTTGCATGTGTTGCTTTCTTCCCCATGCTGGCGGCGTGAGGGGCCTCGCCTGAGGAGGCCGGCTGGCTACGTGTTAGTCAGGCTGGAGAGGAGGGCAAGCCGAACGCTGTTAATGAGCTCATGTTTAAAACATGAGAATTACCGCCCTCCACTTCTATCCTTTAGCTTTGAAGACAGTGAGCGATACTTCCACAGCTTTTATAGATGTGCTGCATTTTCATATTTTGAACATTTGCATTGTTCTGTCGCGCTTGTTTCCAAGAATAAGCACATGGGTATTCAGTCAAAGCGGGTATGGGCAAGTACAAAACGTGAAGCCGTTCAATCCATTTAGTTGTTCTTTTTCTGCAAAATGTTGAGGTGAAGTGGCTTGATTTTCTAACTTTAATTTCTGCTGCACTCTTCAGTATGCCACAACAGCAGGACAGGTTCTGTAGATCGACAGAGATTGTGAAACTCATTGCAGCTTTCCCATCTCTCCGGTCTGAACATCTGTCTTCTCAACAACCCTTGAGAGGGACGCGCTGCCAACGCTCTTGTACACCAGAGTGGGTCGCACCGTGATTAGGTGGCTGCTCACATGTTCTCAGGTGTTTACTCCAGGTACCCCAGCTTCCTCCCAAAGATGAATGGCATGCTTCTCTGATGCTTTTTTGGAAGACCCAAGCAGTGCCAGATCCCATGCATCGGCTTCAGTTTACACACTCTTGGCCAGAGTAGTCCTCCCAACAAAACAAATGTAAATCATGGAAGAACAATTGCAGAGGAACTGAAATGACATGTAGAAAATCACTAAAGTATACTGGATGCATCCTTTTGTTGGATTTGAAAATATATTTAACAGGTGAAAAAGTATGAGGAATGTTCAAGTTGTGGCAAAGTGGCACATGTTGGATGTCTGAGGAGCTTTTCCATGGTGATCTAGTCTCATCGCTGTTCCTTCATGGCACAAGACTCAGCTCATGCGGTGCCTCTCAGCACTTAAATCTTTATATATTGTGTCAAACAGGCCTGGGTATGGGGCTTGTGCTGTGGTCTGATAATGATAACACTTGATATTAGTAAAGAAAAGAACTATTTGAACTCAAAATAACTTGAGGAGGAGTGAAAAAGTGCTCTCCCTGCACAAAATGCAGTTTCTAAATGGTGTCTTCATTATAAGGGGGACACGAAATCCAGACCCACTTCTATGGGCTTCACTTATGGATCATCACACCTGAGTTCGACTTCTCTGACCACACTCAGGCCTGACTACCATCACACCTGAACTCCATCAGGAAGGATAGGATCTGACTGACAAGGTGAAGCAGACCATCTTCAAGAGCTTCAGACTTCATGCTGTGATCAAAAGAACAAATGAGAAAGAAAGTTTGAAAGCCATTTGTAAAGCTACGGGACTTCAGCGAACCGCAGTGAGAGACACATGGTCAACCTTGTCAGGATCTTGATGAACCTCAAGACTTTTGGGAAAACACTTGGTCGACAAAAGTACTAACTTTTTAGAAGGTGTGTTCCACTGCCTCAAGCATTTCAGAACATCATACCACCAGTTAAAAAAAACAGTGGCGGTAGAGTAGTGTGATGGTCTGAGGCTACTTCAGGACCTGGAAGACTAGCTGGGATAAATCAAACCATAAATTCCACTGCCTGCCAGAAAATCCTAAAGGAGCTGTACAGCAGAACTATGATCCCCGCAAATCCACCACTGAAAAGCAGACAAAGCAGACTTTGGAGTGTCAAAGCCCTGCCCCGAATCCGGTTGAAATGCTGCGGCGTGACCTTAAAAAAGCAGTTCATGCTCCAAAACCCTCCTGCGTGACTGAATTACACCAATTCTGCCAAGGCGAGTGCCAGGATTTTCCTTCGCAAGTAATCGCAAAGGCTTGATTGCAGCAGTTGCTGCCAACAGTGGTCCAACCACTTAGGAGGTTTAGGAGGTGATCACATTTTCAGCATTCAGGTGTGGCAAAAATGGAAATCGTCAAACTATTTCTCACTCCCATCATGTTTCAGAATTACAATATATGTGTTATTGTACCATGTGACGACAAAGAGCTTTGGTCATAGTTGAAGCGGTTTGCGCAGTAACTCCCTGCATAGTTAAGCATGATCACGGAGCAGGATTTTACCGTCCCAACTATCCAGTCACATGTCCATTCATGATGAGTCTCTTACTCAACATGCTAGCAGAGAGGAGGTAAATTATACATGCGGCCAGTGGGAATGACTCTCCATGGCTCAGAGTAAATACAGAAGCTGTGGTTCGAGCGGAGGCCAGATTTTTTATCCGAGGAAGTCATTCAAAACAAATGACGAAGATGCCCCATGTCTCGTGCGTAACCTAATATACCATCCAGACAGATGCTGTCATAAACCAGCCGCCCCGTCGCCATGCCAACCTGTAGAAAACCTTATGAGCCTTTTGGGGCGCGACAGATGAAAATGCCATCTTCTAAACAGAATTGGACAAGACATCAAGTAGCTGAGCCTCCTCCTGTGCTAAGTGGAGTCAGACATCAGCACTTCCTCTGAGGCGGTGGGTGGCTGCTATCATTGGCAGGCCATGCGAATAAAATAGGCACTAAAAAAAACCCATAAAGGAGAGAGGATCTGTGTGGGACCGGCAGGAGTGTGTTACGAGAACCTCACAAAGGCTTTTACAATGCATAAGGAAGGAGCTCCACTTCCGATGACGACGTCGGCCTTCACATGCGACAATGAAAGAGACACAAATGAATCCATCACGCCGTCCTCACCTTCGCAGTGATGGACTTTTCATTATGGTCACTGACTCAACCCTTTGAAACTGGCATCGGTTCCTGATGATGGCACTTTATTGGTCCTTTTCTTGACCATCCAAACAATCCCAACTCGCTCTAATGAGGCCTGGCGAATTAGCAAAGACAAGGTGTTTGTATTCTCTTATCCATGATGAGCATTTCAACAATCCTCCTGTTAAACGTGAATGATGCAGTGATTTCCTCGCAGGCCTGCAACAATAAAAGCAGAAAAACATCTGCAGCGTTCGTGTCGTCGAACAAATTAGAGGCACCTCCACGCGTGTTATCACGGCACCAGTGATACGCGTGTTATAAAAGCCGGCGCATAATAAGGCAGGAGAGAAATGGGCCGTCTTTGTAATAGAGTTGAAGCCACCGACTGTGATTAATGTATTTAAGCTCCGGCTGCTCGAGCGCCGGAGCACTGCAGGTAACACTCACACCGTCAGCATGTGCAGCCGCTCGCTGTATACAAAGGTATGGGAATTAAACAGCAGCCCAGCGCCTCTGCTGACAGGAGATGAGGGGCAGACTGGTATCGCACAGTAACCCATGAGACCAAAGGCGATCACAAGCACTGCTGAACAATAAAGGAGCACATCTCACAAACAAAGGCTGCACATAACAACATCCAGTGCTGGAGCAGTTATTTATATTTAAACTGATATTTGAATCTAACTCAAGCAGACAGGGCTGGTTTGTCATCGGAAACTTTGCACCACAAAGTCATACATAATGTGTGGGAAGCTCTGTTGCACCAACAGAAACTGTTACATACACATTTATAGTTATTAACAAAGATGTGTGCATCATGAAATGCTGGTTTTCTTGTACTGCATACATAGATTCTCAAGCAATACCATATTGTTAAACCCATAATCTCCCCTTCTTTAAAACAATGTAAAACTCATGAAGTGCTGATGTTGAAACAGTACAAATACTGCACTGTTTCTACTCGCTATTTTTCCGTCAAGATGAACATGAATCCAGTCAAGACTGCATCATAATAATTACTCATAATATATTGCGAATTCAGTTTGAGAATGAGCATTTAAGCCATGGATTTTGTTTGGGTGACTTTCAGGTGCCATGTGGCGTTTCACATCTGTGATTGGCTTAAGGTGCTATGTTAAATGGGCACTTTTTCCAGTGCCCCACAAGCAAGAAGTGATTTTTGGGAAGCTGTTTTGCGAAATCTCATATTCCCAATTTCAATGCCTTAGTTATGTTTCTGTGTGTTCCACGTGTGACTGCTAAGCATAGTGTACACAAGTCTTTTGTGTGTTAAAAAGTGAATGTATTTCAAGCCCCACAATGACAGTTGAACTTCCTGCACTGACTCACTGCACAGTCAGTACACATTCAGCTTGGAAAACAATATGCGTCATGTTTGGGTTTCAGGTTCATATAGTTTCATATTTGACACAGAAATTGAAAAATCTGAACCCAGTCAAGTCACTGCTTGTAAACCAAGTCCAGAGTCCAGATTTTACGTTAATGGAGAGGGAAGATTTATCAGAAGACAAAGACATGAAATGCTCTGCTGGTGGCACCTCTCGATGACCAGATTCACCAGCTGTTTTTTTACGTAAATGGAGGGGTGAGAAGACCCCGCCCCAGTCACCGGAGCAGGTGCGAGTAGCGCATCAGGTGTCGCCAAGCCTTGTTTGGTGTGAACGTACAGTCAGTGTTCAATCACACTTCGCATATATAAAAACATCTAAGCAGATTTTCCTTTTGGAATTCAACTCACAATGTATCTACAATGTTCCAGTAAAGTTTATAAGCCAACACAAGGAACCTTTCTTCTCCCCTGAAGACTACGATGAATAAATCTCAGAAGCCACCGGTGAAATCGAGCAAGCCTCCTCCCTGCTCCACCTCACCTCTCTAGATCACTTATACCCTCTCACGGAGAGGAGCTGTCACACATCCCGTCCCGTTCTCAACAGAAGCATCCAAAATGAGGCTGAGAAATGAATAAATCATATATATCCTCGGCTTTACCAACGGCACTCCATTAAGAGGAAAAACTGCATTTGTTTAATAACCTGAGCGCTGTATTTGGATGTGCACTTCAGCTGTTCCGCTGGCTGTGGAGTGGGCTCGCTGGAGTGGGGTGTGGTGGTTAATACAGAACAGAGGGTGTGGACTCAGCGGAAATTAATTAAACGTGTTGCCGAGTACATCAGGCCTGTCCTTATCACAGATAGCCAAATTACCTGACTAATGCAGAACATACTGTCTGCACACTAACAAAGGATTGAAATAATAGCAGGAGAAACACAAGCCGGCAACAGCTCCCTCCTCTTGGGGCTCATCGATTCATCCCCAGCTCTTCAATTATTTATTGGTAAATTTAGCATCACTTGAGATCTCTCTCGGGGACCAAATTATGCTCTCAGTGGGGAATCAAACCTCTAGCTTTAATGGGTTGGGTATTCATTGGCACTTGTGCCGATGGCAATTAAGAACGCAGCGGCTCCCAGGCCAAAAACCCCAGACGTTACCAGTCGGCCACAGATGCACACCAAGCGCAACGTGCGTGGCTAAACTGGATGTTTGTTTGCAAAGTTTGTCGAGTTATTCACTAGCTTTCACCTGGAAAACTAGCCAAGCCAGGTTTTTCTGTCCTCTGGTGTTTGAGGAAACAGCAGCAAATTCCTCAATAACCGCGGAGAGACGGCCATCTTGACAGTGGAGTACGCTGGGATATCTGGGCCCCTCCAGCTAAAGGAATGGTAATGTGCTGTTTGTGGGCTATCAGTTTCCAGCTCGTGTGTGCCAGCTCCTTATTACCAAATCGGATGACAGTTTAATGAGCCCCTTGCTTGGATTCAAGTGCACATGTGAAGCCTTGCCTACTGCCATATTGTGTAGCCGGGCATTTGAGCAAGAGATCATTAACTCTTCCCACATGGTGACGTGTTAACCCACTTCATTCTCTTTGTTTTAAAGAGCAGTATTTTCCAGGCTGCTCTTTGTTGCTGTAGCTTCAGATTGAGCGTGTTCTTAGATATGAGGTGAACTCTGGGTTTGTTCGATGGGGTTTTTCCTCTCGTTCTATCTGAACTGTTTGAACCACAAAAACAGTACTAACACAACTGGTTACAAATGAGCAAGACTATCAGTCAAGGTTTCCGTTGATGTTGTGAAGGGACAACGCAAAGAAAGAAAATCTCTGAACTTGGTTCCATCACCAATGCAGGTGATGCTTCCAGCTTGGTCTCCAAAGCAGCAAATGCGACTTTAAAGTGTACATCTACTGTACATGAGCCAATACATAATTCAAAGAAATACTGGGATTTCATTCCACGTACACAAAAAATGCGGGTCAAACGCCACCATCATCTTGTGACATCACGAGCAAAAACCAGTGCACTGTGCACTTAAGAGGTGGAAGTAGCAATATCTGTCAATAATAAGGAGGAAGAGCAGATTCATGTAAACAAATGACTTTTTTATTATCCAGGCAATTGTGAGAGGATGAAGTGTCTGAACAGCCAAGAGACGGATGGGCAACACTGAATAGAACGCTTAAGAAGGGTCAGAAGTACAAAACAAACAATGCGTTAAGATATACATTGGGTCTTGGTTTTTTACTGCCAAGTATTGACACCACCTAACCAATGTTTTTAATAGCTTCTTTATGCTTTTATGCATAGTATCGTCATCATTGATTACCCTCTGTTTACGACTGAAAACAGTGGGCATTTGCCGTCGGTTTCAAAACCTGTTTAAGGCAAATTTTCAGGGCAAAATTATCCTGCAGAGCTGCGAAACTCTTATATCGTATGACACTCTTCATATTTCAGTCATGCACAGTTCAGCATTTCTCCTCTTATACTGAAGCAGACTGTTTTCCATGCATTCTAATGGTGCCGTGACATCACAAAGGTTTGTTTCTGGATCTGGTTTTAAAAGTTTTACATTGGAAATATTAGCCATACAAGCTGCTGGACAACTTGCTATGCTAACTATAAACCACAGGCGGTGCACAGGCGAGTCATTTTTCAATTTGGCTGGCTGTGACATTGTCAGTGTCAGCGCATTGTAAACATATTACTGCATGAGAAAATATATTTTTTAGAACCATAAGCAATTGTGATCAGCCATGTTACCAACCAGTATGACAAATCCCGTAACCCAACATCAGTCGTCTCCTCAGAATCCATCTGACAGGCCTAGACAAAGTCACACAATGACTCTGAAACACCTTGCCAATATGGTATTTTGGGCATGTTCAACTGGAAGGAGGCTCAGGGTAAGTGATATTCAGTGATCCACTGTCCACTGTGACATATTTTTATTTCACCAAATTTAACTTGCCACTCACCAACCAATTATCTATACCTGTCAATAAGTACATTCTTTGTCTGATGATGATCATGTGACCTGATGGGTCGACAGCTTGAGTGTACTCAGTGCAGTATTATATTTGAAGTGCGTCTGGGCTACTTTACAGGTGCATCCTGGGGTGGGACAAGTATCCCAGAGGAGGATTACAGACCTCTATGAGCACTTCAGGTGAGTGTCTCGGTATTGCACGACTGCTTTTACAGGGACCCTATAGATCCCATTAAAAAATTATCTCACTATTCACTTAAAATCTGAGGATTATCTTTAGACTGGAGGCATTTTTTTTAGCTACAATGAATGCATTTTTATCATCGGTGCGGTCACATCTAGCAGAAGAACAATGAAAGGTTGCCCCCCAGTGGTAGCAGAGTTGAAAACACGAATGGTTTAATGGTTGATCCACAGCCACAGGCACTAATGGTCTAGATAACAGCGGATGATCGCCGGCTGATTGCTCGCCTTGGGGTTTTGCAGCAGGAGCACAACCCGGAGCCCAAGTATCTGCTCCTCCACTGTGGCCTCACTTCAGCGGCCCTCCCTCCCGACGCGTCCGTCTGAGTGCCTCAAAGAGTGAGGTGACCTTTTTTAGAAATCTGCCTGAGACTGATGGGCAGGAGAGAGGAACACTGCGGGAGGTGTAGTCAAAATCCATTATTTTCTCTGCCAGCGCCGACAGACCAACCCCGTCACGGCAGAACATTTGAAAAGAAAACAAGAGTCCTGTTTTAGCATCATAGACGTCTGCAGACCACGTGTGTTTATGCACTGATGCATCATGTCTGCGGAGGGCGGCTGGAGGTAATTGGCTCCCTCACACTATCTGAAGCTCATTTCCCCGCACACACACAACGTCCTTTTAGCCACTGCCAGTCCTGCTGCTACCTCATTTGATGCACACTCCCCAGTGACGGATCGCTTCGTCCGTCGATGTGACAAAAGAAGTGCTTGTTTCAAAGGTAAAGTCGGAGAAAACTGAGTCACCTGTGGAAAGTGTCTCATGGGGAAAGGAAATGTGCGCCAGAGCACTTCTCACTTGGCAGTATATGTTATGTTGTAATTATCACAAGAGCAGAGTCGGATATATACGATGGACTGCCAGCAGACTGTGTGAACACATCAGAGCATATACACCACTTCCTTATCATGAGCATCCGGAGAGGGTTTCGTGTTGGTCAAGGAACTGGAGGAGGCTCCAATGTCTATTTGACTGAAACTCAAATTCAATACAAAATACATGTTTTAATCTCATCAAACCGGAAATAAATTCTTATACTCCCCTTCGGTCAAACTTCTCTTTATTAAACATATTTTCATTAATTTATTAATGGTATATAGGATTTATGATATATATTTTATGTAAAATATATAATTTCATATTCTTAAGAAATTATTCTTTTATAGTACCGTAAATCCCAGACTATAGAGCACACCGAAATATTAGCCGCAGCCACTAAATTTAACCAGGAAAATAGATGTTGTTTATTCATAAGCCACAGCGGTCTATAAGCCGCGGGCGCAGTGGTGCTGTCTGCACTGTAGAAAGGTCAGTGGTGCACCCTGCTTAAAAATGCATGAGGATCACTTCTAAACTAGTTTTGAAAACGGAGTCCAGCTTGGAGACTGACTCATGAAACAAACTGGGCAATGTTTTGAACCTGAATCATGAGCTCAATAAGCACTGTTTTCCCCCGTGTGTCTGAAGTTCCGACACCACGGTTGGTCTCAGCTGCTGCTTCTCGTCTCCGGTCCTCCAAGAGACCAGCTCTGTTGGCAGAGCTGCAGACACACGTGTGAAAACAGCACATTTTGTGCACTTTACGATAAAAGTAAAATGCCTGTGATTTCATTGGTTTGATGTGACCAGACTCAATATGGAGTACATCCATATATTGGCCGCGTCTTCGTATAAGCCACAGGGTTCAGACAGCGTTCCCGAAATTACTTGCATTTACTTGTTTGAGTCTTGCAAAGACACCTTTCCTCTAGGTGACATCAGAGACAATAAGTGTCTTTGTGTTCAAAATAATTTAAAAAGTTATGGAGAGATTTGGATGAAACGTTCAGAAAATCCTTGAAAGGGGACAAGGAACAAATTATTCCAGTTTTGTATTATTTATTTTTTCATTTTGGTGGAGGTTTATGCTAAGTTTTTTTCCACATTTTTTGACTGACCTGTAAAATGAAGGGATAGTTAAATTTTGGATATCAAATTGAGGTTATTTTTATGACAAGAGAAAATATAACATTTTTTTTAACAACATAATGTCTCAAATGGGGATCGGTTTTATCCACTGCAGGTGGAAAAAATAAATTACAGGTGATAGGTGAGAGAAATCTTTTTGTCACAGAGTCAAGAGAGAGCATTTTATTGATTGTTTTTCCCGTCGCCTTCTTGTGAGGTCAACTTCGTGAGATTGAGTTTGCAGACTCCTCCATCCATAAACAACATTTACAAAGAAACTCAGAGAAAAAACATGATGCCTCCTCTTCATTGAGGAGACATGCCATGTTGTCAGCTGCATTTCTTCAGCACATTGTGACCACTTCATCCACCGCTCTTTCTCCCGGCTACACTTATCACACTTCACTGGTGATTTTCATTTAGATGTGAATGGCAGAGCTCCAACTTAAGACAGTTTAGTTGGCATGCGAGGATGTGTTTTTCCCCTAATGAGGGAAGTTATTTTCGTCTCTAATTTGTCGTCCATGTGTGACTTACCGTGAAGCATCTCCTTCTCCGTCAGCTCCTGCCTGAGCTGCTGCCTCTGCTCCTTCATCCTGGCCAGCTCTTGGCTGCTCCCGCAGCTCAGGCTGTTTAGCCTCTTAACCAGCACCTCCACTCGCTCCCGCTCCAGGTTCACCGCCTTCATCTCAGCCGTCAGCTCTTTGGCGCCGCTGAAGTCGTTACCTGAGCGGACGCAGCCACGTTCACAGCACGATTCAAGGGGTAGAATTTTGAAAAGGAAAAGTTTACCGGAAACGGCGGCAACTTTGGCTTCGTGCAGCGCCAGGAGCTGAGTTTCAGTTTCGCTGACTTTCCTTCGCAAGCTGCTGCCCAGCCTCTGACTCATGACCACCTGGGGGGAAGTGGAAATGGTCAGACACGGACGTGGTGAAGGGAGGATAACTTCTGTGACCTGACAGGGCGAGAAACTCATTTCTTATTCTACTTTTCGCTCTGACAAGATTCATTTCCAGCCCTCTGCTGTCGACTTTGAATACAAACATGAGCGATACTTTGTCTGTAACCTTTCCAGAGAACGCTTTTCCTTTCCACCGACAGGGAAATATGAAATCTCAATAAGATGCCATTCGGATGTCGCCGAGGAAAAAGGCCTTAAATGTCAGCGGCCTGATGGGCATGCAGCACCTCGGCTCTCAGATATTCACAGCAGAGTTGATGGCTTCAGATACAGCCTGGCAGCCTCCGTCTGCCCTTTAAACCTCCTTTTTTTCCCAGTGCATTCACTGAGCAGCAGCCGAACACAATCCCCATGATGCATTCCCTCCTTTTGAGAAAGTATTTTTCACCCCTCAAAGGATGTAACCACGGATTTTCACATTTCCTTTTTCCCTATGACTCAGTTTTGTGCAACACTTTCGCTCAGTCTGTCAAATGGGTTGGTATTTCGGAGGCAGAACGTCTCCGGGGACTTTGATTCCCACAGAAATATATATATTTTTCAAATTCAGTTTGCATAATTCCATTTCATGAATTGCATGAACTGCTCAACAACTCTCACTTTGAAAGACGAAATTCATCGGCGTGAATTTCTAAATGTGGAGCTACTTTCACGGGAGACGGACCGTTTTCAACATTCTGGAGAGTTATTACCGGAACAAAACGACTCTTTGGAGCTCGACAAAAGACCGTCTAGTTTTGGTGGTGAAAGCATCTCTCAGCTCAAAATCTATACTTTCTTTAAAGTGGCTGCAGCACCGACAATTTAATATCAGGTTTGAGAAGAACACAGAAAGGGAAAAAAAGGTCTTTGCCGAGCTTTGTGGCCCCTGCTGTGACACCTCCGCCCCCTTTCCTCTCCCACCAACACAGAAGCACCTCTTTCTTTGAAGCGTTTCTGCTGCTCTCTATGGTAGCAGATGAATGGAGATCAGTATGATGTGAAAGCAAACCTGTGACAAACAAGGACGAACCCCAGGGACGTGTACGTGGAATGAATTCAAATGCTACTCACAGGACAGTTCTAAAATGTTGACAGATTGATGTGACACCTCAAAACAACGCTCTATGAGCTTCACTTTGGCCAAGTCCTCAAGTAAGACCGACATTTCACTCCACTTTAACCTTGATGATCCTTCCACTCCTTCCATCTCCAACATTCATGGTCCAACACCGTCTCACCTCTCCACGCTCAGACTATCTTGGAGCTTGTTAGCAGACTTCCAGCTCCTTGGGTTCTTGCATGCAGTGGGACGCTGAGGTCCTTCAATGGACTGCAGACAGGTCTTCATCGTAGAGTGTCCTCCTGATCAGTGCATTCATGATATTCAGGAAATTCTGGAGCCCACCACTCCTCCAAGGTTCACCCCATCTTCATCTTCCAGCAAAACAGTCTGTTCCAGTTTAATCTAAACTGTGCCTACCCTCTCCATGTCCTTCCACATGAACTGTTGAAGGTCCATCCGGAAAATTCAAACACCATCTCAGAGCAGAGAACCATGGATTTGCACTCATAACCAGCATCGTGGGTGCACATCAGGTTTCAGGGGTTTCAGTTTTAAGGGTTTCTCAGTGCAATAACTCCTAAACATAACTTATCAAAACAATGTCAACATTACTGAAACCAGATGACAACTTTACTGTGATGCATTGCTCATTTAATGGCAGTGAAAACTGATGTAAGCATCGATAGTTACTCAGAGAAGAGAAGAACAAGAAGAAGAAGAAGAGGCAATGGCGCTGTGCTTATTCAGTTTGAACAAAGTGTTGCCCTCTGTGTTAATGTGGCTGTCATGAGTTCAAAACTAGAAAGAAATTGTAAATATCTAAACATCACATTTTTTGCTTTGTTCTGCTCTCTTGTACGCTTCTTTTGTTTATTATTTATTCATCTTATTTTAATAGGTAATATACATTAAATCAATATTTCTACTCACTCAAAATAAATAAATAAAATACATTGAAAAAGCACCATGTAATTAAGTGTTTGTTTGTTTGTTTTTTACAAAATCAATATTTAAAATGAAATGATGTATAATAAAAACCATATTTCAGGCATGTAAAGTTGGTTCAATTTTAGATCAGGGAACATATATTACCATAAATCAACTACTTATTCATGTGTGTATTTGCAACATATTGGCCTGTAAATATCATATATAATGTATATCATATATATAATCATATCTTATCATAATAAAGTCCTGAATTCCATCTTGCTAAGCCTGACTATGTTTTGCCCTGGATTTGTCATTGAAAGGTCACACTAAACAAAACCCTATTTACTGATCACAGTTCTGAATTGAACAGTTAATAAGCTAGTTATCATCTTAATAATCGTTTATATATGTTGCACAATCAAAAGTATCACCAAATTGACTTACATTTCACAGCAGTTTTTTTCTTTTGGCTTGACAGCCCCTCACATTTGTCACAGTATATAATGTGGCCCCTTGGGAAATTGAGTTGTCAAAAGTGAGAAAGTGAGTCAGAAAGAGATTTTATTTCAGCTTGTGGACCTGCGTTGTTCCACTCCACTTCCACACCATGCTGTGGCGGTAAACAAGACATCGCCCTTATCTATTGGCAGTTCAAGAAAAGAAAGTCCATATTTATCATTTAAGTTTGCTCATATATTGTCTTACCATGTCATAAACTTTCATCACATTAAATGATGTTGAATAACATAAAAGAAGATAGAATTCATCTTGCACAAAGGGACAAAAAGCCTCTGTTCAACAGACCACCTATATATACTGGCAGTCATAAAAGGGTTAATATCCAATGCTGCAGATGTCACGCAGCTCTAATTCATATCATCTGTGTTGTCATGGTGAAAGTGCGCTGAGCTTATCAGAAATGATATTTACTGCCTTCAAAATAACAGAGGAGCTCACTGCGCTCACGAATGCACACACTGCTATTTGCTCTGCATATTTTACACAGCCAAAGTGGCACACGCTCCACAGTTTGACTCCTAATATATTCATACACATTCAGTCACTGCTGGCACGTTAAATGTCACAAAAACAGCGTTCTTACTTTAGCGGTTGCTTCTTTGATGGACAGATTCAATGCCTGCTCCTGTTCCTGGATCCTGTGAGGAGAAGTTGAGAGAATGTTTATGTGTTTACTCTGCATCCACTTATTTTCTTGATGAATATTTCAGCATTCAGAGGCTTTTTGGGGAATCTCACTTCGCAGTCTTCACCACACATCAGCAGTGTCATATAAGCTCTGTTTATCCGTGAAATCACAACCATCGTCTTGGAAACGGAGTTCATGAGGACATGACGACAAATTTGTCCAAACAATAAATAAACAAAACCAACCGATACAGATTCCTGAACTTATCTAGGTCGCACTTTATATTAAGGAACATACACTACTATAAATAAACTACCTATTTGTGCAACACATTTGTATTGACTCATTAGAAAGTACTTGTCTGGTTAAGTTTGACTAGGTGGTAGGATCATTGGTGGCAGTAAATGTCTCACAACTTCATCTGCATTTGGTTATGCAAAACAGTATCAATGTTTTATTAACAGAGAAAAACTCAGATATTAGATAATTCTGCTGATAAAGGACCGCTGCAGTCGATTGGCCAATATTATTAGGTGTCAATATGAAGGATGACAAAAAGGAGCCTGACACAACCAGGGACAACAGTAGTTTTAACAGTGATGGGAAACGGCACTTGCTAAAAGCAAGATATCAAGTCGCAGCTCAGACACAGCAGCAGAATCTTCCCAATCTCTGGGGAAAACAACAGTGACATTTTCCAAAAACTGCTAGTTAAACACAGTAGAAGTCGACTCCACATCTCCTGGGGGGGGGGGAAACGAACATTCAACTTCAGCTAGTTTGGCAACTCTGGAGAGGAGATTACACAGTTATTAACCTCAAACCTTATTATCGCCGCATTGTAATGCAAATCTTGGATATTAAAATTATCCTGGTGAAAAGGTTGGGTTGGAGATAACTCGTCCGGAAGAGCTTAAAGTCGATACTGCAGCAATTACAGAGCGACAAAAAACCTTTCTCGGCAGAAGGCCGTCGTTGAAATGACAGTGAGGTTCCCTTTCAAATTTTCAAATTTTTTTCAAATTCTTTTTCCCCCTTAACACACTTTTGGACATGTTTATTAACTATTAAAATTAATTCAAATTAATGTTTATTAATTATTACAATTATTAACAACTCATGTGAATGAATTTAAACACTCTTAGATGTACTGCATTGAGGCTAGACTTGTCCACCTTTAAGGTGAGGAGCACAGTTGAGGCAGGTTGGATATGTTTTTTAATGCCTCCGGATGCCTCCCAGATAAAGTATTCCGGACATGTCTAGCAGGGAGGAGGGCCCAGAGCAGACCCAAGTCACGATGGAGCCTCTTTGCTTCTGAGTTGGCCTCTGTGTTGCCCCAGAAGAGCTGGAGGAGGTTTGTGGAGAGAGGGAGGTCTGGGCCTCTTCGCTTCAGGTGCTGCCCCTGCAACCCGACCTTGGCTAAGAGATAGAAGTTGAATGGATGGACAGAAGTTGTTCGGAAGTACACTTAAACAATATAACAGTATACAATATCATAACAGTTTAACAAGTAATTGTAAAAAAAATACTAAAATATTTTTTTCACAATACTGTACTGTGTATTTTGCCTGGTTTTTCCTTCAAATTGTAAACCTGGGATTCACAAATTTGCAATTATTAAAATGGATCTCCACTTGAAAGAGGAAGAGATATGACCAACGACTTATTCAAGATATGACCAATGACCTGTGCTGGGAAGTGAAATGGGCTTTCACTTCAATGCCCGCTAGAGGGCGGTAACTGTGGCAAACACGTGGGACTTGAACCAAACCGTTTAAAGCCTCTGCTTATTGAACAGACGAAGGTGTTTTAAAAGTAAAAACACTGCTTCATGAAGTTCCGTTTGATGGTGTTTTCATCTTCCTACCTCACCAACTGATCGACCAGACGTCTGTGTTGTTGTGCAACACATGAACTTGAGAGTAAAACCTGCCTCTCACACTCGTGTAACTGTGGTCAGCAGCAACATTTTCAGACTGGGGTGAAAAGTTGACCTTCCACCAGCGTTCCAGATGCATTAACGCCATGTCAATATTTCAGGATGTAATTACCTCATGTAAATTTGCAAACAGGAAAAGCTATTAAGGTCATATTATGAGCAGAAATTAATTAATTAGCTGCTTGAGAAATGGGCATGAAATCCATGATGCGTGACACTGTAACCTTGATGGCATCGCAAGGCCGTGTCAGTGAAATCAGCATGCCCTTTAAATGTTATTCAGCCTTATGCTCCGGATGAGTCTGAGACGCTGCTCGTGGATTTACAGCTCAAGCTCTCCTTGAAACGGGTGACATTTCCTGTTTTAGTTGAGGATGCAGCGCCATCATCGCCAGGAAATGTGAGAGCTAAATATCCAATCTGGGGGTTGCAGTTTCAATCAGGAGTGAGAATAAATGCTTCCCAGTCGAGGTGAGAGCGTGTCACACATCAAATTATTTCAGAGACGGAGGGTCATGGCACGCAGGAGGCGATAAGTACGATTTACACGCGGCTCTAACAAGATGGAAGACAGAGACGCAGCTCACTTGAAAGCTATTAATGTCACCCTGATCACCTGCTTCAAAGGAAACCATTAGAATTCAAGGCAGCGTCAGGCACAGGCGAGGGAGGGAGTCGTGAAAACATCCTTTATGAAGCTGAACACATTGTGTCAATCGCAGTCAAATCCACTTCAAAACATTGTGTTAAAAACTTAAACATCGCAGCCAACGTCACTGCAGCACATGACAGAGTGATTAAGCGCTTGACATGCCAAATAAAAATCGGGCTTATAGAATAAGCTGTGACTGTGGAAGAGACGCGCTCCAGGGGCAGATAAAATCTGTTTTGACACAGGCAGCTTCCACAAAACTGCTGCGACTCATGACTCTCTAGCACCTTCATGCGGTAATGAACGGTACTACAGAAAATATCTACACCATTATTTCTTTTTATTTAATAAGAAAATAAAATAGACATATAATATAGTTCCAAAAATGTGTGTATGTAGGATAAGATCAATATTAGTGATGAAGGAGTCGAGATTTTTTTAAGATGAAACGGTGAGTGTTTGTACGATAGATTCAAACTTCATGTTCGTCCTCGTAACTGCTGTGATGCCGCTATTATATCACTGATAGATTCTTTTATGTGCTCTCGAACACATTAATCACTCTCTTATCACGTACCACTTATTCACAATTGCTAGCACCGCAATATCCATGTCTATTGAACTTTAAATGTAATTTATTAGTGCAAGGATGTCATTGAAGCCAGTGAAACAGACCTGTGTATCGCAGCCGGAGGAGACACTGAGATCTGGGTGCGGTTTTCAGAGTGCACCAGGTCCTGCAGGGTACGCCTCAGTTCTCTCAGCTGGGTCACCGTGTAGTTCTTCAGCACAGATCCCTCCAGCTCCTCAGCCTCCCTCTGCTGCTCCTCCTGCTGGATTTGCAGCTCCAGACTTCGACTGCGGTTCTTCAGCTCGGCCAGCTTCTCCTGTAGCTCCTCCATCTCCTCCTGCAGAAAAAAAAGTCAATGTAAAATCATCATAAAATGTAAGAATTAAAGAGCATGTGACAGAATGATAAAAAAAAGTTTATTTAAAAATGAATATTCATGTAAAATGATGTAAGAAAAAATGCACCTCCACTATTTCTTTCTGTTTTAAAAGCCGTTCTTTGCGCTCAGAGGAATTCTGGTGCTCTCCAACCTCCAGTTCTGAGTCGTCTCTGTTCCAAAGACAAAAAAGTACTTAAGGTCAACGGTCTATGAAAAATTGCAATGGCTGATCGAGGCCAACCCTCTCTACTGAAATACAGATCATAATGTTCTCTTCTGCCGCATGTGACAACGTTGAATTTCCCCCTGATAGCTTGACTGACCTTGCTGGTCTGGCTTCAGTCCTCTGGAGGACGCTGTGCACCACCTGACCGAGCTGCTCGAGGAAGAGGGTAATGCTGGGCTGTCTGGAGGGCAAAGCCAGCTGCAGATCCCCTCGCTCTCTGGACAGTTCCTGAAGCTTCTTCCCAAAACGCTCAGCTACATGAAAACAGAAAGAGATCAGGAGAGGGGATAGATGTAAAGCAGTTCATCTCAGATGTCACATGGATCCACATTTGGTCAGAGCTTTATTATATTGGGCATAATCTAATAGGTTTAAAATGTATGAAAATAAATAAGAACCGGGTTAGTTTGTTCCTGTCTAAACACAACTGGTGGTGTATGACCCTCATGTCAGTCAGCACCCTCTTGTTCAACTGTATAATGCCAGGGATTCATCGTTTCATACCACTTTACAGAGGGATCTTTAAGAGAGAAAAGGAAGTGAGCTGAATGTTCTGATTTCAACATTCTGTCCTCACGTGTTCATCAGACATTTCAGTGTGACCTACTGATACTGCGATGAGTTAATCCAATAACAGCATCTGACTATACTCCAAATGCATCTTTGTCTCATAGATATCATGATCCAGATGACCGTCTCAAGAGTGAGCTATTTCAATAAGTGCTTGACCTCCTTTGTCAAACGCTGAAACCAAATTCAAAGATATTTGTCAAATAGAACACGAGTCCTTCATTAAAGTTGAAGCGTCACTTGTGAAACAGACCGTCAAAGGAAAACATGGAATCTCTTACCTGCATCATAATCGTCATCCAAAATAGCTTTCTGTTGCAGTCGTTGAAGCCTCAACATCATGGATTCAATCTGACCGGGACAGAGAACAGAAGAGCGATTATCCAACAGTCCAGTGTCCAACTGGTATTTATTCAACGTTCCAGAAACGTGGCACTGACATGACACTGTGATGATGCCAGGTTGTCAACAGTGAGAGAAAGTACTGGGGCTCAATTCTAGATCCATTACAGAGTAAATATATACATTTATGGGGACCGGTACAAGACAATTCAAATGGAATATAAAGTTATGGTAATATTTTCTTTACTTCAGCTTTAGTTTCATTTATTTCCATGTACTTATTGAATAACAGTGAAAAACTTTCTTCTTCTTTATTTTACAAAGTTATAAACAGTTAATCGGAGAGAACTACTTCATGTTTTATAATTACAATTCCACAACCCTGCATTATGATATGTAAAGAAATACTTGAAGATCTATAAACCAGCATTGGTTACTCATTCAAGCACATTGTGGACAGCATTTTTAAAAGTGCTACAGAAAAAAACCTTTATTATAATTACTTAAACATAACTGTTAGGAGGCAAATATAGTCAAATAAACTGGTGAGTATTTTTTCTTGGATACTATTATACTATACTACTTATACTATCTTCTTCCTGGAAATTTATGTTTGATATAAACTGAAAACGTTCTATTGAATAAGAACTGGAGACATTATTTTCAAGCTATATTATGAATAGTTAACTCAGAACCTCCAGCTCATTGGGTGAGTAATCTGTTATGGGAAAACTCATGTTGTTAAAAGCGTTAAAAGTGACTTCAGTCACCGATTGATCTCACCTTGGTGTACGTGCGGTTGCTCTGCAGACAGTCCTGCAGCACGCACTCGTGCTTCTTCACCAGAAGGTCCCAGCCCTGGTCAAGAGCGGGCGTGGCGCTCTCATATCCAGAGGATGCCGAGGCCGTGTCCGAGTCCACCGACAGCGAAGACGTGACCTCAGTGTCCAGCGGGGGGGAGTCGCGGTCGGACAGGAAGTCTTCCCTTCCCTTCCACGCTGTTTCCCGCCAAAACCTTCCGTCTGAAGAATGACCTTCTTGGCTGCCGCCGAAAGAGAAGCGCTTAGAAGCAGGAGGCTCAAGGCATGAGGCTTCAGTTTCTGGTGCTCTGGTCAAGCCTGGCTGTGTAGTCAGGGACTGCCTGATGAAGCTGAAGCTGGAGCTGAAGGTGTCGCTAGTGAGTTCAGTCTGTGGCAGCAACTTGTCATGCTTCGAGGTGCCATCGCTTTTGCCCACAAGAGGAGCAGAACCACAGCTAAAGTTAGAAGTCCAAACACCTCTGTTGTCTTCCAGGTCACTCGCAGACATTCTGGCAGCAGGTCTCACAGTAGTAGGTGCTTCACTGAGATTCTCATTCAGAACACAAATAGTCCCTTCATCCTCCTCTTCCTGCCCCTGGTCTCGCCCATCAGTAGTGCTCTGTAGTCTGGACTGCTCTCCTCTCATGTAGCCCGGCTTCCGGTGTTGCCTCTTAGCATCGGAACTGCCAGCTGCCCGTGCCACTCCGCCACCTGTCCAAGCAGAGATTAACTATTAATCTGTGCAAGGAGATAAAAAGTGACTCATTCCGATGGCTGGATTAGCAGGCCCACTTGGCACGCTGGGAAATCTGTGAGCACAAGAATGTAATAAATCTCTGCCTTGAAAGCGCGAAGCACCACATCAACCCTGGGCAACTGAGAGGCCAGCAGCTGTTCCAGATGTGGGGGAATGAGGTGAACACATCGTGTGAATACACAACTAAGGTTTAAAGAATAATCCACCTGGCATAAAGAAATCAACCAGAAGTAGCTAGGCAAAAGGGGATGCAATTCTGATTTAACATCATTTGAGCGCTACAACAGTGTCACAGTCGAGATCCCTGCGATTATTCCCAGCTACACAGGGTGAGAGGAAGAGGATTCCCAGGACAGGACACATTTTTGGACCGGTAAACTGTGGTGTCCACAGGAAACCCATCGAGCTGAACCAAGGTCCAGCCATGGGGTCAGCAGCCTGAGTAAAGCGGATCAGTCTTCCCACTCCCCAGAAACCTCTGAGGCGTTCCCAGGTCGCCTGAGAGACATAATCTCTCATGCTTATCCACCATCACAGAGGCACGAGGAGAGGGCGCCCAAGCCACCTCAGCTGTCCTCTCTCATGTGGAGGAGGGGCTCTACTTTGAGCCTCTCTTGGATGACTCAGCTTCGCACCCTAGTTTCAACTGTATGTCCTCATCAAACACGATATACAAGTGAATTTATGTGCTTCTTTTGGATATGGATTTTTTTTACTATTTTTTCAAGTTTTTTTGGCACTTTTTCATGGTCATTTTTTCATGCATTACAACAATGGCATACAAGTAGATTCATGATCTTTTCCGAGATTTCTTTTGAAATTTGTAAAAAGTAGGGCACGATTTTTTTTCCTCTTTTAACTGTTTCTTCACAACTCATGTTGTACGCAAAACTGCTGCGAACAGCTTGTCTTGTCTACAAATCTTTCCTCTCTGCATACGTCATCATAAGAGTTCAGATTTCTCACCGTTTCCATTTGATGGGACAAATTATGCCAGAATTTTTGTCTTTCATTTAGCAACATTTTGTTTCCCAATTATTAGCTGAGTTAATTCATCATTCTTGTTATTGTGTAGTTGTATTTTCAAAGACAAAAACAAGTTTTTCAAAAGCTATCCATTCATCCATTCACTCATGTGCATTGGTGAGAAGAAGAGTTTGTCTTAAATGCTGACACATTAATGTCTAAGATTTAGTAGCAGCTCAAATGTCTGAATGAACAGGCCTTTTGTGTCCATCTGTGCAGCTCCGTCTCTCTGCCCACACACACTTTGGACACTCAAACTTTTGTCCTCCGAACAGTGTGAGGATTCGAGATCAACTCATTCAAACTAGTGTTACATTTATTACATTTCTTTAAATTGGCGGTATGTTTTGGATCATCTTCTTCCCTCCCACAGTCCTTTGCGTGCCTGACCTCACATGACCTTCGATGATGTCACTTTTTAACTGCAGAGAGACGCCACTTAAGGGACAGAGCTGATGTGGAGTAGGAGACAGAGGGGGTGTTCCCATTGTCTGGGTTTGTCCACTGCACGCTAAAAGCGATCCTTGTCCACACTGACACTCATGTTACACACAACTCGATTAGTGTGTGTAAGCCGGCCCATAACCGGTGAGAGAAAGTCGAGACTCTCAGGTATAGAATACACTGGAGAACATTCACCATATGGCCCGGCCCATGTTATTAACGGTCACTTGGAAGAATGGAAGCAGTGATACAGTATCCTCTCCATGTTTCGATTACACAAACTCTTCTCAGCAAAGGGGAAGGAAATGCCTGCAGGCTCATGTGTGTGTCTGACAGAGAGAGTCTGAGGGGGGTCAAGAGAACGCAAGTTGCCACTTCCTGTCCAGATTCGCTAAAATAGTTTGCAGGAATTCCGGCAGCAAATCAGGAAAAGCCAGGCGACTTCAACATGGACAAACCACTTTCAATGCTGCTGAGAATTCAGGAGAAGCTGAAGTGCTTCAGCTGGCCGACTCCGATTATTTACCTTAGCAGATTGCAGAGGCCCAAGTCCCAGCCGTGAAGTCAAACACCGCGTCTCATTGGCTGCTGAGAGTGCTTCCACCAACCAAGGGTGGAATGTGGAGGAGCTCATGAAAACAGAATGGTCGGAGGAACAACAGATCCCGCACACACACAAGCACACACGAGTCTTTGAATGTGCCTGTCAGCAGCGCTGCTCGGCAGATGTGTGTGACTCAACTGGGAAGTGAAACTCTGTCCTGCGCATCTTTGATAATCACTCAAACTGAGAGTGCTATGGTGGTGATAATCACAGACTAATAAGGACCAACACTCTCTTCTGCGACTCAGAATCCTCCCCAAGCCTCACTTCCTGTCAGGTCACATGGGACTAATAAGACACCAGCTGGATCTGGGGGACTGACGACAGATACTGAGATGCTAAGCCGCAGCCACTTGGAGAGTATCTTACCTCCATTTTAAAAAGAACACATTTATTTTATGTATTTTTTATTATGTATTCTTTACTGTTTCTACCTTTATTGTCAACAGTCTGCACTGTTTTTTGTCATGCCATGTTTATTTATTATGTATTTTTCAATAGTTTCAATTTCTGGCATGATGGTGGATCATTTTTGTTGTTACTCCATCTTTGTTGTTTTTTGTAATATTAATTATTAAAGCGATTTCCATTTTTACATTGACCATTTATTTCATTATTCACTATTAATGTGGCTGTCACTTTTATTATGATTATTATTATTATTGTTGTTGTTGTTAAATGAACTACATTTTTCTTTTCACACATTCAAATATGTATTTATTATTAAAGCTTTAAGGAAAGAATATTTGTGATTTTTTGGGGGGGTATTCATCAATCTGACCCATTTGTCTGTTTTATCTGTTTTGCTGTGTTTATTTGGGAAGCTTTAGGGGGTGACACTGACTGACACCATCTACCTCACAGATGTGCTTATATTTGACATTCCATAGCTGATGTGGGGCTGAGGGAAACCAGAAAGCTGCTCCACTACTCCTCATGCTTCGTGTACATCTTACAAGAACCTGTTAAATATGTCAAATCCAGTCTCCACTCGCAAGAGTCAGCAGACCAATCGCATTTGTGATTAACCAACTGTGGAATTATCACACACTTTTAATGAGCTTTTCTTCAGCACATTACAAACTAATCTTCATGATGGCCATATGTTTACTTCCGTCACACGTCTGTCTGTCCATTCTGTGAAGAACAGTAATCCCACTGGTGACCTGCACCTCAACTTTGTTCATGAAGACAGTCACATTCATGCACGTTTTATTCCAAATTCAGACCTAAAACTAATGATAATAAAATGAAATATTACAGTGACAATAACCAATTGTTGTTCATTATGATAAAGGGGTTTTTTTGGTTCAGTCGCAGTCGAATGATTATATCAGCTTTTGGTTTTGATGCTATGATTTGTATGAACAATAAATACACCTTTAGACAGCTTTATTGGCTGTTTGAAAATAGCATACTTGAGGCCAAAACCACACTAAGTTGAGCTGATGTTTTTGACCGAACACTACATTGGCTGAGGACACATGTTTACCTTCATACCTCGCATGTGATTCATATATTTACAGCTTATGTAAGAATTTGAACTCGCAGGACGTTTGGGGATGGGAGAATAACGCTTCAGCTGGAGTCGAACTGTGACCAGGAAGACAAAGCTTCTACAGTGCAGTAGAGAACAGCCAGATAATGGACGGCATCATTGACAACAGCGAGGAAAAGAACCGCGCATTAATGCATTACAACAGCTGCTAGGAGCCCGGAGGCTAGTGTCACAGGACTTTTACCTTCAGTCTCTTGGCGGGTGGGACGGACGGAACCGCTTTGACAGCCCAGACCCAGCAGTCCCGCAAACATCCTCTCATCCAAACTGGGTCCAGAGCGAGGGTCAGATCCCGGTCCAGCAACTCACGACCACCATGTTTGTACGAGAGTGGGAGTCAAGCGAGAGGCCTGAGCTCATTTCCGCCGTGGAAAAGTGAAGCCTGTCCGTCTCCAGAGCCGGACTCGATTTAGAAAGAGTTCAAAACAGTCCCGTTTGTTCTCAGCAAATATTTCCAGATGTGGTCCGAGGGAAGTGGATTCAGCCCAAACAGCTGCTGCTGCTGCTGCTGAACTGACGCTGCGCAAGCAGGTAAACGGTGGAGGAGAAGAGCCGAGATCGAAGAAGTTCTGGTGATCCGATGATAGAGAGAACCGTTAGCTGCTGCGCTGTCGTGTCGGAGCTGAGACGTGTTCAGGAATCCGACTCCACAACTCTTCAGACCGCCTCAGCAGCCAATGACGTCCCTCCTCCCTCTTCCACGCAGATCAACAGCCGTCCTTCCTCCGCGGTTTGACTTTTAATGGCGTTTATTAGTGTTTAAAAGCGTGTGAAAGCGACAGTTATGACTCAGTATTGAAGCGACACATACGTTTCTCACCTTCGTCACACACCAACCCAGGAGACTATGCGGACCGTTGGGTTTGTTGTGGCAAGTGCCTTGCTCAAAGGCAGGCAGGAGCTAAACTTGCAGCTTTGAGGGCTTCACTGTTGAACAAATCTTTTGACTGTATTCTCCTCTGTTGCTGTCATACAAACCAAAACACTCACTGTCTTCAACTATACAGTATACCAACCTATTCTGCTCGCACAATACACACAAAACCTGCATCAAAACACACATGAACTACTCGCATGTTTGTATCTCTACCCTTGTTGGGACCTCTGAAACTTAAAACCCAAACCCAATTATAACAACCCAGTTATTTTTTTAAGTCTTCATCCTTAAATTCAGGCTTAACCTTGTGGGGTCCAGCCAAAGAAGACATAAGGTCACCATAAGGATAGTGTTTTGCCAAGAAGTGGACCCCACAAGGCAGGATACGCACATGGATTAAAGTATTAGAGGAGCTTGAAAATAAACATCCATGTATTCATTCATTCATATTCATTCAATAATGACACATTGTTAAACCGAGACACACACACCAAGACACACAAACTACCCACACTGAACTATACACAAACCAAAGCACACAAACTGAAGACTTAAACACAACCAAGCACACACACCAAAACAAACGCACAAATGCAAAGTATAGTATATAAAATGTATACAAACTTAAACTGAAAAACGTATATCATTCACCTGTGCCACACCTAAAACACCTGCTGAAGGTCCACACAAAAACAAGCCCACACCCCTCTATATAAGGAACACACACTACCATACACATCCACAACAGGAAGACACACACCAAAACACACACATAAAGAAATGTATACTCCAACTAAAAAACATGGAACATACACCCCCTGCACACACAGTTTAATCACTCTGAACTCACTCACTCACTGAAATTAAATCTCAACTGAAGCCTCACAAACTGCCACACAAGCACACACCAACTGAAAACCAAAGTACGCCTTTCACGCCTGTGACTCCCTGAATACACAAACCAAACCACACAAACCGAAGACTTAAACACAACCAAGCACACACACCAAAACAAAGACACAAATGCGAAGTATGGTATATAAAATATATACAAACTTAAACACAAAAACGTATCGATGCACTTGGCCAGACACACTATAACATAACACATTCACATAGAACACACAACAAACATCATCAATATCTTTTGTGTGGCAGCAGGGTGTTTGTGTTGTGATGCTTCAGTTCAGTTACTCAAATCCTCCTCGCCTGCAGCACATTGTGCGTCTTTGTTTCTACTGTGAGAGGAATGCAGGAGAAGAAAAACGCCATTGAGTGGCATCAAAGTCTTTTCAAGCTCCTTCCCACTCATCTGAACTCCTCTTTCATTCGTGATGGACAAGACTCGGGGAGTCTCCCTTGTTAGCATTCAGCCTGCAGGAGAGAGAGAGAGACGCTCACATGTTGGCTGGGATCACCTGCAGAGCATGAGAGTGTTGAAGCTCTTAATGTCTTCTGGTGAGCAGATCTGTGCACCGCCTGTTGACTGTCACCATGGTGGGCAGCAGAAGAACATCATGACATACGTCAGCTCGCTCTTTTCACGGAGCTTCTACCTCTTAACGGTCATGGTTCTAACCCAACTTGACGCAGCATGGTGCTGGTGTGTGTTCCAAATCCAGTCGCTGGCCAGTTTCTTCCAGCTACTGTGTCGTCGGTCTGCCCCATGGCCTCCTCCCAATGGATCAACTCTGTTCAGGAAGACATAGGAACTCATGTCGCTCTTCAAAAGAGAAGCATGGTGCTGGACTGAAGTAGAGTAGAACCCCCATTAAATGAAGGTCACATTTATATACGTCATTCAAATGCCTTTATATCAGGTTAGTAATGAGTAAATGCTTATTTCAGTCGTCTCAAATGCACTGCATTGTAAACGTGTTAGTTGACAAATTACATGACATGTTTATGCATATTATATCATGGTATATGGTTTCTTAATTGCTCCATTACATGCATTTCAGCCAATAATTCTAGGATACTCTGAGTTTGAAAAGGAGCAGAGAAATCCTTAAAAATGTAGCGCCAAGTTGTAGTACGCAGAAGAGCCAGCAGAGGGCGGGATTGGAAAACATAAAAAAAGGACTAACTCGGACGCCCACTTGCGATGTTGAGCTTTTTTTTTGGGAAAGCGGAAGACATTAGTTTGAAAGGAAAGCTGTCAGAGTGTGTGAGCATGTGTGATGTGGCTTCCAAATAATATGCATGGTCAAATGTATCACGAGCTAAATGAAGAGAAAAGTCAACTGTGCCAAATAATTTTATTGTAATAAAAACTCAACAGTCATAGGACAAGTTTCCAAACTTCTCGGCAAGTGCAAAGGACACATAGACACAACAATGAAAGGAACAACTCCCACGGCAGCGGGTCTAAACCACACCATCCTCCGGGTCGATTAGTGTATTCCGGCTGGAGAAGACGTCAGCGAGCATGTGTTTGGGGATCTCGGAGCCGCGGACCCGCAGCGTGTAGCAGGCGTCCTCCACCTTCCCCAGACTCTGCTTCAGCGTGTGCAGCTTCTTGGACACCTCATAGGGGCCGGTGTTACCGATGAGGGAGAAGCCGTCGTGGATCTGCCGCAGGAACTGGCTCAGCTGGAAGGGGGTGTCGATGTCGCCGTTGCCCACGCTGCCGATGCACATGCGCATGAGCTCTCCCGTCAGGTCGGCGACACCGAGCAGGTAGTCCGCGGGCGTCACATGGAAGGTGAGGACCTGAGCTCCCTGCGCCAGAGGGTCATCCACATCCTGAGGCAAGAGAGACACACAGAACACAAATATAAAGTGTATAGAAGAAGAAGACTTATCCATCTTCAGCGATTAATTATCGTGACGCTAGAGCTTTCGTCGTAGAGAAGCCAAAACTTTCGAATCAAAGAGAGACTGTGAATAGTGTGCTATTACTGTTCTCGGACCCAAGTGCCAGAATTCCAGAGATATTCCAGGTTTTGTGACCAATTTTTTCCCATTGACAATAAGAGATTCAGAAACTCCTCATGCTAACCACATTTAAGACTTTCTAATGAGTCTATGAAATCTTGCCTTATTGGCATCAGAATTATTTGTTTCCACTGCATTTGTAATAACAAATGTACCGTGGCTTCAGGCTTCTCTGTCTTCAAGTACACCAGCCTGGCGTTGATCTCCTCCAGACTGATAAGTGCTCGATGTCGAATGTAGTGCTGGAAAGAGACAGCCTCCACGTACTCCTGGATTCCTGCGCAACATAAAGCACATGGGAATAAATGTGTTGGTCGTGGAGCATGATGGATGAAGCAGGTCAGCTCCAACAACACGCTATCTTCACAGAGCAGATCCCACAAGCAGATAAAGAATGAAATAAGACTCGTTTCCCGTCTAAATCTTTTGAGTCGGCAGCAGTGTTGTGTTTCTGTTACAGGCTGGGATGACCCCTCATTTGTTTTCCGGGCCCTGAGTAAACAACAATCAAATAATCGCAGGACGGAAGACTTTGTGTCTGAAGTTTACTTTTGGAACGGCAATTGAACTTCAAAAGGGGCTGGCTATCTCTCTCCTGCTGACCGCTGTGCGCCAGTTCATCCCCAGGCTGACCAACTTTCACCGGCTAATTGCTTAGACAAACCAGAGCGAGGAGCCAAGTTCGTCTTCAAAATGACATGTCAGCATCTTCAGCCACAGATTCCAAACTTACTTTCATAGATGTAAGAGTCAAGCACAGCATTACTGTAGCAACTTCACACTGTGATCAAACTAATCCCATTTAGTAAATGGTTACTACGTGTTAAAAGGCAGTTAAAAAGGCATCACTATGATGGAAAAATAAATTATTATTCATTTGAAATAAAAAAATAACATCAAAAACGTCTGAAACTGTTTTCCGGTGACTCACGAACAAACTAAGCTCAACGGCAGAATCACTTAATGTTTGGCAGCAGTTTAGTTTAGATGTCCTTTATTAGCCCCGGAAGCTCAAATGAAATTAAATTGGCCTCACAACTTCAGCAGCAAGACATTTTCATATCGGAATTTCCTGCTTTCATGATGGGAACAGCTCAAATTAAAAGTGTATTTCAGACTACAAGTCAACTTCCAGTCACCTGATAAAAAAAAGGAATAAAAATCCAGATGTTTTTTTTAAACATAAAACACGCCTGTTGCTGCACAGCTGCAGCATTTAAAAGGATGTGACCAGAAAAGGTCAGACTGACTTTCAGGACGCCGTCGGTGGCTGAGAAGTTCTGTGGATTCAAAATAATCCCTTACAGATGGGATTTCACTGACGTTCACATATTAATTCTGCTGCACAAATGACCTTATTCAGGTGGAGCATATCCCAGCTACCTGGGGTGAGAGTCTGAGGACACCCTGGACAGGTTTAACATTTAACCACTTGGAGATGAACTCTGGCAATGACAGCTTGTGTTTGCAGAGCTGTTGCCGGGTCAAACTGCAGGCTTATCGAAAGCCCTGATCTGTTATCAAGTAATTAGGTCCACATTTGGCCTCGAAACCTTTAATAGGACTTAAGAGGAAGGACGAAGCGGAGCCATTAAACACGGCCGGAGACTTCATGTCCAGCCAAGACTAGCAGGGGAACCTGCGCGCCGGGCAGTAATCTAATAAAGGAGATAAAAATGAACAGAAAAAGAAGGGACGGCTCTAATTGGTGGGAACTGCCATTGGTCACGTCGCAGCAGCGATTCCAGAGTGACTGCAATCTAAAATGGACTTTCCTGGCTGCCAGATAACAGCCAGCCCAAACGCCCTGAAATGTTTCTCTCCAGACATGTTGGCAACCAAAACACAAACTGATATTGATGCAAGCGGGAAAACATTGCTATCATAGGGTGTGTCCGTCGTTGCATGGCATCGATAGTATAACATTTTATGACGGACAGATTTGAACTTTCACCTACAAGTGAAAATAATACCAGCATAATGACTTTATGTTCCGCTCGACCCTTTTAGTGGAATTAAACTGTTGGAGTGCAGGGAGAGGGTGAAGGTCTTTGTGGGGCAAGCAAGCAATGTCACTGTTATCACATATATTACAAATATAGAATTATTGCAAAACAATGTTTGGGAAGATGAGCTGGAATGTAAAAGTTGACTGGATTTGTTTGCCTCATAACAATGAACTTTGAACCAAAGCTCATCATTAAATACTTCCTTAGTGCCACTACTTGATGTTTGCTTGCTTATAAGTCGAGATGCTCCCATCAATTAGTCACCGATCGTGATCTGCCGATTTCAGCGTGATCTGTGAATGCTGATCACAACAACCAATCACATGTGACAGCCTGCGCTGTGATAAAGCCCTGCTGGTGGTGATGCATTCGCTCTTCTCTACTCGCTGCTCACTAACCAGCTACATGTCTGCTGTAAAGATTCTTTCAGTCTGTTGTGTCCACCCTTAACATGACTTCAATTTCAACAAGGATTGTTGACTTGCCCCACTGTGGGACAAATAAAGGACATCTCAACTAAACTAAGCTTGACCACGACTTTCACGTAGCTGAGGTTGGGGCGCAGAGGCAACAGTCAAAGCTCAGTGGCAATGATTTCCCTCTCCCCGTAGACCACAGATGCTCCCAAAGTTACAATCTCTGCAGCATATCCTGGGACTGCCCCAGGACCTCCTCCCAGGTGCCCAGAACATTCACCCAGAATCAGCAAATTTCATGAGCAGCTATTTATAGGTCTGACTCTTGAATTGTTGATCTCAGTGCTGCAGTTTGGTGTTGGTGCAGGGCTCACCTGCAGAAAACGCTCTGTGAAACTGATAGATGTCTTCTCCTGTCAGCTCCTCTGCTATTTGGCCGATCTTCTGTCTGACTCCATCAAGCTTTACGTCCGCATCTTTTAGGATGTCTTCCACATTTGGGAGACTAAAGATTCAATGAAGGAAAACTGAAGTTACAAATTTGATACAATTTTTTTGTCCTATAAGTTGCCAGTTTCTACCTGGTGACTCTGTGCAACAGAAAGATGGTCCTCTTGCTCTCTATGGTGATGTCTCGGCTGATCTTCACAAGACGCTCATGCTTGTCGTGTTTGGTGTCAAGCTCCCGCTGGAAAACTGGAAGGTTGATGAGAACGTTTAGTCAAACTCACTGACCTCACACCAGAAGAACTGCTGAGTGTGTCATGATATACCTTTGAAGGACGCAAGCATGGGCGAGTTGCCATTCGAATCATGATCACGCGCACTGTCAGCAGTTTTCTGCACACATCCCTCAGCTGAAAAGTGACCGTGGCACATAAGTAATAATTAAATAAATTCATGAATATTACTCTATAATAAAGTGGGGTACAAGAAAATGTTGTTTGACAGCATCACAAAAAAAACTTTTGTCATATTACTATGTAAAACGTGATACAAAAAATGTGTTTATATTTTAATGGAGCATCGAGATCAAATCTAACTCTTCCTCACTTAAGCCAATGCTGACCACCGCTATGTTAAACTACTCTCGGGTAGACACTACGTGCCAAACAAATACATACACACATAACTTGAGGCAGGTGACTCTCCAACTACGAAGTGCACGACATATGAAGACGAAAATACGTTTTAATTACGTAAAAATACGTAACTCCTGACATTTATTTAAATATTGACATAACTTAGGTGGACACCAAGCAAAGAAAATGATTTGATTTTGACGATCAAATGCAACTGTGGTTCATGAGACTTTCGGCCGTTGTCACCAAGCTTAAAACTCCATGATGCTAACAACAGAAACCACGCCGCATTAGCATGGCCATCCTGTTTCACGTTTTTAGCCACATGCACCCGACTTACCTTCACGTTTGCTCATGTCTTGCAATTTTTGTCCCTGTATTTCTTTATAAAACAAAAGAACACGGCGATGCTGTTAATTCTCAAGTAAATGTGCGGAATGCGTGTTGCCTGCAGGAGTCGTGATGACGTCAAAAGGTTATACTGGAGGAAAAAAGGTACTTGTTTAGTCTCGAAGACGACTCTTTTTAGAACAATTCCCCAACACCGTATTGGGGCTAAAATGAATTACAGAGTAATACACGTTATTTATTCATTTCAGTCAGGCGTTCATGTGGACAGAACATGTGGAGCATTCTGGGAAATGTAGTATTAAGGTCTGTCCGCAAAGAAAACACTTTTATTATGAATAGTAGGATTTTTATTATCATTATTATATATTAATTATTATTAGTAGTAGTAGAAGTAGTGGCAGCAGCTTTAATTGATTTTAATACACGTCTGAGTGAGGATTTTACAAGCCTATTTACCTTTGCTACTTGATTCCAAAGACACTCTTATTGAGATTGACATCTGCCATTCACCAGAACTGGAGCTGTTTTGAAGTGGTGTGGAAGGACATCGAATATTGGTGAAAAGGATACGTTAATGTAGTCAAACAAAACAAATATAGACCACTCACACAACAGGACAAAGTAATGTGGTCGTCGTAACTAGTGTGTTTTTAATATTATTCTCGAATACATGATGAAGAGAACTGTCCAGTTAGCACTGGAGGATCAACTCATATATATATATATATATATATATATATATATATATATATATATATATATATATATATATATATATATATATATATATATATATATATATATATATATATATATATATATATATCCATGTAGGAAATAACACTTTCTCAACGATCCTCTGAGGATTCCTGCACGTAACTGGTGCCTACGTGAATCTGCTATCAACAGTTAACCGTCAGAATAGCGCGCACAGTGCATCACGGTGGTTTAACACCAGGTTGTTTTGGTCATTAATAAAATGGGACGGATGCAAATCTTGAATCACATTGTCATTAGTCAGCCACAGCAGGTGTGTAGGATTTAAACAGAGTTGTGTCGGAGGAATTTCACAAACGCGACTCAGGAATGAGGGCATCACTCTGACGTTGACTTTGGATGTGTTCAAGTGCTGCTCGCAAATGCCACACATACGTAGAGTCACCCAATTGTGTCGACAGAATTCGAGAATAATGTGCATAGTTTTAGTGGCCTCTCTCTTAGATTTTCACTTTGAGCTATCATATCAATTAATTCACGTTACTGGGAGGGTAATTTGATTTCGATTCGCATGAACACTTTCACGTGTTGAAGAAAAGCTCGTTTCTCCGATTGCCATGAATGCACTTGTGATAGGCGGGACTTCCGTGGTGACGTCAGAGCGGGATGTGGAGAGCACACACCGAGCGGCGCCATGCATCACTCCCGGAGCTCAAATGTATCCTGAACGTCTCGGCTCGACGCGGAATGTCCGCCCCGGGACACACTTTAGCAAGTTATTTCTCTGATACAAAATGTGAAGAGGGAGTAACTGTGATGAAATGGTCGGCTTTTGAGGGCTACTTTCCCGTTTGGCTCGGCGTAGCGTGGCACAAGCGGCGGATCGCTCCGAAACTTGTCGGTTAGCAGGGGCGGCGGATCGGACTTAAAGGCGCAGTTGCTGCCAACATGGAGAAGCAGCAGAGCGACCTGGAGCGAGAGCGGCAGTGCTGTGAACTTTGTGGCAAAATGGAGAACCTCCTCAAGTGCGGCCGATGCCGAAACTCCTTCTACTGCAGCAAGGAGCACCAGAAAAAGCACTGGAAGAAGCACAAGCTCATCTGCGAGGAGGCGGAACTCCACAAACACAAGCCCGAGAAGACGCACCCGGACAAGACCCCAGACAAACGCCCGCAGAAGAAGAGTCCCGACAGAGCAGAGAAGGTGGTGACCACGAATTCCACCAACTCCGACGCGTCGCCGGTGGAGTCCAACAACGCCGCCACACCTAACGGACAAGCGGACTCATCCCCGCAGAAGCTCGCCATGGAGCGTATCGTCCCGAGCATGGACCAGAACGGCTTCTGCGTGGTGGACAACTTTTTAGGGCCAGAAACCGGAATGGGCATCCTGGACAACGTGCGGGCCCTGCACAACACCGGTCAGTTCACAGACGGCCAGGTGGTGAGTCAGAAGAGCGACTCCACGAAAGACATCAGAGGGGACAAGATCACGTGGGTGGAAGGGAAGGAGCCCGGCTGCGAGAATATCCGCTTTCTAATGAATCGCATGGACGACCTGATAAGACACTGCAACGGCAACCTGGGCAACTACAAAATAAACGGACGGACGAAAGTAAGTATGGCAGGGGGTCACCAGAAGTTGTTCACAAGTTGTTTCAAACAACACCGGGGAGGTAGAAGAGGGTCACTTCTGGACCTTCATGAGACCTCAGTGACGTCATTTACATCACCCTTTATCACATTATAGAATGGACAAGTCAAAGTCAAAGAAGCAAATATAATAAGAATCAAACATGTTAAACACATCAGCAACTGCTTATTTGCTTGTGTATTGTGTCAATAAGTGTGTGAAAATATGTGCAAAATTACACTCACTTTCAAGAAGGATGCAAGAAATAAGAGAAGGACTTGTATTATAAATGTGCATCAGTCATTTTAAGATCAAGCTAAGTTTAAGCTTTAGTTTAATAAGACCTTCTATTGAAGCGGTGAACTTTAAAAGTCACTCAGATGGAAACATGTACCGTTGTCAGCCCATTGAGTCATTGGATTTATCAGCAATTTAGATGAGGCTCACTTGTTTTTTTTCCCCTCTCTCTCTCTTAATCCATAACTTTATATAAATGGCAAAAGCATTTTAGTGGCTCACACTCTGTAACTTCATTTAAGCCGACACATCTTGTGCATTACACTGCGGTTCTTTTTTTTTGTCGCTGAAACATGTAGCATCAAAGAACAGTGATTCTGGGGGTCACACCACTTTACCAATGTCAGAAAGCAGGACTTAGTCCAGCATTTAATAATACATGTCCAGCTGCTCCAGTCACGGCCTGCTCAGGCCGTTGCTCTCCTGACTATGGTTTAATTATTTACTCTGAATCTGAGTTCACATTTTTATAAAACACTCCTCGCCTTGTTGTCCCGCTGATGTTGCACACGTCTCCATCAGTACTCAAGGAATAATTCCAACATTTGTGCCGACGCAGATTACACACCTGCGAATGGAGCATTTAAAAGCGTGGCACATTAATCGTCAGGAAATGCATTTAAGCACGTGCTGGTGGGATGATGGATTTATGCTAGGGCGGAGGCGGGATGTCGGATTTGTCTGAAGAGTAGTCTTCAGGAGGAATTTGTCAGTTCTGTGTGGACACGGGGAAGGTCACAGAGGAGGTTTATGACAGTGAGTGAGAGATGAAGTGCAGGCAGTAACTGGGGATTTGAAAACATTAACATTCTCTCTCCATTTTTACAAGTTGGTGCATTGTCAGCGGCACGACTCGCTCGCACTGGCAGAGCAAAAGGTTGGGCATATCCTGCAGATGATAGCGGCACTCTGTTTGATCAATGTTAATAAATACCAGGACATGAGTGTGTTAGGTGGAGCAGCTGAATCATAGTTGACCCGGTGGAAAAAGAGCAGATCACTTAGCCCGGGTGATAAATCCGAGCTTGTACGTGCCAGCGGCGGCCTCGCAGCTCCAGATAACGTTCTAATGTTTCAAGGTTGGTGGAGCTTGAGAGGGAAACGCTACAGATGAGGTTTCACCGTGCCAAGTCTTCTGACAAATTAACCTGAAAGAGAGTAACTCTTACTTTTCTCCCCCCCCTCCCGGCTATGGTCTGCTTTTTTAAATAAAGCTACCTTCGTCAGCTGTGGAGCAGTGGCCCCAGTCCCGTCCCTCACCGACTTATTTTTATTCCAGTATGTTCCAAATAAGTGTGACGGGAGGCTAAGCATGATCAGTGGGATCTTATGTCTGTTGCTCCTCCTTTTTAAACTTTGAATCGAAAGTTGCTTTTGATGAGCAGCAACAACTTGTTGCTTATCTTCACTCTATCTGACATTTTTTCAGGTTTACATACGAAAAAGCTTTTTTAAATGTTGAAGTTTCCAGCTTCTAATGCCTTAGACAGGTTGTCAGTCCATTACGTTGGGTGTTACATTACAGGTCATTTAGTGGCGGCTCTTATCCAAAGTGCATCAACTGTGGTGGTGGCTAAGCAATAGAGTAATGGAGGAAGTTTTTTTTTTCCCAGATGAAGTCTGGTGGAAGATTGTGGACAACCACTCACACCTGCAGATACTTTACTGTCATCAGTTTGCCTTTTGTTTTTGAGGGCTGATTTTGACACCTATGCTGAGTTTCAACCAGCAGAGGGGGTCTTTCATGTTTTTACTTAAGAGTGAGTTGTAACAATGGCTCAACCCCATCGTTGTCTTTGTTTTTACGTTCAGGTCGTAATGGTAATGTAGCGTTAACATAACGACCCAGTGATGCTCTGGCGTCTTGATTTTTGTTTGTTGCTTGTGCATCACAACACCAGCTATAGTCCTGGCATTTGTTTACATTGACCTACACCAAGCACCAGTCTCTGACCTCATACATTATGAAGCATCACAAGAGTAAGGTTCTAACAAAAGTTTTTTTTAAATGACTTCACAACATTTGGCCATCAAAATGTAGGATATTATGCATCCTGGTTTTAAATATAAATTTCCTTTGTGCTTTTTCTACACTCTATGCTTACAAAAACAGTCCTGGTGCAAATTTACAAAGTAATTGCCATGTAGTTTCACTCAGGCAAACAATGGTTTGGTTGAAAGTTTCTGTAGCTGTCTAGTTCAACAATCCTCCCTGCTAGCCGAACTCTCCCTAACCACTTGTGTATTTGACTAATCAATTGTCTGCGTGAAACCTAATGTCATTCTTAATTCAAATGCCTTCTGTGTATAGTTTCATGTTTTTAATCCATGGAAATACTGTACATATATACTGAATACATACGCCTTGTTTTTGTCGCCACATATGAGTGTAGTCTAGAGAAGGGTTTGTGTTGAGTGAGCCATTCATGACAATTTTGGTTTTATTTGTATTTGGAAGGAACAGTGGAGTCAATAGATCAGCTCCAGTCCATCCATGCTCTGCTCGCTTGCTAACAAGGTGGCATAGCATAATCTTAAAAATATGAATGCAATGTTATCTTAAGAAGACGAGAAGTTGATTTGGCACCAAAGCTGCATTGCTTTTAAGCAGTGTCGCAGCCGTCTAGGTGTCGTTGCCCTGGAAGTGAATGAAAGCACAATTACTTCCAAATAAATAAATGAAGGAAGTTTGGTGATGGAGAATTGCAATGACAAAAACAACCGAGCTAATCTCCGTGTGTTTTGGTGTTGCTTCACTTATCCCAGCTTAGTCTTGAATTGGATTTATTTCTCTCATATTTCATCGACTGTCTCAGGCAAACCTTTTCACATTACATTCCTCATTTTTCCTCATTTACTGTTTGATGAATTGGCTGAGAATTGGCTTGGTTTGTCTTCAAACGCTCCTTGAACCATGTGTTCTTTATTTAGGTTGGTCACGCTGTCGCTGCCACAATCTTAGAAGCCATAAAATCTCATTTGCATGGGTGATGCGAGGCGTGTGCAGCTGGTCACTGAGCCAGTCGCCATTCTGGGCTTGACTTCTTCACCTACTGCCCTACTTGCATTGGCAAACACTGGTCTGGACTGTGACCAGGAAAAGTGAGCATGACTTGCACAAATCAGGGCCAGCCAGTATCAATGGCTCAAAGCGGAACAGCACAATGTAAGCAGAATTCACATTTGGAAAGATAGAGGAAAGAGGGTTTTTTTTCAAGAGCGCTATTTAATGTCTTTGTTTCCATTTCCGCTATTCTCTTGATAACATTGTGTGAAGTCGCGGGCGGCAGGACGTGTTTGTTTCCTGGCAGCTCTGGCATGTTGAGCACATTATGTTGCCATTATAAGATTATCACTCGGTGTATGAAGAGTCGGTGGCAGCAACAATAGCCGTGTCGCTGCTCGGATGTTCCCTGATGGCCGTGAGCACGGCGGGCATTCGCTGTGGAAGGCCAGAGACTCCATTAGCGTTTATGCAGCTGTCGAGCAACAATATCGTTTGGCCATTAGCTATCTCAGTTATGTTGTGCTTTGAACATGAGCCGTCTATTGGGAGCGCTTGTGGCACGGATATGTTATTCATTGTTTGCGAATGGATGGGTCAATAAAAGTAAATATCAGACGTAAAAGGCTGCGTGCTCTCCTCTGGATGTGGACCAAATGATTGAGTTCACTTTAACCCGTTGAAAGCTCACAAGGAAGCTGCCAACGTGGCATGTTTCCAGCACCCAAGCTTCTCCATCTCAACCCTCACTTCGTGGCTCCTGTGTTACCCCTGACTAAGCTTCCTCACCTTCCAGCAGCTTCAGGGAGGGGCTATGTTTTCGATGCCTTTCGTTTGCCTGTGTTCCCAACAACTTGAAAAGTTATGGATGCATTTGAATAAAATTTTCAGCAAATGTGAACAAAAAAACCCACTTTGATCTGGATCACCATCTTTTTAAGAATTTATTCTATTGGCCGAAGGTTGGACTCCTTCAGTGCTTTTCTAGTTTAAATTGCATTTGGTCAACAATTCAAGTTGAACAAAGTTCCTTGGCGCGAACAACCCAAACTTCCTACATTGACACCGACAATGACTGTTAACTACTTGAATGAGGAAGTTGCCCAATGACCCAGATTGTAGGCAGACAAGAGGAAATCATGTGCTTTGTGGTCCTCCGTGCCTTGAAGCCCCTTTCAAACAAGATTTCCTTCAACTTGATCTTTGTCAAAAATAATACTTGGCTGTTGAACTATTCACCCGATTGCTGTTTAATTGAATTAATGCCATACTGTGTCATCCGTCCGGTCAAAACTCCCTGTCAACACGCATGATTCCTCTCCATGTTTTTCTCTGAGCTGGACTGTTTGTTTGCCAATGAGAAAGTATCAGTGGCTGATCCAATTACAGAGATCAGCTCACTTGGCTCCTACACAGGACTGGAAACGGCGAGCCGGGCCGGAGTTTGATAAAAAGTTTGCTGGGAAGCTTTGTGCACTGAAAGCCGACAAGGCTCTCTGTTTAACAGAAATTCTGTTTCAGTCCATTCATCGCGTCAAGTCCAGGGCCATTAGGTTTCCTTTGTTGGATGATGATGGAGGCTGTTAAATCGGGAAAGGAAATTGAGTGTCGGATAAAATGCTTAGTCATTAGGACGTATGAGCGATGAGATGCTAATTATAGATCTGCGGTTCTGTCCTGGTCTCTGCTGGAACTGGATCAATGACATGACGGATATTAGTCCGATGCGATGGTTTCAAACGTAATGATAAAATAGTATTTACATAATACTCTGGTGTTCGTAGTATACTCTGCATGAACAAATGTGTTTGATGAATAGATCCCAATAGTTACTGCTTGGCTGAACTGCCTGGTTTTCTGATGGTCTCTTTGATTTTCTTCAAGCCCTTTGTGTTAGCTTCATATGCCGCTGGTTATTGTGTGAATCTCTTGATGCCTATGGTTCGTATTGGTCTGTAACTCATCTGTTACGTAGAGGTTCTTTATTCCCAGCACTGGTTTTGTCAGCAGGTCCATGACTGGTGGCTGAGGTATTCAGATTCACACCTGTTACTTCCTCAAACACCTCCAGGGTTGTAAACGAATGCTTCATTAAATTTACTGGCATGTGATCGACCCAGTTTGATCTCGACTCCACGGGTCAACATTTTAAACAAAATTGTTGTCAAATGGGATTCCAATTCAAATGCTGATGTCTTGGAGGCTTCAGGTTCTGGCCACCATTGTAGCTGGCCCCTACTATCTATCTGTCCATCCAACAGCTCGCCAAACTTCGACACCTCAAGTCCTCCCCTACTCACTAGGTATACTTATTTTGGTCCCACCTTAAATTTCATATTCCTATTTCCTGTCTCTAGTGTTCTTACTCGCTGGTGTATTTTCTTTAGGCATAGACGTACATAGTTTTATCAGTGCTATGAACTAGAAAAAGTAAAGCCTTCGATACTGAATCATATGTCTACATTTCAAGTCACCGCGGGCACCTACCTAATTACTTGGTGGAACTGATTTGACCTCCAAGACTCGAGGTATAGACACTTGCCAAACTCCTTGTCTAAAGTACTTCTTTGTGGAGATGGTACGAGGACTATCACGTTGATGCTACACTTTCCAAATGAGTGGTATTTGCGATGACGTGGTGTCTACCTGTAAGTTGACGCATGCAGCAAGGAACCTCTTGGATTGGTGTGAGTAATCACCGTCTTTGGGCGTGTTTATCAAAGTAAAAGGTGCTACAGTGTGATGCTTCTGACAAAACATTTTCTGATTCCATAGCTTTATTTCTGTTTAAATATGCATTTCTATGATCGTGGAGGTAACGGTGAGAGAGGTTTTCAGTTAATGATATCTCATCTTGCAGTG